>NC_041392.1:292250236-292332890 GCF_002162155.2 Triticum dicoccoides
ACAAACTCACTCAAGTCTCAGGGGCATTATAGACAATTCACAGCCACATCTATAGTGTCACAGTCGTTTTAACCAAACACCCTCCAGCTTTTCTACAATAGCTTTTTCAGAATCTGCAGCTCAACCAAACACGGCCTTAAGCATGGCATGAGCAACTATAATCTCTAATTGTCATCATAAACATGTTTAATCATAATATGTTGAATCATGGATACTGAGTTAAACATATTTACAAAAACAAAAACAAGTTGAGTTCATACCCGCTTTTCCTTGCCACAGTCACTTCATCAAATATCGTCATTATTGCCTTTCACTTGCACAACCAAATGATATGAAAATAATCATAGTGCAAGAGTGTCGTGGACTAAGTTGGGATCTGCAAACATTTTATTCAAAGGAGAAGACAAGGTAAAATGGGCTCTTTCTAAAATCAACAATAATGCAAATGAGAGCCACTCGACATTTTCATTATGGTCTTCTCCCAATAATGACTCAACGAAAGAAAAAAATTTCACACGAACACACTGAATTATTTTTGGAGTTTTTGATTTTTCTTGAAGAAAGCAAATTAAAGAAGGAGAAACAAAAATGAGAAAAACTATTTACACGGGAAAGATCCCAACAAGCAAAAGAAGAACGGGAAATCTTTTTGGGTTTCTTTTAATACTACAACTAATTTAAACTAGAAACAAAAAACCGAAAAGAAGCGAAAAATATTTTTGGGTTTTCTCAAAGTTTTTCAAACACAAAAATGAAAGCGAGAAATTAAAACTAACTTGGATTATACAATGAAAAAGGGTGAACAACGACAACTAGAATGAGATGTGTGAACATGAATGTAATGTCGGTGGGAAATACGTACTCCCCCAAGCTTAGGCTTTCGCCTAGCTTGGTAATCACCATTGTTGGTCTAGGTAATAATCAAAGTGGTAGCTCGTGGAGGCTCTCGGTGCCTCCACCTCGGCCCGGCGAGTGGCTCTACTGTTGCGTTGTACTCACGTGCCTCGCTCTCTTAAATTTAATAGCTTTGTTTACTTTGGAAGTCAAAAAGAGTAGGTGCAGGCAAAATAACAGATACCATGTGCTCATTATTAAACATTAAGTTATAGTCATATTCTGAGCTATATACTTAATAAAATCATGGCACTTCATTGAATCAAAATCTAGATATTGGTCAGGTAAGATAGGATCATTAGACATAGGTGAAACTCCCAGACTTGCAGTTATGCGAGAGGCATAAATTCCCCCATAAAATGACCACTACTCGCATTGCGTTGCAGCCTCTGTGCAACAATGGCCCCAAGATTATAACATTTAATGCCCATTATAGCAGTATGTATGAGGCTTAAATCAGGAGCACAGAGTGTACTCCAGTCTTGTTTTCCTATGACGCATTTGCCATTAAACAATGCAAAATAACGAATAGAGGGGAACTGAATACTTTTGATTCTAGCTTGTGTTACTCCTCTATCCTCACCATTGCAAAGACGAGTAATAAACATCTCATAATTAGATTTTGGTGATTCATCTAACGAACCCCAATATGGAATTTTGCACGCATCACAGAATTCTTCTAGAGGTATACTATAAGCTCAATCATACAGGTGAAACAAAACTCTAGAAGTGCGAGAATGAAACTCAAAATTTTTAGTGAACGAGATGGTAAGATTGTAGTGTCGCGTGCATTTATCAGTGATGAAGGGAGCGAGCTTGGTGTTGTGAACATATTCACCAAATTCTTCTTTAATACCCATGCCTATCATGAACTCGTCGCACGGCCACCGACATGATTTGGTGTCGGAATCCTGCACTAAGCTTGCCCTTTGCTCAACATAAGCCTGTCATATCAAGCTCTCACTTGACGATGCCTCCGAGGACCTCCTCCTCAATGAAATCCTCCTAAAGAGGTTAATTTGTGTACGAACAAATTTCTGAAATTTTTAGGCCACAAAATGATGTCAACAAAACTTCACAAGATTGGTAGCAACTACTCATATGGATGTCTGGAGGCTGTATCAAGCATTCAAACAACTTGGAACTCAAAGAATTCAACATGCAAGCTCATTTTCAGTAGCACCAAGAGCAAATAATTATGAAAAATATAATCCACTAAAACAAAAACTAATTGGAGCAATGGAGGAATCACATACCAACTAGCAATCCCGCAAAATAGTTTCAGAAATGGAGCTCTGAGCTAGGAGATTGTAAATCTCAGCTTTGGGAGCAAGAATACGAGAGAGAGAGAGAGAGAGAGAGAGAGAGAGAGAGAGAGAGAGAGAGAGAGAGAGAGAACTACCGGGATTTTTTCTGGAGGTAAGAGACTAAGTGGGCTAAAGGGATAAGTGAGGTGGTCCCTGTGGGGACCACCACCCACCAGGGCGCACCTTGGTGCCTTGTGGGCACCTGGGGAATCCCCCTAGGATGGTTTCACTACCAAAAATTCTTAAATATTTAGGAAAAATATCATGTAAAAATATAAAGTGGGTACAGAAGGTTGTGCCTATTAAATTCATCGACCACATGCCTCTAAAAAATAATCCATTAATAAGGTTGATCAAGTCTTATTAATAAACTACTTCCGATTAACATGAAACCGAAGAATCTTCATAAAACACTAAGTTACCTCAATGGTGATATGCATCTCCCCAATTATAAGTGTTTCATATTTCTTTTTTAAAGTAAGAAGAGGATTTTGAAAACTCCCAATAGTGATTGTCAGAGTCTTTTCAATAACACGAATACCATTTACTTGAAATTGTTTCTTCGGAAAGTGCACCGTATGTTCATTACCATTGATATGAAAAGTGATCTTGCTTCTGTTCTAATCAATAATAGCCCCTGAAGTACTCAAAAAGGGTCTATCAAGGATAATCGACATGTTGTCGTCCTCGGGCATGTCAAGTATAACAAAGTCGGTTAAGATAGTAACATTTGCAACTACAACGGGCTCAGCCTCACAAACACCGATAGTTATGGCAGTTGATTTGTCAGCCATTTGCAATGATATCTTAGTGGGTGTGGGTTTATTCAAATCAAGTCTTTTATATAAAGAGAAAGGCATAACACTAACACCAACTCCTAAATCACATAATACAGTTTTGACATAATTTCTTTTAATGGAGCATGGTATAGTCGGTATTCCTGGATCTCCTAATTTCTTAGGTACTCCATCCTCAAAAGAGTAGGTTGAAAGCATGGAGGAGATTTCATCTTCAGGTATTTTCCTTTTATTAGTGACAATATCTTTCATATATTTAGCATAAGGGGCTATCTTTAAAATATCAGTCAAACGAGTACGCAAAAAGACTGGCCTAAGCATTTCAGCGAAACGTTCAAATTCTTTGTCATCCTTTTTCTTAGATGGTTTAGGTGAAAAGGGCATGGGTTTCGGAACCCATGGTCTCTTTCTTTAACATGTTTTCTAGCAACAAAATCTCTCTTCTCATAACATTTATTTTTAGAAGGTTGGTTATCAAGATCAACAGTAGGTTCTATTTCAACAGCATTATTTGATTCTTTATCATTGTCTAGTTGAGCATTTTCATGAACATCATCATTGTCATTATCATTATCACTAGGTGAATGTTCATTACCATATTGTGTTTCATCATCAGAAATAGAAACATCATTATTATCCCTAGAAGGTTTTTTACCTCAGGTTCACTAGAAGTATGCAAAGTCCTATCATTTTTCTTTTTCTTTTTCTTTTTAGAAGGACTAGGTGCATCCACATTAGTTCTTTGAGAGTCTTGTTCAACTCTTTTAGGGTGACCCTCTAGATAAAGTGGCTCCTAAGTCATTCTACCTCCTCTAGTCATTACTCTAACATCATGATCATTCATATTATTATTCATTTCATTGAGCAATTCACCTTGAGATTTAGCAACTTATTCTAACTGTGTTTGGACCATAGAAGCATGTTTACTAACACCTTTGACATCATTAACAATTCTAAACAACAAGTCACTCAAGCGATCAATCATGTAGGCATTTCGTTTCAATTGTTTCATACATTTTCATTGAAATGATCTTGCTTAATAATGTAATTGTCAAATTCATACAAGCATTGACTATGAGATTTATTATAAGGAATATCACCTTCATCAAACTTTACAAGAGAATTTACCTCTAACACCTGTGGTGGTGCGTCAATACCATGTATTTCTTCAATAGGTAGCAAATTTTCAACACCTTCATCTTTAATACCCTTTTCCTTCATTCAATTCTTTCCTTCTTGCATATCTTCAGGACTGAGAAATAAAATACCCCTCTTCTTCAGGGTGGGTTTAGGTGGTGGTTCAGGAAGTGACTAGTCATTATCATTCTTCAAAATATTATTTAATAGTTCATCAACTTGTTCAATAGTTCGTCCCTTGAAAACACAACCAACACAACTATCTAGGAAGTCCCTAGAAGCATCGGTTAGTCCATTATGGAAGATATCAAGTATTTCATTTTTCTTAAGAGTATGATTAGGAAAAGAATTAAGTAATTGGAGAAGCCTCCCACAAGCTTGTGGGAGACTCTCTTCTTCAATTTGCACAAAGTTAAATATTTCCTGTAAGGCAACTTGTTTCTTATGAGCAGGAAAATATTTTCAAAGAAGTAATAAATCATATCCTGGGGACAACACACACAACCAGGAGTAAGATTATTATAACATATCTTAGCATCACCCTTTAAGGAGAAAGGAAATAACTTAAGAATATAATAATAGCAAAAAAATCATCATGAGAAAATAGGGTGGCTAAAGCATTTAATTTAGTAAGATGTGCCACAACAGTTTTAGTGTCATAGCCATGGAAAGGATCAGATTCAACCAAAGTAATTAACTCTTGACAGAGAATTCATAATCCCTATCGGTAATAAAGATAGGTGAAGTATAAAACTTAGGATCATATTTCATTCTAGAATTCAAAGATTTTTCTTTCAACTTGCATTAATTTCTTAAGATCATCTCTATCCTTACAAGCAAGAAAATCCCTAGCTACATCTCCTTCAATAACATAACCTTCAAGTATCTTAGGCAATTCATATCTAGGAGAGCTAGGTCAAATAGGTGTTTTATAATTTTTAGTTTCAGTAATTTCATCAGTTTCAGCATTCTCAATTTCTTTAGCTCTAGCTAGTTGTTCATCAAGAAATTCACCTAGTGGCACAGTCTTATCAATCAAAGCACTAGCATCATTCATAGAAGAAGTAGCATCATCACGTACTTGCGACATATCATGATTAATAGCAGGTGGTGGTGTTGCAAGCTTTCTTAAAATATAAGGTGAATCAAGTGCAGAGCTAGATAACAGTTCCTTATCTCCACTCGTCTTAGAGGGAACGTTATTGGTTCTATCATCCTTAAGATTCTTCATAGTGATAAACAGATATAAATCCCAAGTGACTCAACAAATATAACTATGCTCCCCAGCAACGGCGCCTGAAAAAGGTCTTGATAACCCACAAGTATAGGTGATCGCAACAGTTTTCGAGGGTAGAGTATTCAAACCAAATTTATTGATTCGACACAAGGGGAGCAAAAGAATACTTGTAAGTATTAGCAGCTGAGTTGTTAATTCAACCGCACCTAGAGACTAAATATCTACAGAAGCGATAAGTAGCACAGTAGCATGGTAATTTGATAGTAGTAGTAATGATAGCAATGGTAACGGTAACAACAATAGCAATAGTTTTATAGCAGTTGTAACAGTAATAGCAATAGTAACTTAGCAAGAAAAATATGTGAAAAACTTGTAGGAATTAGATCAGTGATAACATTGGATAATATTCATCATATAATAATCATAACCTTGGGCGACATAGAACTAGCTCCAATTCAGCAATATAATGTAGGCATGTGTTCCGTAAATAGCCATACATGCTTATGGAAAAGAACTTGCATGGCATCTTTTGTCCTACCGTCCCGTGGCAGCGGGCTCCATAAGGAAAGTAAGGGATATTAAGGCCTCCTTTTAATAGAGAACCAGAATAAAGCATTAACACATAGTGAATACATGAACTCCTCAAACTACGGTAATCACCGGAAAGAATCCCAATTATTGTCACCTTGGGGTATGCGGATCATAACACATAGCCGGTGCATATAACTTGCAAGATAGGATCAAGAACACAAATATATTGGTGAAAACATAAAGATCTAAAATCATGGCACTCGGGCCCTAGTGACAAGCATTAAGCATATCAAAGTCATAGCAACATCAATCTCAGAACATAGTGGATACTAGGGATCGAGCGCTAACAAGACTAAATCGATTCCATGATGAATTGTAGGTGCATCTAGTGCCCCTTAGTATTTTTGGTGTATTGCAGACTTATAGGTTAAGGGAGTAATGTGTTTCTGAGTGTACACATGTCTAATAAGTCTATCAGGAGTTTGATATATTCAAAGAAAGTCGACCGCTAAAAATGAATGTCTTCAGTTGAAGACTTTGGTTTTCTTGAAGACTTTGAAAATGAGGAAATTGGTTTGACCTTGAATATATTGATATTGATGGGAGGACTATGAAGCATGAATACTTTTGTTTTAGTAGTTTCATTTTCCTTTCTTCAGTCATAGGAAACAACGCACTGTGAAAGGGGGTCGGGATAATACTAAGGAAAAATTTCCAAGTGATGCTCATCTAAAAGCCTACACCTACCTAATCCTTCGAGTGAAGCCTTTGGAAATCTCATACGGTTCAATCAATTTCTTCAGTGAGAGAGACGAAGATCTTCTAGTCTCTGAGGAATTTGTTTTGACTGAGGAGTTAGGAATTCTCCAGTGCGGATTGCGTACAAGTGAGGAACATGATCGCCCTAAGGAATTTGAGTGCTCAAATTTCCGACCGTTGTTGTGCCACGCACCAGCTGTCCCAAATATCTTATCCACCTAATGGTCATATCATTATAGGTATTTATGTATTATCATGCCGCGCTACTCCCGGCTATAAATAGCCTCCCCCTCAACCACTAGCTGGTTGGCTGCTCTGAGAGAAACTGACACTTGTCATTTAGAGCATCCCATCCTCCAAGGACTTTGAGAGAAAATCATCAGTGAGGAAAAACCCAAAACCCCAACAACAAAAACCCAAAGTGATTGAGCATTATTGAAGAGATTGTTCCTGTGTGGAACCGACAATTGTTACCTTTGAAGACTGTGCATCTTCCAGATGGTTAGGCCTCATGGTCTAGAGCATCCAAGAGGAATTGTGGATCGCCGGGTGATCGAGTCTGTGAAGGTTTGGAAGTCACCTTGAAGACTTGCCACGAGTGATTGGGCAAGGTCTGTGTGACCTTGGCTCAAGGAGAATACGGTAAGGAACTGGGACGGTGTGTTCTTTGGTTTAAATACCAAGCTGCTCCAACCAGACGTACAAATGTCACAGCAGTTGGAACTGGTCTACCAAATCACTATCTTCACCAAGCTATTGGTTCTATTTCCTGAACCCTTTCATTTCCTCACTTACGTGTTGTTGAAATTGATCTTTACTGTCTGAAGACTTTGACTGAAGACTTTCTCAATTTCTTCAATCCTATTTCTTCAGTTATCTTGTCTTCTGCCTGCTTATCCTGTTTACACTCTACATGTGCTTTGTTTATGTTTCATTTCATCATGATGACTATGCTACAGTCTCGTTATGCATGCACCTGAGTACTTATTCCGCTGCTTGTAGTTCGTCGCTTAGCAAATTCCTCAAGTTGTATTTCCTCAGTGATGAATTTGTAAAAATCGCCTATAAATCCCCCCTCTAGTCGATATAATGCACTTTCAATTGGTATCAGAACAAGGTACTCCCTTATTTTGTGTGATTTTCGTTTAGCCACCTAGAGTTTTAGTTATGTCGACTGCAGGCCTGATCAAGGTCTTGGTTGGGTGTCCTACCTTTGATGGGATGGACTACTGATACGTCTCCAACCTATCTATAATTTTTATTGTCCCATGCTATTATATTATCTATTTTGGATGTTTAATGGGCTTTAATTTACCTTTTTATATTATTTTTGGGACTAACCTACTAACCAAAGGCCCAGTGCAAATTGTTTTTTTCCTATTTCGGTGTTCGCAGAAAAGGAATATCAAATGGAATCCAAACGGAACGAAACCTTCGGGAGAGTTATTTTTGGAACAAACATGATCCAGGAGACTTGGAGTGGACGTCAAGAAAGAAGCGAGGAGGCCACGAGGCAGGGAGGCGTGCCCAGGGGGTATGCGCGCCCTCCACCCTCGTGGGCCCCTTGCAGCTCCATCGACGTACTTCTTCCTCCTATATATACCCATATACCCCGAAAACATCCAGGAGCACCACGAAACCCTATTTCCACCGCCACAACCTTCTTTACCCGTGAGATCCCATCTTGGGGCCTTTTCCGGTGCTCGGCCAGAGGGGGAATCGATCACAGAGGGCTTCTACATCAACACCATAGCCTCTCCGATGATGTGTGAGTAGTTTACCATAGACCTTCGGGTCCATAGTTATTAGCTAGATGGCTTCTTCTCTCTCTTTGGACCTCAATACAAAGTTCTCCTCGATTCTCTTGGAGATCTATTCGATGTAATTTTTTTTGTGGTGTGTTTATCGAGATCCTTTGAATTGTGGGTTTATGATCAAGATTATCTATGAACAATATTTGATTCTTCTCTGAAATCTTTTATGCATGATTTAAATATATTTGCAAGTCTCTTCGAATTATCAGTTAGGTTTGGCCTACTAGATTGATCGTTCTTGCAATGGGAGAAGTGCTTAGCTTTGGGTTCAATCTTGTGGTGTCCTTTCCCAGTGACAGCAGGGGCAGCAAGGCACGTATTGTATTGTTGCCATTGAGGATAAAAAGATGGGGTTTATATCATATTGCTTGAGTTTATCCCTCTACATCATGTCATCTTGCTTAATGCGTTACTCTGTTCTTATGAACTTAATACTCTAGATGCATGCTGGATAGCAGTTGATGTGTGGAGTAATAGTAGTAGATGCAAAATCATTTCGGTCTACTTGTCGCGGACGTGATGCCTATATACATGATCATGCCTAGATATTCTCATAACTATGCGCTTTTCTATCAATTGCTCGACAGTAATTTGTTCACCCACCGTAGAATTTGCTATCTTGAGAGGAGCCACTAGTGAAACCTATGGCCCCCAGGTCTATCTTCCATCATATTTTTTCCTATGAACTTGCTATTTCTATTACCGTTTATTTTGCAATCTTTATTTTCCAATCTATACAACAAAAATACCAAAAATATTTATCTTATTATGTCTATTAGATCTCACTCTCGTTAGTGACCGTGAAGGGATTGACAACCCCTTTATCGCGTTGGCTGAGAGGTTGTTGTTTGTTTGTGCAGGTACTAGGTGACTTGTGTGTTACTCCTACTGGATTGATACCTTGGTTCTCAAACTGAGGGAAATACTTACGCTACTGTTGCTGCATCACCCTTTCCTCTTCAAGGGAAAACCAATGCATGGTCAAGAGGTAGCAAGAAGGATTTCTGGCGCCGTTGCTGGGGAGGTTGCATCAAGTCAATACATACCAAGTACCCATCACAAACTCTTATCCCTCACATTACATTATTTGCCTTTTGCCTCTCGTTTTCCTCTCCCCCACTTCTAAAACGATTTTCGGAAACCTTTGCCTTTTCTTCGCCTTCTTCCCGTATGTATCTTTGTTTGTGTTTCCATGTGCCTTCTATTTGCTTGCATCTTTGCTTGCTAAAAATCTATTGATATGGATCCACTTAAAGTGTTCTACTTGGATCATCTTTGATCCTTATGCGCTCGTGCTGAAACCCCAACTAGCCTAGTTGATGGGAAATCTTTAGATGAGTGTGCTCATTTTGTGCGTCACCGTTTGTTTGAAAAAGGGTAACTCTTATGGGATCAAATGAACATATTGCTATGTTATGCTTGGAATCTTTGTGAAATTTATGATTTTACTTGTTTCTCTAAGAACCCTAAAAAATACCCCCTACCTATGTGAGTTTAATGATAATGAAATCTTATCTTCTTATGCAAAGGGTGATTATAGTTACTACGATATTGAACAAATTTAAGAATTTGTTGCTTTTAAGGGTGCCTATGAAGTTGCTTCTTTGATTGGAAAGTATGAAATTACTCTCTACGAAACGGAAATTTTTGACATACTTAAATATTGCTATGAAAACTATGCTCATAATGTCTATGTCAAAGAATTTATTGAAAGAATGGCTGTTGCTTTAGAAGAACATAATGATATGCATGAATCTATAGATAATTATGATTCCGATGATTTGATTGAAATATCCCTTGATGAACATGATACTTTCTATTCTTGTGGCCATGATGCCAATATTTATGAAGATGAATTTGCTATAGTTCCTTATGTTAAACATGATGTCGTTGCTATTGCACCCATACTTGATAGTTCCTACGATGAAAAGCATGATTGCAATGATGTTATTATAAATTCTATTAACGTCAATTGTGCTAATAATATGCAAAACCCTAAGCGTGGGGATTCTAGTTTGCTATGTCCTCTACTTGTTGCAATGATCATGATTGGGGTGATTCTTCTTTTGATCTTGAAAATTTGTTTAAGCCACATGATGAATATGAGATTGATAATAGTGTTTGCAATATTATTGAAAGTGGGTTTGGAAGAGTGTCAACTTTAGATCCCACATATTTGGAGAATGTTCAATCTTATGAAATTTTTGATAAAAGTGGGTTTGGAGAGGTCATGACTTTAGTTAATTTTAATTCCACTATTTTGGAAGAGTGTCAACTTTGCATACATGTGGATCGTGTTAAGAATATGTTTTGTGATAGCTATATTGTTGAATTTGATTATGATACTACATGTAATTATTATGAGAGAGGAAAATATGATTGTAGAAATTTTCATGTTACTGAAATACCTCTCGTTATGTTGAGATTGCTATTGTTTCTTTCCGCTTCCTTGCATATGCTAGTTTTTTCTTGCTATGATAATTTGTTTGCCTATAAGATGCCTATGCATAGGAAGTATGTTAAACTTAGATGTGTTTGTCACGTGTTTTATGATGCTCTCTTTGTGCTTTAATTCTTTCCTTTCATGTGAGGATCATTAAAATTATCAATGCCTAGCTAGGGGCGTTAAAAGATAGCGCTTGTTGGGAGGCAACCCAATTTTATTTTTGTTTCTTGCTTTTTGGTTCTGTTTAGTAATAAATAATTCATCTATCTTATGTTTAGATGTATTTTTATGCTTTTAATTAGTGTTTGTGCCAAGTAGAACCTTTGGGAAGACTTGGGGGAAGTCTATGTGATCTTGCTGTAAAAAAACAGAAAGTTTAGCGCTCACAAGATTTGCTGCCATTTTTTACTGGAGAGTGAAATTAGGTTGATTCTTTTTTAAGATGTTTAATAGACAAATTCCTCACGTACAACAATTTATTTCAGAATTTTTTGGATTACAGAAGTATTCGAAACCTACAGATTACTACAGATTGTTCTGTTTTTGACAGATTCTGTTTTTCGTGTGTTGTTTGCTTATTTTGATGAATCAATGGCTTGTATCGGGGGGTATGAACCATAGAGAAGTTGGAATACAGTATGTTTAACACCAATATAAATAAATAGTGAGTTCATTACAGTACCTTGAAGTGGTGGTTTGTTTTCTTATACTAACGGAACTCATGAGATTTTCTGTTGAGTTTTGTGTTGTGAAGTTTTCAAGTTTTGGGTAAAGATTAGATGGATTTTGGAATAAGGAGTGGAAAGGGCCTAAGCTTGGGGATGACCAAGGCACCCCAAGGTAAATTTCAAGTGCAACCAAAAGCGTAAGCTTGGGGATGCCCCGGAAGGCATCCCCTCTTTCATCTTCGTCTATCGGTAACTTTACTTGAGGCTATATTTTTATTCACCACATGATATGTGTTTTGCTTGGAGCGTCTTGTATGATTTGAGTATTTGCTTTTTATTTTACCACAATCATCCTTGATGTACACACCTGTTGGGAGAGACACACATGAATCGGAATTTATTAGAATACTCTATGTGCTTCACTTATATCTTTTGAGCTAGATAATTTTGCTCTATGTGCTTCACTTATATCTTTTTAGAGGCCGGTGGTGTTTTTATTTTATAGAAATTATTGATCTATCATGATTAACTTATATTATTTTGAGAGTCATATAAAACATCATGGTAATTTTCTTTGGCGATAAAATTAGTCATAATATGATAGGCATCCAAGATGGGTATAATAAAAACTATCATAAAAAGTGCATTGAATACTATGAGAAGTTTGATACTTGATGATTGTTTTGAGATATAAAGATGGTGATATTAGATTCATGCTAGTTGAGTAGTTGTGAATTTGATAAATAATTGTTCTAAAGTTTGTGATTCCCGTAGCATGCACGTATGGTGAACCGTTATGTGATGAAGTCGGAGCATGATTTATTTATTGATTGTCTTCCTTATGAGTGGCGGTCGGGGACGAGCGATGGTCTTTTCCTACCAATCTATCCCCCTAAGAGGATGTGCATAGTACTTTTTTCGATAACTAATAGATTTTTGCAATAAGTATGTGAGTTCTTTATGACTAATGTTGAGTCCATGGATTATACGCACTCGCACCCTTCCACCACTGCTAGCCTCTCTAGTACCGCGCAACTTTCACCGGTACCATAAACCCACCAATTACCTTCCTCAAAACAGCCACTATAACTACCTATTATGGCATTTCCATAGCCATTCCGAGATATATTGCCATGCAACTTACCATCGTTCCGTTTATTATGACACGCTTCATCATTGTCATTTTGCTTTGCATGATCATGTAGTTGACATCGTATTTGTGGCAAAGCCACCTTTATGATTCTTTCATACATGTCACTCCAGGTACACCGCCGGAGGCATTCATATAGAGTCATATTTTGTTCTAAGTATCGAGTTGTAATTTTTAGTTGTAAGTAAATAAAAGTGAGATGATCATCATTATTAGAGCATTGTCCCAAGTGGGGAAAGGATGATGGAGACTATGATTCCCCCACAAGTCGGGATGAGACTCCGGACGAAATTATTAAAAAAAGGAGAAAGGCCATAAAAAGAGAAGGCCCAGAAAATGAGAGAAAAAGAGAGAAAGGACAATGCTACTATCCTTTTACCACTTGTGCTTCAAAGTAGCACCATGATCTTCATGATAGAGATAGTCTCCTATGTTGTCACTTTCATATACTAGTGGGAATTTTACACTATAGAACTTGGCTTGTATATTCCAATGATGGGCTTCCTCAAAATGCCCTAGGTCTTCGTGAGCAGGCAAGTTGGATGCAGACCCACTTAGTTCTTTTGTACACTTATAGCTCTAGTGCATCCGTTGCATCGCAATCTCTACTCACTCACATTGATATCTATTGATGGGTGTCTCCATAGCCCGTTGATACGCCTAGTTGATGTGAGACTATCTTCTTCTTTTTGTCTTCTCCACAACCACCATTCTATTCCACCTATAGTGCTATGTATTGGGTTTCGTAGTAATTTCAAAATTTTCCTATGCTCACGCAAGACCATGGTGATGCATAGCAATGAGAGGGGGGAGTATGATCTACGTACCCTGGTAGATCGACAACGGAAGCGTTTGGTTGATGTAGTCGTACGTCTTCACGGCCCGACCGATCAAGCACCGAAACTACGGCACCTCCGAGTTCTAGCACACGTTCAGCTCGATGACGATCCCCGGACTCCGATCCAGCAAAGTGTCGGGGAAGAGTTCCGTCAGCACGACGGCGTGGTGACGATCTTGATGTACTACTGTCGCAGGGCTTCGCCTAAGCACCGCTACAATATTATCGAGGACTATGGTGGAAGGGGACACCGCACACGGCTAAGAGTATGATCACGTGGATCAACTTGTTTTTCTCTGGGGTGCCCCTGCCTCCGTATATAAAGGTTCAAGAGGGGGAGGCCGGCCGACCATCATAGGGCGCGCCAGGAGGAGTCCTACTCCCTCTGGGAGTAGGACTTCTCCCCAAATCCTAGTTGGAATAGGATTCACGAGGTGGGAAAAGAGAGAGAGAGAAGGAGGGGGGCGCCGGCCCCCTCTCTCCTTGTCCTATTCGGACTAGGGGGGAGGGGCGCGCGGCCCAGCCCTGGCTGCCTCTCCTCTTCTTCCACTAAGGCCCATTAAGGCCCATATAGCTCCCGGGGGGTTCCGGTAACCTCCCGGTACTCCGGTAAAATCCCGATTTCACCCGGAACACTTCCGATATCCAAACATAGGCTTCCAATATATCAATCTTTATGTCTCGACCATTTCAAGACTCCTCGTCATGTCCGTGATCACATCCGGGACTCCGAACAACCTTCGGTACATCAAAATGCATAAACTCATAATATAACTGTCATCGTAACCTTAAGCGTGCGGACCCTACGGGTTTGAGAATAATGTAGACATGACCAAGACACGTCTCCGGTCAATAACCAACAGCGGAACCTGGATCCTCATATTGGCTCCTACATATTCTACGAAGATCTTTTATCGGTCAGACCGCATAACAACATACGTTGTTCCCTTTGTCATCGGTATGTTACTTGCCCGAGATTCGATCGTCGGTATCCTATACCTAGTTCAATCTCGTTACCGGCAAGTCTCTTTACTCGTTCTGTAATACATCATCCCGCAACTAACTCATTAGTTGCAATGCTTGCAAGGCTTAAGTGATGTGCATTACCGAGAGGGCCCAGAGATACCTCTCCGACAATCGGAGTGACAAATCCTAATCTCAAAATATGCCAACTCAACATGTACATTTGGAGACACCTGTAGAGCTCCTTTATAATCACCCAGTTACGTTGTGACGTTTGGTAGCACACAAAGTGTTCCTCTGGCAAACGGGAGTTGCATAATCTCATAGTCATAGGAACATGTATAAGTCATGAAGAAAGCAATAGCAACATACTAAACGATCGGGTGCTAAGCTAATGGAATGGGTCATGTCAATCAGATCATTCAACTAATGATGTGATCCTGTTAATCAAATGACAACTCTTTGTCCATGGTTAGGAAACATAACCATCTTTGATTAACAAGCTAGTCAAGTAGAGGCATACTAGTGACACTCTGTTTGTCTATGTATTCACACATGTATTATGTTTCCAGTCAATACAATTCTAGCATGAATAATAAACTTTTATCATGATATAAGGAAATAAATAATAACTTTATTATTGCCTCTAGGGCATATTTCCTTCACTATGTCCATGGCTCACGCTCATATATTGCGTGAAGATTGAAAAAGTTTGAGAACACTAAAAGTATGAAACAATTGCTTGGCTTGTCATCGGGGTTGTGCATGATTTAAATATTTTGTGTGGTGAAGATGGAGCATAGCCAAACTATTTGATTTTGTAGGGACAACTTTCTTTGGCCATGTTATTTTGAGAAGACATAATTGCTTTGTTAGTATGCTTGAACTATTATTATTTTTATGTCAATATTAAACTTTTGTCTTGAATGTTTCGGATCTGAAAATTCATGCCATAATAAAGAAAATTACATTGAGAATTATGCTAGGTAGCATTCCACATCAAAAATTCTGTTTTTATCATTTACCTACTCGAGGATGAGCAGGAATTAAGCTTGGGGATGCTTGATACGTCTCCAACGTATCTATAATTTTTTATTGTTCCATGCTATTATATTATCTATTTTGGATGTTTAATGGGATTTAATTTACCTTTTTATATTATTTTGGGGACTAACCACTAACCAAAGGCCCGGTGCAAATTGTTGTTTTTTTTTGCCTATTTTAGTGTTTCGCAGAAAAATAATATCAAACGGAATGAAACCTTCGGGAGAGTTATTTTTGGAACAATCGTGATCCAGGAGACTTGGAGTGGACGTCAAGAAAGAAGCAAGGAGGCCACGAGGCAGAGTGGCGCGCCCCCCACCCTCGTGGGCCCCTCGCAGTCCACCGACGTACTTCTTTATCAGACCTCCAATCTATACAACAAAAATACCAAAAATATTTATCTTATTATCTCTATCAGATCTCACTCTCGTAAGTGACCGTGAAGGGATTGACAACCCCTTTATCGTGTTGGTTGCGAGGTTCTTGTTTGTTTGTGCAGGAACTAGGTGACTTCTGTGTTATCTCCTACTAGATTGATACCTTGGTTCTCAAAAACTGAGGGAAATACTTACGCTAATGTGCTGCATCACCCTTTCCTCTTCAAGGGAAAACCAACGCATGCTCAAGAGGTAGCAACTACCCCTACTGAAAGAATAAGATGCGTATGCATCTTGAGGCAATTAGCAACTATCTCTAGTATGTTGTGGAAAATGGCGTTCCCTCCATCACTCCTTCCGTGAACGTTGTTGATGCGAAGAGATTCAAGCAACTCGGCTCTCAAGCAAATAATATCATATGTGGCCATCTAAGCAAAGGACAGTATGGTAGACTGAGTGCTTTGGAGTCTGCAAAGCTTATCTGGGATAGGCTGTCCAAGGTCAATGAAGGAATATCAACCCAACATAATTCTTGATTTGATGTTCTTCGCAATCTCTTCAACCGCCTCAAAATACTTGAGAACAAATTTTTTTAGCAAACCTTCGATCGCCTCACTGACATCTCAAATGAGCTTCAAGCATTGGGTGCCACTGATATCACCGACCATGAGGTGGTGAAGAAATTGCTGAGATCAATTGATTCCTCATACGATACATTGGCACTGATGATTCAAGAACGTGGAGACTACAAGTCACTAGATCCTGCTGATATCCTCGAGAGACTGAATACTCATGAGTTCCAACAAGCTGAGAAGAGAGACCTCTACAGGCCAAGCTATGGAATATTACATGCACTAAAGGCCAAGGCAATTTGCTCATCTGAAGGGGAAGATTCTAACAACAGCCTTGATGATACTGAGTTACTAAGCCATGAGCTTGCAATGCTTGTGAGGAAATTTCAGAAGTTCTCAAGGCATGGTCGTTTTGGAAAATCTTCAAGAGGTGATGACATGAGATCAGCTTCCTCATCCCGCGACAGCAAGAAGAGGACTTGCCACAAATGCAAGAAGTCTAGTCACTTCATTGTTCATTGTCCTCTGTGGGAGAAGGAATCAAAGAAGAAGAAGTACAATGATGACAGTTCAGATGACTTGAAGAAAAAGAAGAAATCTTCAAAGTCCTCATTATCAAAATCCTCAAAGTCTTCATCTCACAAGAAGAGAAGTTCCGGAAAGGCTAGGGCATTCATTGGCAAGGAAATGGACACTGAAGCCGAATTAGAGGAAAATGAGGAAGATGAGTAATCTGAGGAGTCAGACTCTGGTGTGGTGAGCCTATCTCTCGCTATTGCTTTCATCAGCAAGTCCATCTTCAATGTTGAGGAACATGGCAACTCCCACTCTGCTGATGATCGTGACGATGACTTTTCTCCCACCTATTGCTTCATGGCAAAAGGTGCCAAGGTACTCAAATATCCCTCCTCTGAATCGAGTGAAGATGAATCTGATGAAAACCTCAAACCTAGCTATTCCAAGATTGCTAATATTGCCATGAAACCACAAAAAGCTTTGGAAATGGTTCAAAATTTGCTAGAAAAAAGTGATGACCTGTTGGGTGAGGAAATGAATCAAACTCAAACCTTGACTGATAATTTTAATGACTATAGTCCAAGTTTGATAACCTTCATGGTCATCATGGAACACTCTTAGCCAATCATGAGAAGCTTTCTTACGAATTTGTTCAAAGAAAGCAAGATCTTGAGAAACTAAGGGTGAGTCATGACGATATCTAGAAGGAAAATGATACCTTGCTTGCTCAACAGATCAGTTACACTCAGGATGAGTTCATTCCATCATGTTTGAAATGCATTGAACATGAATCTGCTTATTCTTCACCTGAAAGTTCAAATGCTTCTATTGCTGCAAATTCTTCAACTATTTCTATGGTCACAAATTCCTCATCTGAGGATACCACAAGTATCACTGACGAAAATGCAGGGTTGAAGGAATTGTATGTGACAGACATGTACAAAAGCCTCAAAGGGAATCAGGCTCTTTGTGATGTGCTTAAAAAGCATATCTTGAACAGGAACCCTGGGAAAGAGGGTATTGCCTTTGAGAGGAAACTCAATGCTGATGGGACCTACTGGATGTCGGAAATATGACCTAGAGGCAATAATAAAAGTGTTATTATTATATTTCTTTGCTCATGATAATAGTCTTTTATTCATGCTATAACTGTATTATCCGGAAATCGTAATACACGTGTGAATACATAGACCACAATATGTCCCTAGTGAGCCTCTAGTTGACTAGCTCGTTGTGATCAACAGATAGTCATGGTTTCCTGGCTATGGACATTGGATGTCGTTGATAACGGGATCACATCATTAGGAGAATGATGTGATGGACAAGACCCAATCCTAAGCCTAGCACAAAGATCGTGTAGTACGTATGCTAAAGCTTTTCTAATGTCAAGTATCTTTTCCTTAGACCATGAGATTGTGCAACTCCCGGATACCGTAGGAATGCTTTGGGTGTACCAAACGTCACAACGTAACTGGGTTACTATAAAGGTGCACTACAGGTATCTCCTAAAGTGTCTGTTGGGTTGGCACAAATCGAGACTGGGATTTGTCACTCCGTGTAAACGGAGAGGTATCTCTAGGCCCACTCGGTAGGACATCATCATAATGTGCACAATGTGACCAAGGGGTTGATCACGGGATGATGTGTTACGGAACGAGTAAAGAGACTTGCCAGTAACGAGATTGAACAAGGTATCGGTATACCGACGATCGAATCTCGGGCAAGTACAATATCGTTAGACAAAGAGAATTGTATACGGGATTGATTGAGTCCTTGACATCGTGGTTCATCCGATGAGATCATCGTGGAACATGTGGGAGCCAACATGGGTATCCAGATCCCGCTGCTGGTTATTGACCGGAGAACGTCTCGGTCATGTCTACATGTCTCCCGAACCCGTAGGGTCTACACACTTAAGGTTCGATGACGCTAGGGTTATAAAGGAAGTTTGTATGTGGTTACAGAATGTTGTTTGGAGTCCCGGATGAGATCCCGGACGTCACGAGGAGTTCCGGAATGGTCCGGAGGTAAAGATTTATATATGGGAAGTCTTATTTTGGTCGCCGGAAAAGTTTCGCACTTTATCGGTATTGTACCGGGAGTGCCGAAAGGGGTCCGGGGGTCCACCGGGGGGGTCCACCTGCCCCGGGGGGCCACATGGGCTGTAGGGGGTGCGCCTTGGCCTATATGGGCCAAGGGCACCAGCCCCAAGAGGCCCATGCGCCAAGGAAACTTGGGGAGGGAAGAGTCCTCAAGGGGGAAGGCACCTCCGAGGTGCCTTGGGGAGGATGGACTCCTCCCCCCCTCTTGGCCGCACCCCTTCCTTGGAGGAAGGGGCAAGGCTGCGCCTCCCCCCTCTCCCTTGCCCCTATATATAGTGGAGGGGAGGGAGGGCAGCCATACCTGAAGCCCTGACGCCTCCCTCCCTCCCGTGACACCTCCTCCTCTCCCACAGGTGCTTGGCGAAGCCCTGCAGGATTGCCACGCTCCTCCACCACCACCACGCTGTTGTGCTGCTGCTGGATGGAGTCTTCCTCAACCTCTCCCTCTCTCCTTGCTGGATCAAGGCGTGGGAGACGTCACCGGGCTGTACGTGTGTTGAACGCGGAGGTGCCGTCCGTTCGGCACTAGGATCTCCGGTGATTTGGATCACGACGAGTACGACTCCTTCAACCCTGTTCTCTTGAACGCTTCCGCTTAGCGATCTACAAGGGTATGTAGATGCACTCTCCTTCCCCTCGTTGCTGGTTTCTCCATAGATAGATCTTGGTGACACGTAGGAAAATTTTGAATTTCTGCTACGTTCCCCAACAGTGGTATCAGAGCTAGATCTATTGCGTAGATTCTTTGCACGAGTAGAACACAAAGTAGTTGTGGGCGTTGATGTTGTTCAATATGCTTACCGTTACTAGTCCAATCTTGTTTCGACGGTATTGTGGGATGAAGCGGCCCGGACCGACCTTACACGTACTCTTACGTGAGACAGGTTCCACCGACTGACATGCACTTGGTGCATAAGGTGGCTAGCGGGTGCCAGTCTCTCCCACTTTAGTCAGAACGGATTCGATGAAAAGGGTCCTTATGAAGGGTAAATAGCAATTGACATATCACGTTGTGGTTTTTGCGTAGGTAAGAAACGTTCTTGCTAGAAACCCATAGCAGCCACGTAAAATATGCAAACAACAATTAGAGGACGTCTAACTTGTTTTTGCAGGGTATGCTATGTGATGTGATATGGCCAAGAAGAATGTGATGAATGAATATATGTGATGTATGAGATTGATCATGTTCTTATAATAGGAATCACGACTTGCATGTCGATGAGTATGACAACCGGCAGGAGCCATAGGAGTTGTCTTTATTTATTGTATGACCTGCGTGTCATTAAACAACGCCATGTAATTACTTTACTTTATTGCTAACCGGTAGCCATAGTAGTAGAAGTAATAGTTGGCGAGACAACTTCATGAAGACACAATGATGGAGATCATGATGATGGAGATCATGGTGTCATGCCGGTGACGATGATGATCATGGAGCCCCGAAGATGGAGATCAAAAGGAGCAAAATGATATTGGCCATATCATGTCACTATTTGATTGCATGTGATGTTTATCATGTTTATGCATCTTGTTTACTTAGAATGACGGTAGTAAATAAGATGATCCCTTACAACAATTTCAAGAAGTGTTCTCCCCTAACTGTGCACCGTTGCTACAGTTCGTCGCTTCGAAGCACCACGTGATGATCGGGTGTGATAGATCCTTACGTTCACATACAACGGGTGTAAGACAGATTTACACATGCAATACACTTAGGGTTAACTTGACGAGCCTAGCATGTACAGACATGGCCTCGGAACACGGAGACCGAAAGGTCGAGCATGAGTCGTATAGTAGATACGATCAACATGAAGATGTTCACCGATGATGACTAGTCCGTCTCACGTGATGATCGGACATGGCCTAGTTGACTCGGATCATGTAATCACTTAGATGACTAGAGGGATGTCTATCTGAGTGGGAGTTCATAAGATGAACTTAATTATCCTGAACATAGTCAAAAGACCCTTTGCAAATTATGTCATAGCTCGCGCTTTAGTTCTACTGTTTTAGATATGTTCCTAGAGAAAATATAATTGAAAGTTGATAGTGGTGATTATGCGATCAGTAGAAAGCTTATGTCCTTAATGCACCGCTCAGTGTGCAGAACCCCAAACGTCGTCTGTGGATGTTGCAAACATCGAACATACACGTTTTGATAACTACGTGATAGTTCAGTTAAATGGTTTAGAGTAGAGGCACCAAAGACTTTTTCGAAACGTCGCGGAACATATGAGATGTTTCGAGGGATGAATTGGGATTTCAGGCTCGTGCCCACGTCAAGAGGTATAAGACCTCCGACGATCTTCTTAGCCTGCAAACTAAGGGAGAAAAGCTCAATCGTTGAGCTTGTGCTCAGATTGCCTGAGTGCAACAATCACTTGAATCGAGTGGGATTTGATCTTCCAGATGAGATAGTGATGTTTCTCCAAAGTCATTGCCACCAAGCTGCTAGAGCTTCATGATGAACTATAACATATCAGGGATAGATATGATGATCCTTGAGGTATTCGCGATGTTTGACACTGCGAAAGTGGAAATTAAGAAGGAGGATCAATTGTTGATGGTTGGTGAAACCACTAGTTTCAAGAAGGGCAAGGGCAAGAAGGGATACTTCATGAAACGGCAAATCAGTTGCTGCTATAGTGAAGAAACCCAAGGTTGAACCCAAACCCGAGACTAAGTGCTTCTGTAATAAGGGGAACAACCACTGGAGCAGAATTACCCTAGATACTTGGTAGATGATAAGGCTGGCAAGGTCGATAGAAGTATATTGGATATACATTATGTTAATGTGTATTTTACTAGTACTCCTAGTAGCACCAGGGTATTAAGATACCGGTTCGGTTGCTAAGTGTTAGTAACTCGAAATAAAAGAGCTACGGAATAAACGGAGACTAGCTAAAGGTGAGCTGACGATATGTGTTGGAAGTGTTTCCAAGTTTGATGTGATCAAACGTCGCACGCTCCCTCTACCATCAAGATTAGTATTAAACCTGAATAATTGTCATTTGGTGTTTGCATTGAGCATAGACATGATTGGATTATGTCTATCGCAATACAGTTATTCATATAAGGAGAATAATGGTTACTCTATTTATTTGAATAATACCTTCAATGGTCTTGCACCTGAAAGAATGGTTTATTGAATCTCAATCGTAGTGATACACATTTTCATGCCAAAAGATATAAGATAGTAATGATAGTACCACTTACTTGTGGCACTGCCATGTAAGTCATATTGGTATAAAAACGCATGAAGAAGCTCCAGGTTGATGGATCTTTGGACTCACTCGTTTTTGAAAAGTTTGAGACATGCGAACCATGTCTATTGGTGTATACGCATGAAGAAACTCCATGCAGATGGATCGTTTGGACTCACTTGATTTTGAATCACTTGAGATATGCATATCATACCACATGGGCAAGATGACTGAGAAGCCTCGTTTTCAGTAAGGTGGAACAAGATAGCAACTTGTTGGAAGTAACACATTTTGATGTGTGCAGTCCAATGAGTGCTGAGGCATGCAGTGAATATCGTTATGTTCTTACTTCATAGATGATTCGAGTAAATGTTGAGTATATTTACTTGATGAAACACAAGTCTGAATTATTGAATGGTTCAAGTAATTTCAGAGTGAAGTTGAAGATCATTGTGACAAGAGGATAAAATGTCTATGATATGATCATAGAGATGAGTATCTGAGTTACGAGTTTGGCACACAATTAAGACATTGTGGAAATTGTTTCACAATTAATACCGCCTGGAACACCATAGTGTGATGGTGTGTCCAAACATCATAGTTGCACCCTATTGGATATGGTGCATACCATGATGTCTCTTATCGAATTACCACTATCGTTCATGGGTTAGGCATTAGAGACAACCGCACTCATTTTAATAGGGTACCACATAATTCCGTTGAGACGACACCGTTTGGAGAAACCTAAGTTGTCGTTTCTTAAAGGTTTGGGGCTGCGATGCTTATGTGAAAGAGTTTCAGGTTGATAAGCTCGAACCCAAAGCGGATAAAATGCATCTTCATAGGACACCCAAAAACAGTTGGGTATACCTCCTAATTCAGATCCGAAAGCAATAGAGATTGTTTCTTGAATCGGGTCCTTTCTCGAGGAAAAGTTCGTCTCGAAAAGTTGAGTGGGAGGATGGTGGAGACTTGATGAGGTTATTGAACCGTCACTTCAACAAGTGTGTAGCAGGGCACAGGAAGTTGTTCCTGTGGCACCTACGCCAATTGAAGTGGAAGCTTATGATAGTGATCATGAAGCTTTGGATCAAGTCACTACCGAACCTCGTAGGACGACAAGGATGCGTACTGCTTCGGAGTGGTACGGTGATCCTGTCTTGAAGGTCATGTTGCTAGACAACAATGAACCTACGAGCTATGGAGAAGCGATGGTGGGCCTAAATTCCGACAAATGGTTAGAAGCCATGAAATCCGAGATAGGATCCATATATCAGAACAAAGCATGGACTTTGGTGGACTTGCTCGATGATCGGCAAGCCATTGAGATAAATGGATCTTTAAGAAGAAGACGGACGTGGATGGTAATGTCACCGTCTATGAAGCTCGACTTGTGGCGAAGAGTTTTTCACAAGTTCAAGGAGTTTACTACGATGAGATTTTCTCATCCGTAGCGATGCTTAAGTCCGTCGAATTCATGTTAGCATTAACTGCATTTATGAAATCTGGCAGATGGATGACAAAACGAGTTTCCTTACCAGTTTTCGTAAGGAAAGGTCGTATGTGATACAATCAGAAAGTTTTGTCGATCCTAAGGATGCTAAAAGGTATGCAAAGCTCCAGCAATCCTTCCAAGGACTGGAGTAAGCATCTCAGAGTTGGAATATACACTTTGATGAGATGATCAAAGATTTTGGGTTTATACAAAGTTTATGAGAAACTTTTATTTCCAAAGAAGTGAGTGGGAGCACTATAGAATTTCTGATGAGTATATGTTGTTGACATATTGTTGATCAGAAATGATGTAGAATTTCTAGAAAGCATATAGTGTTGTTTGAAAAGTGTTTTTCAATGGAAAACCTGGATTAAGCTGCTTGAACATTGAGCATCAAGATCTATGAGGATAGATCAAAAATGCTTAATGGTACTTTCAAATGAGCACATACCTTGACGTGATCTTGAAGGAGTTCAAGATGGATCAGTCAAAGAAGGAGTTCTTGCCTGAGTTGTAAGGTATGAAGTTAAGAGTTAAAGCTCGACCACGGCAGAAGAGAGAGAAAGGACGAAGGTCGTCCCCTATGCTTCAGACGTAGGCTCTATAGTATGCTATGCTAAGTACCGCACCTGATGTGTGCCTTGCCGCTTGTCTGGCAAGAGGGTACAAAGGTGATCAAGGAGTGGATCACTAGATAGCGGTCAAAGTTATCCTTAGAGGAATAAGGATATGTTTCTCGATTATGGAGGTGATAAAGAGTTTGACATAAAGGGTTACGTCGATGCAAGCTTTAACACCTATCCGAGTGACTTTGAGTAGCAAACCGGATACGTATACTGGAACAACCATTTGGAATAGCTCCAAGTAGAGCGTGGAAGTAGCATTTACAATATGACATAGAGAATTGCGAAGTACATACGGATCTGAATGTTGCAGACCCATTGACTAAAACCTCTCTCACAAGCAAAACATGATCAAACCCCAGAACTCATTGAGTCTTAATCACATGATGATGTGAACTAGTTTAATGACACTAGTAAACTCTTTGGATGTTGGTCACATGGTGATGTGACCTGTCAGTGTTAATCACATGGCGATGTGAACTAGATTATTGACTCTAGTGCAAGTGGGAGACTGTTGGAAATATGCCCTAGAGGCAATAATAGAAGTGTTATTATTATATTTCTTTGTTCATGATAATAGTCTTTTATTCATGCTATAACTGTATTATCCAGAAATCGTAATACACGTGTGAATACATAGACCACAATATGTCCCTAGTGAGCCTCTAGTTGACTAGCTCGTTGTGATCAACAGATAGTCATGGTTTCCTGGCTATGGACATTGGATGTCGTTGATAACGGGATCACATCATTAGGAGAATGATGTGATGGACAAGACCCAATCCTAAGCCTAGCACAAAGATCGTGTAGTTCGTATGCTAAAGCTTTTCTAATGTCAAGTATCTTTTCCTTAGACCATGAGATTGTGCAACTCCCGGATACCGTAGGAATGCTTTGGGTGTACCAAACGTCACAACGTAACTGGGTTACTATAAAGGTGCACTACAGGTATCTCCTAAAGTGTCTGTTGGGTTGGCACAAATCGAGACTGGGATTTGTCACTCCGTGTAAACGGAGAGGTATCTCTAGGCCCACTCGGTAGGGCATCATCATAATGTGCACAATGTGACCAAGGGGTTGATCACGGGATGATGTGTTACGGAACGAGTAAAGAGACTTGCCAGTAACGAGATTGAACAAGGTATCGGTATACCGATGATCGAATCTCGGGCAAGTACAATATCATTAGACAAAGGGAATTGTATACGGGATTGATTGAGTCCTTGACATCGTGGTTCATCCGATGAGATCATCGTGGAACATGTGGGAGCCAACATGGGTATCCAGATCCCGCTGCTGGTTATTGACCGGAGAACGTCTCGGTCATGTCTACATGTCTCCCGAACCCGTAGGGTCTACACACTTAAGGTTCGATGACGCTAGGGTTATAAAGGAAGTTTGTATGTGGTTACAGAATGTTGTTTGGAGTCCCGGATGAGATCCCGGACGTCACGAGGAGTTCTGAATGGTCCGGAGGTAAAGATTTATATATGGGAAGTCTTATTTTGGTCGCCGGAAAAGTTTCGCACTTTATCGGTATTGTACCGGGAGTGCCGAAAGGGGTCCGGGGGTCCACCGGGGGGGTCCACCTGCCCCGGGGGGCCACATGGGATGTAGGGGGTGCGCCTTGGCCTATATGGGCCAAGGGCACCAGCCCCAAGAGGCCCATGCGCCAAGGAAACTTGGGGAGGGAAGAGTCCTCAAGGGGGAAGGCACCTCTGAGGTGCCTTGGGGAGGATGGACTCCTCCCCCCCTCTTGGCCGCACCCCTTCCTTGGAGGAAGGGGCAAGGCTGCGCCTCCCCCCTCTCCCTTGCCCCTATATATAGTGGAGGGGAGGGAGGGCAGCCATACCTGAAGCCCTGGCGCCTCCCTCCCTCCCGTGACACCTCCTCCTCTCCCGCAGGTGCTTGGCGAAGCCCTGCAGGATTGCCACGCTCCTCCACCACCACCACGCCGTCGTGCTGCTGCTGGATGGAGTCTTCCTCAACCTCTCCCTCTCTCCTTGCTGGATCAAGGCGTGGGAGACGTCACCGGGCTGTACGTGTGTTGAACGCGGAGGTGCCGTCCGTTCGGCACTAGGATCTCCGGTGATTTGGATCACGACGAGTACGACTCCTTCAACCCCGTTCTCTTGAACGCTTCCGCTTAGCGATCTACAAGGGTATGTAGATGCACTCTCCTTCCCCTCGTTGCTGGTTTCTCCATAGATAGATCTTGGTGACACGTAGGAAAATTTTGAATTTCTGCTACGTTCCCCAACACTGGAAACCTGAGCAGTATCCCAAAACCTCATGGGTTGCTGTGAAAGGACCTCCCGTAGATCCATCTACTTTATCTGGCTTTACATGTGAATCCTCATATTCATCTGATGAATCATTTGACTCCAACTATAAGCTGTTCGAAAAATCACAATAGTGAAGTATTTGCTAGATATGTTGGAACTAACTGCAGGAACGGTCCTTCAATGAAGAAAATCTGGGTACCCAAAAGGTTCCTAGAAAGTCTTCAGGTGAATGTCCTCATGACACCACCTGTGAAGAATAGGAAGCCCGGATCAAATTCTTCATATGGACGAAAATCTTCACGAGGATCCAAGTCCTCATATGGATCAAATTCCTCACATGATCATCATTACGCTAATGCATATGTTTCGCAGGGAAAGTCTAAGAGTTGTGAATATGTGCATTATTCTTCAAATCATTATGTTCATAAGGCCTCGAATAATTTCTCTGCTTACTCATATGCATACTCTAATCCCTCTTCTGTGAAACGAAGTGCACTGGCTTCAATGCCACCTTTCTCTTATGGAGCTCGTGGAATGATGAACTCTTTGCCACCCCTCTAGATGTGGGTGGTGAAGAAAAAGAACTAATCTCTTATGCAGGGTTAGGTCTCCAGACAAACTTGAACGTCTGAAGAATTTGCTGGAGACCTAAGAGTGCTTGAAAGGACGCGAGCTAATCATGAAGAAATGAATTGCTCATTTCTCACGTCCTCATACTGCTATTTATGTTGCACTATTTGATGAAATTCTATCTGATGAATTTGATGTCATATTCTTCACTATGAAGTATATGAGTTCGTAAGATGCACTAATTCATCTGCAGGATGAATCTCTTAAAGCTATTGAGTGGGTGCTCGACAGTGGATGTACAAATCACATGACTGGTGACAAGATCTTATTGATGGATTCTGTTTATCTCCATCACATCTGAAGCATATTACCACTACTGCAGGATGGTCCAAACGCAACACTATGATCAGAGACCCTTCGACGAAACTGTGTGCGATGCCATAATCGCAAACGGGGGTGTAAAAAACCATCAAAAAAGGTGCAAAACGTTTGCAATGACGGATGCATCAAACATGATTCAGATTTTAATTGCGTGTGTGATGCAGGGCATATGGTTCAGTTCAATTAACTGTTTGGGATGAGGAGGAACAAAATAAATGGGCAGCCAGATGAAGGCGTGTGCGATATATAGCATACGGTTCACTAGGATGAACTGTGTGTGATTAGGCAACACAATGGAGGCGGTTCAACTGAACAAGATGTCTGTTAATAAGCCATGTGATTTGCTCTGTCTATAGTAGAATAATAGGTATATATATAACTGAAATAAACATCCAATTACATAAGTGACTATACAGATCATTCGCACACACCTCAATAAACAATTGCGTGCATTATAAAGTAGGAGAAATGATTGTCTAGTCATCTACTTCTTGTGATGCTCCCGCCACTGCTATGTGGCTCAATCCCTCATCTGGGTCAGGAAGAAGACAGTTCCTCATGTCAATGATCCACCTGTACATCTCGTAGCTTGTGTATGCGTCCATGGCCGCGTACTTGACATGTTGTTCATCCAGTCTCTTATGCCACACACTGTGCCAGGCGTTCCTGTCCTTATTGCTCTCATTCTTCATCTTCATGTAGTAGGGATCGATGATGGCCGAGGCGAGGTCAACCAGGGAGTTTAGTTTGTTTTTGTCGCTGCCCCAGACCTTGTAGTGGCTTTGGATGTTAACAAGATTCAGGCATTTCAAGCATGAAACCTTGAGCGCTTTTAGATCGTTGGTGGTATCCACCGTAGTGAAACTGTAGCCGGAGCTGTTGATAAACCTGGAGAAATGCTCGCAAGGCATTGTGGCCAGGTGGTAGTGGTAGACGAGGACGTCATGTCGCACGCACAACTGGGCGACAACAACCTTCTGATCATGCCCGGCACGACCCATGGTGTACTCGAGGTCGAAGCCGACCACTTGGTACTTGTCCTCGGCAAGGAACTGCTCCATAGTTTGGATGGATCTCTCCACCGAGAGCGGATCATTCGTGTACACCACTGAGAGAGCCTTCCCCCTTACGTTGGTGTCCATGACGTGTTGCGTGGTGAACTGCCCGCCGTTGTCATCGTCGGCCGCTGGGAGCGCCATTGGAGCCACGGGGAGCGCCATTGGAACTGCTAGATGGCCTCTCTGTATGTGTCCTCGTGGGTGTGCTTATTGTGTCATGTGAGACGAGAGATGAAGGTAAATGGCCACAGGAATAAAAGGGGGGTGGGCGGCGTGGATTCTCGGCGCGTCCGCATGGCAGTTTTTACAGCGGGTAACTGCATCATTGCGCCGCGCCCAGCGCAACTGCATGCACACGAACGTGCGTGATTGTGCGCCGGCCCCAAAAACTGGCAGCGCGCATGGAGGGGAGAGGGCAGAGCACCCGAAGAGACGCGAGAGCAGAGCGCGCGCGGCGGGACGCGAGCAGAGCGCGTCGCGGCCGTCTGAACCGCAAGCAACCACACGTATAGAGCAGTTGTACACGCAGGAAATGGTCGCCTACAAGCCGGCCGACAATTGCGTCACTGCGTAGAGAGTGGCCATGTGCTACCACCTCCGTCTAGTCTATAGTCCCCTTTATGTTCTGTGCCATACTTTGCCCTCAAATTTAACCAACAAAATGTTAATGCATGTTATAAAAATTATATAATTGGAAACTATAGTCAAATACAAATCCAACTATATAATCTTTGGTGACATGCATTCGTATTTTATTAGTTAAATCATACTTATAAACCAGGACGGGCTATAGTAGGTAATTAAATCGCAAACTTTTTTTTATTAACCGTATGTGTACGTGGACTTTCGTCCTCCTCTTTCACGTCTTGTCACCCCGCTCCCGTAGACGGCTTACAACACAAGCTTGCCGCCCGACTCGGTGAGCCTGTTCCCGCGCAACCTTGCAGGTTCCAGCGCAACCTTCCCGCCCGACTCGGTGAAATCCCCAAAAATCCCAATGCTTACCAGCCTGCTATAAAAACCCTCACGGCCGGCGAGTCATGCGTCGCATTTTCCGCTCCCTTCCTGTAGCTTATCTCGTCTACTTCTCCCACAATCGCTAATGGCACCGGTCCGTCGTTGTTGCTCAGCCACTCTGCCGTCATTAGAGGATAGCTCCACTGGGAGGCTACACCGCGATGGCAGCCCAGTCCCCGGCATAGTGTAGTGCCTGTGGCATCCCTGTTGGGTGTGCGGGGAACACCCACCACACACTCCGCCGCCGGTTCCCGTCGGCAGCTATTACCAGTCGCGGCTGCCGCCACACCACCATCGAAAGCCAGGGCCATCACCCGCTTTGATGCCACGGCCCGAAGGTGAGAGGTGGCCGTCATGGACGCCACCCCACTGCCGGCCACCGTGGCCATCACCCGCTCCACCACCGCAGCCCGAAGGCGGGAGGTGGTGGTCGTGGCCGCCACCCCATCGTCGGCCGCTGTGGCCGCCAGCCCACCATCGACCATCGGGTCATCACCCGCTCCGCCACCGCTGCCCAAAGGCGGCAGGCGGAGGTGGATGCCCGCACATGCGTCAGCGACCTTGCGCGCTACACCGAGTACCTGCGGTAGGAGGAGGAGGGCCTCGTCGAGCACGCAAAGGGCCTTACCGCCGCCGTGGCTGCGACACACGCCGCCTCAGAGGCAAGGAATCAGGAGATCTATGAGGAGAACCACCGCTTCGAGAGGGTCGTCTGGAGTGGCAGAGGGCGTTCGAGGTGAGCGTCGCTGAAGCTGCAATAGCGGCAGGAACCGTATTGCGGTTGCCTAGATTGTCGGTAGGATCCTCCTCCTCTGCCTCTTACTGAGCACGCTCGGCAGAGGAGAGGCAGCCGGAAGTAGTACAAAGCCCCTTCGTAGTAGTAGTAGTATTTAGGGGCTATTTTGTTCAGTTCATATGACTATAGATGTGGTGGAACTGTACAACGTACTTAAAATTAGCTAGTATATATAGTTGAACTAGCTATTTCAGTACGTGGTTGGCAAAAATTGGGGAAAAGTTTGGTCGGTTCAGCTATCGAGTTCAACTGTTTGTATAAATTAAGAACGAATGCTTAATCTATGAATGAAATCTATGCTTAATTACTGAATTTTAGTTGCAAAAATTAGATACTACTAGTGATTTTTAGCTTCATATTTTGACAAATCGCAGTGTTACAAGGTTGACAAATGGCAATGGTACTAGATCAACGAATGTCAATCTTTCGAGTTTGACAAATGGTAACATACCCAATATGACAGATGCGAATCGCACCAAATTGTTTGTAAGTGGTTGCGCACGGGTCATCCAAAAGAACCGTTTGCGTTGAAGAGATGCACAAATCCTGCTCTCACTTTCCATCATGTCGTCCTGGGGTCGACGGGCGGCGGGCAGGAGGACGGCAGCTGTGTTGGGGAATGCAGTATTTCAAAAAAATTACTGCGATCATGCAAGATCTATCTAGGAGATGCATAGCAATGAGAGAGGAAGTGTATGTCTACGTACCCTCGTAGACCGAAAGCGGAAGCGTTATGCTAACACGGTTGATGTAGTCGCACATCTTCACGATCCAACCGATCCTAGTACCGAAGCTACGACACCTCCGCGATCTGCACATGTTCAGCTCGGTGATGTCCCACGAACTCTAGATCCAGCTGAGGTCGAGGGAGAGTTTCGTCAGCACGACGACGTGATGACGGTGATGATGAAGTTACGGACGCAGGGCTTCGCCTAAGCACTACAACTATATGACAGAGGTGGAATTCTATGGAGGGGGGCACCGCACGCGGCTAAACAATCAACTTGTGTGTCTATGGGGTGCCCCCTCCCCGTATATAAAGGAGTGGAGGAGGGGATGGCCGACTCTCTCATGGAGCGCCCAAGGGGGGAGTCCTACTCCTAGTAGGAGTAGGTTGCCCCCTTTCCCTAGTTGGAGTAGGAGAAGAAGGAAGAGGGAGAGGGAGAGAAGGAAAGGGGCCGCCCCCCTCCCAATTCGGATTGGGCTTGGGGGCTGCGCCCCCACCTTGGCCGCCTCCTCCTCTCTCCCAATAAGGCCCAATAAGGCCCATTGACTTCGAGGGGTTCCGGTAACCCCCCGATACTCCGGTAAATACCCGAAATCATCAACCATTCCGATGTCCAAACATAGCCTTCCAATATATCGATCTTTATGTCTCGACCATTTCGAGACTCCTCGTCATGTCCGTGATCACATCCGGGACTTCAAACTACCTTCGGTACATCAAAGCACATAAACTCATAATACCGATCATCATCGAACTTTAAGAGTGCGGACCCTACGGGTTCGAGAACTATGTAGACATGACCGAGACTCATCTCCGGTCAATAACCAATAACGGAACCTGGATGGTCATACTGGTTCCTACATATTCTACGAAGATCTTTATCGGTCAAACTGCATAACAGCATACATTGTTCCCTTTGTCATAGGTATGTTACTTGCCCGAGATTCGATCGTCGGTATCTCAATACCTAGTTCAATCTCGTTACTGCCAAGTCTCTTTACTCGTTCCATAATGCAACATCCCGTAACTAACTCATTATTCACATTGCTTACAAGGCTTATAGTGATGTGCATTACCGAGAGGGCCCAGAGATACCTCTCAGATACACGGAGTGACAAATCCTAATCTCGATCTATGCCAAATCAACAAACAGCATCGAAGACACCTGTAGAGCATCTTTATAGTCACCTAGTTATGTTGTGGATATTTGATAGCACACTAAGTGTTCCTCTGGTATTCGGGGGTTGCATAATCTCATAGTCATAGCAACATGTATAAGTTATGGAGAAAGCAATAGCAATAAACTAAACGATCATAGTGCTAAGCTAACGGGTGGGTCAAGTCAATCACATCATTCTCTAATGATGTGATCCCGTTCATCAAATGACAACTCTTGTCCATGCCTAGGAAACTTAACCATCTTTGATTAACGAGCTAGTCAGGTAGAGGCATACTAGTGACACTTAGTTTGTCTATGTATTTACACATGTACTAAGTTTCATGTTAATACAATTCTAGCATCAATAATAAACATTTATCATGATATAAGGAAATACAAGTAACAACTTTATTATTGTCTCTAGGGCATATTTCCTTAGTCTCCCACTTGCACTGGAGTCAATAATCTACATTACATAGTAATGGTTCTAACACCCATGGAGTCTTGGCCCTGATCATGTTTTGCTCGTGAGAGAGGCTTAGTCAATGGGTCTACAACATTCAGATCCGTATGTATCTTGCAAATCTCTATGTCTCCCTCCTTGACTTGATCGTGGATGGAATTGAAGTGTCTCTTGATGTGCTTGGTTCTCTTGTGAAATCTGGATTCCTTTGCCAAGGCAATTGCACCAGTATTGTCACAAAATATTTCATTGGACCCGATGCACTAGGTATGACACCTAGATCGGATATGAACTCCTTCATCTAGACTCCTTCATTTGTTGCTTCCGAAGCAGCTATGTACTCCGCTTCACATGTAGATCCCGCCATGATGCTCTGCTTGGAATTGCACCAACCGACAGCTCCACCATTCAATAAAAATACGTATCCGGTTTGTGACTTAGAGTCATCCAGATCAGTGTTAAAGCTTGCGTCGACGTAACCGTTTATGACGAGCTTTTTGTCACCTCCATAAACGAGAAACGTATCCTTAGTCCTTTTCAGGTATTTCAGGATGTTCTTGCCCGCTGTCTAGTGATCCACTCCTGGATTACTTTGGTACCTCCCTGCTAAACTAATAGCAAGGCACACATTAGGTCTAGTACACAACATTGCATACATGATATAACCTATGGCTGAAGCATAGGGAATGACTTTCATTTTCTCTCTATCTTCTGCAGTGGTCGGGCATTGAGTCTGACTCAACTTCACACCTTGTAACACATGCAAGAACCCCTTCTTTGCTTGATCCATTTTGAACTTCTTCAAAACTTTATCAAAGTATGTGCTTTGTGAAAGTCCAATTAAGCGTCTTGATCTATTTCTATAGATCTTGATGCCTAATATATAAGCAGCTTCACCGAGGTCTTTCATTGAAACCTTCTTATTCAAGTATCCTTTTATGCTATTCAGAAATTCAGTATCATTTCCGATCAGCAATATGTCATCCACAGAACTCCCACTCACTTTGTTGAAAATACAAGCTTCTCCAAAAGTCTGTATAAAACTATATGCTTTGATCACACTAGCAAAGCGTATATTACAACTCCGAGAGGCTTGCACCAGTCCATAAATGGATCGCTGGAGCTTGCACACTTTGTTAGCACCTTTTGGATCGACAAAACCTTCTGGTTGCATCATATTAAACTCTTCTTTAAGATATCCATTAAGGAATGCTGTTTTGACAATCCATTTGCCAAATTTCGTAATCATAAAATGTGGCAATTCCTAACATGATTTGGACGGACTTAAGCATCGCTACGGGTGAGAAGGTCTCATCGTAGTGAACTGCTTGAACTTGTCGAAAACCTTTTGCAACAAGTCGAGCTTTGTAGACAGTAACATTACTGTCAGCGTCAGTCTTCTTATTCAAGATCCATTTATTCTCTATGGATTGCCGATCATAGGGTAAGTCAACGAAAGTCCATACTTTTTTCTCATACATGGATCCCATCTTAGATTTCAAGGCCTCAATCCATTTTGCGGAATCTGGGCTCATCATCGCTTCCTCATAGTTTGTAGCTTCGTCATGGTCAAGTAACATGACCTCCAGAACAGTATTACCATACCACTCTGGTGCGGATCTTACTCTGATTGACCTACAAGGTTCGGTAGTAACTTGATCAGAAGTTTCATGATCATCATTAGCTTCCTCACTTACTAGTATAGGAATCACTAGAACCGATTTCTGTGATGAACTACTTTCCAATAAGGGAGCAGGTACATTTACCTCATCAAGTTCTACTTTCCTCCCACTCACTTCTTTCGAGAGAAACTCCTTCTCTAGAAAGGATCCATTGTTTGCAACAAATATCTTGCCTTTAGATATGTGGTAGAAGGTGTACCCAACAGTCTCCTTTGGGTATCCTATGAAGACACATTTCTCCGATTTGGGTTCGAGCTTATCAGGTTGAAGCTTTTTCACATAAGCATCGCAGCCCCAAACTTTAAGAAACGACAACTTGGATTTCTTGCCAAACCATAGTTCATAAGGTGTTGTCTCAACGGATTTCGATGGTGCCCTATTTAACGTGAATGCAGCCGTCTCTAAAGCATAACACCAAAATGATAGCGGTGTCAGTAAGAGACATCGTAGATCGCACCATATCTAATAAAGTGCGGTTATGACATTCGTACACACCATTATGTTGTGGTGTTCCGGGTGGCGTGAGTTACGAAACTATTCCGCATTGTTTCAAATGAAGACCAAACTCGTAACTCTAATATTCTCCTCCACGATTAGATCGTAGAAAAATTATTTTCTTGTTACGATGATTTTTCACTTCACTCTGAAATTCTTTGAACTTTTAAAATGTTTCAGACTTATGTTTCATCAAGTAGATATACCCATATCTTCTCAAATCATCTGTGAAGGTCATAAAATAACGATATCCGCCGCGAGCATCAACACTCATCGGACCGCATACATCAGTATGTATTATTTCCAATAAGTCCATTGCTCACTCCATTGTTCCGGAGAACGGAGTCTTAGTCATCTTGCCCATGAGGCATGGTTCACAAGCATCAACTGATTCATAATCAAGTGATTCCAAAAGCCCATCAGCATGGAGTTTCTTCATGTGCTTTACACCAATATGACCTAAACGGCAGTGCCACAAATAAGTTGCATTATCATTATTAAACTTATATCTTTTGGCTTCAATACTATGAATATGTGTATCACCACTATCAAGATTTAGTAAAAATAGACCACTCATCAAGGGTGCATGACCATAAAAGATATTATTCATATAAATAGAACAACCATTATTCTCTGATTTAAATGAATAACCGTCTCGCATCAAACAAGTCCAGATAAAATGTTCATGCTTAACGCTGGCACCAAATAACAATTATTCAGGCATAAAACTAATCCCGAAGGCAGATGTAGATGTAGCATGCCGACAGCGATCACATCGACTTTGGAACCATTTCTCACGCGCATCGTCACCTCATCCTTAGCCAATCTTCGCTTAATCCATAGCCCCTGTTTCGAGTTGCAAATATTAGCAACAGAACCAGTATCAAATACCTAGGCGCTACTGTGAGCATTAGTAAGGTACACATCAATAACATGTATATCAAATATACCTTTCACTTTGCCATCCTTCTTATCCGCCAAATACTTGGGGCAGTTCCACTTCCAGCGACTAGTTGCTTTGTAGTAGACGCACTCAGTCTTAGGCTTAGGTCCAGACTTGGGCTTCTTCACTTGAGCAACAACTTGCTTATTGTTCTTCTTGAAGTTCCCCTTCTTCCCTTTGCCCTTCTTCTTGAAACTGGTGGTCTTGTTGACCATCAACACTTGATGCTCCTTCTTGATTTCTACCTCTGCAGTCTTTAGCATTGCGAAGAGCTCAGGAATAGTCTTATCCATCCCTTGCATATTATAGTTCATCACGAAGCTCTTGTAGCTTGGTGGCAGTGATTGAAGAACTCTGTCAATGACACTATCATTAGGAAGATTAACTCGCAGCTGAGTCAAGTGGTTGTGGTACCCAGACATTCTGAGTATATGTTCACTGAAAGAACTATTCTCCTCCATTTTGCAGCTGTAGAACTTATTGTAAACTTCATATCTCTCAATCCAGGCATTTGCTTGAAATATTAACTTCAATTCCTAGAACATCTCATATGCTCCATGACGTTCAAAACGTTGTTGAAGTCCCGGTTCTAAGCTGTAAAGCGTGGCACACTGAACTATCGAGTAGTCATTAGCTTTGCTTTGCCAGACATTCTTAACGTCGTCAGCAACATCTGCAGCAGGTTTGTCACCCAACGGTGCTTCCAGGACGTAATTCTTTTGTGCAGAAATGAGGATAATCCTTAATTTACGGACCCAGTCCGTGTTGTTGCTACCATCATCTTTCAACTTAGCTTTCTCTAGGAACACATTAAAATTCAATGGAACAACAACACGGGCCATCTATCTACAACAACATAGACATGCAAAATACTATCAGGTACTAAGTTCATGATAAATTAAAGTTCAATTAATCATATTACTTCAGAACTCCCACTTAGATAGACATCCCTATAATCAGCTAAGTGATCACTTGATCCATATCAACTAAACCATGTCCGATCATCACGTGAGATGGAGTAGTTTTCAATGATGAACATCACTATGTTGATCATATCTACTATATGATTCACGCTCAACCTTTCGGTCTCAGTGTTCTGAAGCCATATCTGCATATGCTAGGCTCATCAAGTTTAACCCGAGTATTCTGCGTGTGCAAAACTGGCTTGCACCCATTGTATGTGAACATAGAGCTTATCACACCCGATTATCACATGGTGTCTCGGCACGACGAACTATAGCAACGGTTCATACTCAGGGAGAACACTTGTACCTTGAAATTTAGTGAGAGATCATCTTATAATGCTACCGCCGAACTAAGCAAAATAAGATGCATAAAGGATAAACATCACATGCAATCAAATATAAGTGATATGATATGGCCATCATCATCTTGTGCCTTTGATCTCCATCTCCAAAGCACCGTCATGATCACCATCATCACCGGCTTGACACTTTGATCTCCATCAAAGCATCGTTGTCGTCTTGCCAACTATTGCTTCTACGACTATCGCTACCACTTAGTGATAAAGTAAATGAATTACATGGCGATTGCATTTCATACAATAAAGCGACAACCATATGGCTCCTGCCAGTGGCCGATAACTATGTTACAAAACATGATCATCTCATACAACAATTTATATAATCACGTCTTGACCATATCACATCACATCATGCCCTGCAAAAACAAGTTAGACGTCCTCTACTTTGTTGTTGCGAGTTTTACGTGGCTGCTACGGGCTTCTAGAAAGAACCGTTCTTACCTACGCATCAAAACCACAACGTAGTATAGTGATTGCTTTTTGATCTTCAGAAACAACCCTGTTCATTGAAACTGATTCAACTGAAGTTGGAGAAACAGACACCCACTAGCCACCTATGTGCGAAGCATGTCGGTAGAACCAGTCTCGCGTAAGTGTACGCGTAATGTCGATCTGAGACGCTTCATCCAAAAATACCGCTGAATCAAGAATCAACTAGTGATGGCAAGCAATATGTATATACTCACGCCCACAGCTCCTCTATGTTCCACTCGTGCATATAACATCTACGCAAAGACCTGGCTCGGATGCCACTGTTGGGGAACACAGCATTTCAAAAAAATTCCTATGATCATGCAAGATCTATCTAGCATATGCATAGCAACGAGAGGGGAAGAGTATGTCTACGTACCCTCGTAGACCGAAAGCGGAAGCGTTATGACAACACGGTTGATGTAGTTGTACGCCTTCACGATCCAATTGATCCTAGTACCGAAGCTACGACACCTCTGCGATCTGCACACGTTCAGCTCGGTGACGTCCCACGAACTCTAGATCCAGCTGAGGTCGAGGGAGAGTTTCGTCAGCATGACGGCGTGATGACGGTGATGATGAAGTTACCGACACAGGGCTTCGCCTATGCACTACAATGATATGACCGAGGTGGAAATCTATGGAGGGGGCACCGCACACGGCTAAACAATCAACTTGTATGTCTATGGGGTGCCCCCCTCCCCATATATAAAGGAGTGGCGGAGGGGAGGGTCGGCCCTCTCATGGCGCGCCCAAGGGGGGGAGTCCTAATCCCAGTAGGAGTAGGTTTCCCCCTTTCCCTAGTTGGAGTAGGAGAAGAAGGAAGAGGGAGAGGGAGAGAAGGAAAGGGGGGCGGCCCCCTCCCAATTCGGATTGGGATTGGGGCGCGTGCCCCCTGCTTGGCTGCCTCCTCCTCTCCCACTAAGGCCCAATAAGGACCATTGACTCCCCGGGGGGTTCCGGTAACCCCCCGGTACTCCGGTAAATGCCCGAACTCATCCGGAACCATTCAGATGTCCAAACATAGCCTTCCAATATATCAATATTTATGCCTCGACCATTCCTAGACTCCTCGGCATGTACGTGATCACATCCGGGACTCCGAACTACCTTCGGTACATCAAAACTCATAAACTCATAGTACCAATCGTCATCGAACGTTAAGCGTGCGGACCCTACGGGTTCGAAAACTATGTAGACATGACCGAGACTCATCTCTGGTCAATAACCAATAGCGGAACTGGATGCTCATATTGGTTCCTACATATTCTACGAAGATCTTTATCGGTTAAACTGCATAACAGCATACGTTGTTCCCTTTGTCATCGGTACGTTACTTGCCCGAGATTCGATCGTCGGTATCTCAATACCTAGTTCAATCTCATTACCAGCAAGCCTCTTTACTCGTTCCATAATGCAACATCCCGTAACTAACTCATTAGTCACATTGCTTGCAAGGCTTATAGTAATGTGCATTACCAAGAGGGCCCAGAGATACCTCTCCGATACACGGAGTGACAAATCCTAATCTCGACCTATGCCAACTCAACAAACACCATCGTAGACACTTGTAGAGCACCTTTATATTCACCCAGTTACGTTGTGACGTTTGATAGCACATTAAGTATTCCTCCGGTATTCGGGAGTTGCATAATCTCATAGTCATAGGAACATGTATAAGTTATGGAGAAAGCAATAGCAATAAACTAAACGATCATAGTGCTAAGCTAACGGATGGGTTAAGTCAATCACATCTTTCTCTAATGATTTGATCTCGTTCATCAAATGACAACTCTTGTCCATGGCTAGGAATCTTAACCATCTTTGATTAACGAGCTAGTCAAGTAGAGGCATACTAGTGACACTTAGTTTCTCTATGTATTCACACATGTACTAAGTTTCCGGTTAATACAATTCTAGCATGAACAATAAACATTTATCATGATATAAGGAAATATAAATAACAACTTTATTATTGCCTCTAGGGCATTTTTCCTTCAAGCTAGCGGCGCTGAGAGGTAGCGTTCGACGGCGGCGTCCCATGCCGCTGAGGGGGGCATGCGCACGGAGAGGAAGGCAAGCGGCCATGGAAGTCAAAGGGCTCGCTTCCCAGTGAGCCTGCGTAGTGTACAGCTCGCATGCTTCCAGGTGAGCATGTGCATTCGAGGACAGCTTGCAGTCCTCTCGGTCAGCCTGCGCACCGGACTACGCTCACACCCCTCCTGTTCAGTCAAGGTCAACAGCTGTCTGCACTACACCTCCTACAGCCATTAAAACCAAGACATGTGGCGTCATGTGAATGGTTAACAGAATGCACACGATTTGTATTATACAAATGTTTGAGATATGAAAGTGGCAGCTATTTTTCCAAAATGCCTTTTTTGGCTATCATTATTCAAGTGCGCCTTCTCTCAAAATGGACACGAAAAATACCATGTCATGTCAGGTGCCATTCGATGATAGAATGCCAAGTTTCATGAATTTCAGACGAGTTTTGGATTTACTAGAATTTAATAACCAGGCATATCAATGTTTTGCCGGCAATCAACGGTGCCCTGGTGTTTGAAATTCATTCCCATTTCTTGCATGGGACCTAAGCATGCACCCAAGGACACATATTTGATTTTTCAACCAATTTATATGCACTTGAGCATGTGCATGTAGTTCAAATTTGAATTACGCACATAAATGCATTGAAAACTCAGTTAATGCATAAAATGTCCAAACGAACCCCAAAAAATCACAAAAATTGACACAACACTCCTGTTGTTCTACGTTGACACGAGAAAATTTTGGAAGCAATAAGAGGCAATGGATATCATTTCGGCCCCAAAGGTGGGACATTCCCTACCGAAACCATCATGCTTGTTGTGAGAAGCTCTGGTTTGTGAGAAGCACACACCCAAACCTACCCCAAACGGGACAAAAATTTTACCATGGAATGTTGATGCCGCTCCATGAAAGCATGCCAAGTTTCATAAATTACAGACTAGTTTTGGATTTACTAGAATTTAAAAACCAGGCATCTCAATGTTTTGCCGGCAATCAACGGTGCCATGTTGTTTGAAATTCATTCCCATTTCTTGCATGGGACCTAAGCATGCACCCAAGGACACAGATTTGATTTTCAACCAATTTATATGCACTGGAGCATGTGCACGTAGTTCAAAATTGAATTATGCACATAAATGCATTGAAAACTCAGTTAATGCATAAAAATTTCTAAATGGACCCCGAAAGATCACAAAAATTGACACAACACTCCTGTTGTTCTATGTTGACACGAGAAATTTTTTGGAAGCAATAAGAGGCAATGGATATTGTTTCGTCCCCAAAGGTGGGACATTCCCTACCCAAACCATCATGCTTGTTGTGAGAAGCTCTGGTTTGTGAGAAGCATATACCCAAACCCGCCCCAAATGGGACAAAAAATTTACCACGGCATGTTGATGCCGCTCCATGATAGCATGCCAAGTTTCATGAATTTCAGAAGAGTTTTGGATTTACTAGAATTTAAAAACCAGGTATCTCAATGTTTGCGGCCAAGTGACGGTGGCAGGGTGTTTGACATTCATTCCCATTTCTTGCATGGGACCTAAGTAGTCAAGCAAGGACACATATTTTAATTTTCAACTAATTTATATGCATTAGAGCATGTGCCTGTAGTTCAAATTTGAATTATGCACATGAATGCATAGAAAACTCAGTTAATGTATAAAAATGTCCAAGCGAACCCCGAAAAATCCCAAAAATAGACACAACACTCCTGTTGTTCTATGTTGACACTAGGAAAAAAATTTGAAATCGAGAAGAGGCAATAGATATCGTTTCGTCCAGAAAGGTGAAATGTTCCCTACCGAAACCATCACACTTGTTGTGTGACAAGCTCTGGTTTATGAGAAGCTTATACCCAAACCTGCCCCAAGTGGGACTAAAATTTTACCATGACATGTTGATGCCGCTCCATGATAGCATGCCAAGTTTCATGAATTTTGGACGAATTTTGGATTTACTAGAATTACAAAAGCAAGTACGTCAACATTTGCCGTAGAGCCACGGTGCCGTGGTGTTCGAATTTCATCCCCATTTCTTGCACAGGAGATAATTAAGCATAAAACCATGGACACATATATGATTTTACAACCCATGTTGGTGCACCGGAGCATGTGCATGTAGTTTAATTTTGAATTGTGCACTTGAAATGGGTAGAAAACCAATTTAATGTATAATGTTCAAACAAACCCTAAATAATTCAAATTCTTTTACGACACACATATAGTTGCATGTTCACTCTAGACAAAAGGTCTAGCAATTCAAACACCATCAATTGCCGCTATGACCCTATTATGTAATTAAAATCAAGATGAAAAATCAAGTAGATCGCACACAGTTTATTATCACCAACCGTGTGAGATGCAGCACAAAATATCCTGGAGCATCATCGGTGTATAGTACGCCTATGGCTTACGCGAGAAGGTGCGTTGGCTACAGTCCATGGCCGGCGTCTCAAGCACACTAGCTTGCTCCCCAAATATCATTTCACTATTCAATATTCGCCGGTGAAAGATGGGCACGTGGACCTGTGTCGTGAGGGCAACTTTGGTGGCCCACTCCGGCGAGAGCATGGACCCAACCGCCATGCGCGTGCTAACAAGGTGCATGAGCGCGGCCGCAATCTGCGACCAGGCGGCCATGGCAGCCCAAAAAGCCGATGTTGCTTCTTAGGTGGCGGCAGCAACATCTTGCTCGGGGATAACAACTAGCGAGAGCGGCACAACAGTTGTCCGTTCCGTAGTGGCGACCTTAGCCTGATGGAGGCCGCCCACGACCATGTCAAGGCCGCCCACGGCAGCTCCTGGCGGTCACCGCACAAATTGAACGATGTTTCTCCGACAACAGTCGACAACCCATGGCCGAAGAGCTGGCAATCGCCGAGTGAGTTCGAACAGTCGTCCGTTCCTCCGCCACATACCTTGCAACGACAGAGCCTCTCCAGGCCTAGATCGCGCCCGCCCATGCCCAGCTTGTGGCGGCCTTTTCCAAAGAGATGGCGGACGCGGATGGTGAGATGCTTGCCGAGTATGGTGCGATGGATGCCATGGAGCCCCTTCCCCAGGAGACCATCGGGCGCGAGCTGGACATGGAGGCGGCGGCGGAGATCGACGAGCACCAGCCGTAGTAGTACTCTTTGTTTTGTTTAATTAAGAGGGCCGATCTTTAATTTGTTAGAGTAATGTTTAGGTCAGCTAGCTCTATTTAATTGATGAACTTGCTCGATTAAGAAGTTAGTCTCCTTTTTGTACCCAAATTATGCAGTGACGTGGATGACCACTGTAACCAGGGAAATTTGAACCAAAATTTTTGACGTTCAAACTCATCACACATGGGTTAAGCTATCTGAATCATTTGAGATGTTCACATATCGTACATAGTTCTAAATAAGGGACAGTGTCTGATGACACTTTGCGCGCCAGTTTTTTCATTGAAGCGATTCCAAATTTTCGGCTTCCGCGGAAATATCTACCTCCCTGCCCCCTCCCCCTTACCAAAAGCCACATTTACCCTATTTCCGCCTTCCTTTCCAAGTTGAAACCTTCACTCCTTGCTTGCAGCGCCACCTCCTTGTCGGCGACCCTCCTTCACGCTACTCGGCCTCGTCTATCCAGGCAGGTAATCCACACCCGACCCCCATCCTCCTCCTCCTTCCACATCCCACATGCCCCAACCGCCGGCGCGAGCGCGACACCTTCCACCCAAATCACCGACCCCTCCACCTAATAAGCGTGGCCCTAAGCCATGGTGCACGCAGTATAGCCAGGATCTCAAGGAGCATTTGGCAGCGGAGAAGCAAATCACGGCCACACGCGCGGATGAGGTCGTGATGGCTGCCATTCGTGCCGACCCCCAGATCTTGGAGGAGCACCTTGCCATTTGCTAGCTACGCCGGTTAAGCATGCTCGGTTTACCCAGTGCGTGTGCTGCTCTTGCATTTCCTTCACAAATTCTAGTGAATTGTGCTATCTAATTTTACCATTTAATCTGTTGCTCTAATGTATATGTTCTATATGTCGTGCAGTGTGGTGCTCACTTATTAACTATTTTGTTAATTAGTTGTCGTCTTTAGTTAACTGTTTGGTTCAATTCTGCAAACGTGATGTTCAATTCTTCAGGCTGCAATTTTGTATTGTCTTCCATGTGAGAAATAAATTGAATTTATCTTTACAAAATACATGAGGAACGAATACAATTGCTATATTTCCAAGTTGTCAAGCATGCTTGGTTTGGTTATACATTGTGCAATATGGTGCTCAGTTAACGTTTGGTTCATTTGTGTTGTGGCATTTAGTTAACTGTTTGGTTCAGTTCTCAATGTGATGTTCAATAGTTGTGGGTGCATTCTGTTATTGTATACCATGTGAGGAATAAACTGAATTTGGCTGTAGTAAATACTTAACCTGATGGCTAACTACCTTATATGTGTTGCAGGGAAATAATGGGAAGCACTGAGGTTTACAATCGAGATTAGCATGTGCATGGTCCGTTGTCTAATAGCACATTATTGTGAAATTGCAGGAACCATTCTAATATTTTGGTTTTTAACAATTTGGTCTTGCACATGTAGGTCCTGTTGTCAGAGGTTTTGACCCACTATTTGACCCTTTTTGCATATGGGGAAATGAGTTGTCCATGAATATCAATGCAATCAAGAAACTCAGAAAGATTGTTAGGATAAAGAAATTAGCGACAAAAAACAACAAGACCTTTGTCTGCACAATGAAGAAGACATCAATTCACTACAAGATGGTACTTACTATTATACCTTGCCTTTTTTATTCCTTTGCCCCCATTTCCAATATAGAGAAGATATTTATGCACATCCTTGTTTTCAGGCCTTTCCAAAGCAGTTCGCTGATGATTACCTCTCAACCCACCTCTATGGTCAGGAGGCGAGGAAGGTTTTCATACAACACCCACAGTTCAATATTGAAGTGTTCCTCAAGAGGACGAAGGACGGACGGTCAATCATCCACAAGCACTGGCCTAAAGTTGCAAAGATCTTCAACATGAATGAAGGCTCAATACTCGCCTTCCGCTTCAGCGGTTTTCTAGATGAGATGCATCTGTCTATATACTGTCTATGATGCTAATTTCGAAAGGTTCTACATGTTGCATGTGAAACTTGGTTCTGGTGCAGTTGTGTAATGGGGTAGCTGAGTGTTGATGCTATATCATGTTGTACTCTGATGTATTTCAATTATGAAATTATGCTTCCTTAATATGGAAATGAAATATATTATGTGCTTAATATGAATGTCAATTAGATTAATAAATGGATTATTAATAATAGGGCAATTAGCCTGCTAATGGTGAATTAGCCTGCTAATTGGGTTTTGCTATTGCAAACGGTTGTTGAAAAAATACTGTGGGAAATGACCTCAGGCAATGCATACGGTTTCTAGGAATAAACCGTGTTGGATCAATGAACAATCACACATGACTTTCTCTTGAAAACTGTTTGCGTTAGGCCACCTTGCGCAAACGTTTACCACATAAAAACTATGTGTGATGGACAACCATTGACACACAGTTTCTTCTACAGACCGTGTGTGATACATTCAATAATGCAAATGATTTAACGGGAAAAATTGTGTGTGATGTACCTGTGAACGGAAACATTTTCCTTGGAGCGACTGTGTGGGATGTACATACGAACGGAAACATTTAGCGGGGACTGACTGTATGGGATGTACTTGCGACCGGAAACAATTTCGCCGTATAATTGTATTTTTAGCTCTACTATACGTATTTCTGTATTTGAGCGCTCGTCGGTCGCACACGACCTCATTTTGTCGAGCGTGTGTGCCAGGAGGGCATATCCCCGATGGTTTTTGGGTTGTGTGGGAAGGACCCTGTCGGCGTTCTGGGTATGGGGGTCCCCAGACTCGCCTGCCTGCGACCCGCGGCGTGGCTAAGCCAGCAGGCCGTACGACCCAACTTCATCAACAAGGCATCCAAGACCCTCGCAAGGTGGACGACACGAGACCTCCTCTGGAGTGGCCTTGTCGGGAAGGCTCACGAGGAGCGGAGATATCAAGGTGAGGCGAACCTCACGAGGCTCTCGTGACGTGAGCCATGACGATCGACACCAGGCGGGCGCCAGCATACGCAGCGTCCTTGTTTCCTCTTTGGTGCTAAGGAGGCCAGCGCAGGCGAGGAGTACCGAGGCATCAGGCAAAGGTTGCCATATTGGTGCAACAAGACCAAGACCAGAAGGATGGCAAGATGGAGATCATCGTGGAGCCCAAGACGGCGTCACCACCAGAGACTTTTGCGGGTGAAGACCACCTTTGTCAAGATGGCTTGTACTAGTTGTCCCCCTTCAAATTCGCCCGCCGTTGTTGGCTCCCTTCTCGCTCAATATTTGGGAAGAGGATCAGGGCCCCTATAAATAGGACTAGCCACCACCATAGGACAAAAAGAGGACGATGAGGAGAGAAAGATCATCCTCAACCACACACCCACCAAGCACAAGGACACCTCAACCTCAGGAGGCTGTTCTTCCCCTTGTATTGTTCATCATCAGCCCAAGAGGCAATCCACCACCACCACACTGGAGTAGTGTATCACACCACAACGGTGGCCCGAACCAGTATAAATCTTGTGTCTTTCTGTGTTTCGAGTTCATCGAGTTCGTCCGCGAGATCTTAGTGAGCTAGGGCATAGATCGGTGGGAGGAAAAGACTTCGTGCGCACCCTAGTGATCGAACCTTTAGGGTTTGACGAAACCCCACATCCGACATTTGGCGCGCCAGGTAGGGGTGCGCCAAAGTTTCTTCTCCGCCAATCGGCTTGCAGACGCTCCGCGGCTGTGATGTCTGACGACCCAAGAGCTGACTCCGACCGCTGGGTAGCTTGGCCAGCCCGGTCGGCACCGCCCGCCTATGAAGACCTCAACCCCGCGCTCCAGGCGGCACGAGCGCCGCCCAATCCTATGGGGCGCGGGCGACGCGGCCAGGAGTTGTCTATTCTCAATCCACGGCAGGTGCGAGCCGCTGCCAGAGCAGCAAGCCATGCCGCGGCGACGGCACTGCACTCACGGCGGGAACATGCAAACACGCGAGCAGCACTCACTGTGGCAAGGGAGCTGCTGCGGTGCCGGCTGATGTAAAGCGGCCGGGACGCACTCCTGGAACGCGCTGCCAAGCTGCTGGACGCGGCAGCCTCGGGAGCCCCGCCCTTCTGCCATCAGCTTCTTCCTCAGGCCGCTTTTAGGATTCACGACAGACCACGCCGCGACCACGCGCCATTAGGTGCGCCAGGGGGCTTCATCAACACCAGCATGGCCGACGGCGCCTGGGGCTCTATCGCCTCCATACCGCTTGCAACAAGCATGAGCACAAGCGTCGCCTTCCATGGCCCAAGTGGGATGCCGCGCTATCTCCCCCAGGACGTCACGCCGGGTCGGGCGACATGGAGTGTGGGGCATCACGGCGAGGTGTTCGGGGTAACAACCCCGGAAGCCTACGTGCCCCGCATGACGGACCAGGAGTAGACACCGGAGGACGACCCTGGCTCGTTCATTGGAGAAGATCGGGAAGAAGGGACTTTAGGAGCCGAAGACTTCCAGGAGCTGCCGGGGAACCACCACGACTGCGTGTGCCACGACCACTACAGGGTACCCCTAATCCCTCAGGAGCAATCTTATGCTAACCATGAGTCGCAAGAGGAACAGGTCGCCGCAACGGCCGGCGGCCCCAGTTTGACGGCCTCCCTGACGGCGGGAGAATCACGCTAGGGGCAGGAGGAGAGGGGTCGGGAGCCAGGCCCCTCCCCGAGGCGCGCGAAGCCAGGGGACACCCGGAGGTAGGCCCTCTGCCGGGGAGGCTTCGACGACCCTTCCCCCGGCAGAGGACCTCTGGTCGCCGAGGGAACCGCTGGTGTCCCCTTTCCCTCTTTTGTGTCGTCCTAGTGACCGGTCGGCTCAAGGAGGTCAAGGGTGGCGCAAGGCGGGGCCCTCGTCTGGCGATATGAAGCAAGGCCGGTACCTGTGAAGAAGGCCCAATGCCTGTGAAGCTCGCCGCCCGTGACACTCCCACGTAATAATGAGTTGGGGCTGTACATGCCCCGGAGTCTCAGGAGCGCCTGCCTCAGGCCCTGGGACTCCCTCCCATGCCTAGTGGCAGCACTTACCTCCGCGCTGGTGAGAAGACTTGAAGACCGGAAGATTAGACTAGGTGCCGGACGCGGCCTTTTGCTTTGGATCTCTCTTTCTGTGGCTTTGCTTTCTGGATCTGGATTTAAGTTGAAGCCGAATTTTTATCGACGCGTGCGGGGGGTGCCTTTTCTCGTTCGAGCCATTTCTTGCCTTCTGGATCTCGTTTGGTTTGGGACTCATGTCCATCGCCTTTCCCTCGCAAGCTCCTTGCGAGCTGGACCGCGCGGAGCGCACGCTCGTCAAGCATGCGCCAGCACCGCGGCTGGTGCTCGCCTCTTGAGGGGCCCCCTCAGGCAAGACGATAAACTCCGCAGGGTTCTCAAGAACTCGTCGCTTCACGACCCAGCCCGAAGCTGGCGCTGACTAAGGTAAACCACGACGGAAAGCTCGCCCCTGGCTCCACGAGTTCACGAGGATACATACCCACATCACATAGGAAAGTAAAAAACTACAATTTGCTTACACAAGGGGCTCCCCCTCTCAAAATTCTCTTACAAGTCTTCCAAGGGCCACGCCCGAGTTTTGCGTGCACGACGAAACGATAGGAGAACATGGGATCAGCTAGAAATATCGCTCACTACATCACCCGCGGATGCATCACTTGCATCATCATCACCTTCATCGATATCTTCGCCACCGTCGGTGACACCCCGATCGCCGTCATCGACCACGTCGCATTCGTCTGTGACGACCACCACTGCGTCATCCTCTGAGGTGAAGGCCCTGACCAACGCGTCCACATTGTCCTCTACCCAACGCGCCAGGTCGCCCCGGACGGCCGTGGGTACGGGGGCAATGGCGGCGTCGAAATAAAAGTTGGGGTCGGCATTCAGAAGGTGGATTAAGACACGGGAGAAAGCACGCTAAATGAGGCCACGACCCCTTTCCTCCACAAGCTGGCGAGCTCTGGCAGATCGAGCCTCCAGACGCGTCACCACGTCGGTAAAGAAGGTCAGGTGGCTGGCGTAGTCATTTGAGTGAGGGGCCGGGGCATTCTCATCGCAGATGAAACACAGGACGGTGTCAGCCCAGTTCCAGAGGTCTTGAAGCATAGGAGCATGCTCGTGCTCCAGCGTCCGGCGCTGGAGCACTTCCTCCCTGTTTTGTTGTGCGACAGCCTTGGCATCATCAACTCGGCTCCGGAGAGAAAGCAGCTCGGCGCAGGCGGAGGCCAAGTCCGCCTGCGCCGTAACTAGGGCGGCAGCCGTGGCCTCCACGCACCTCTCAGCCTCATCCAACCTGGTCCTGAGGGTGGCGGCCCTGCCCGCATCCTCCACACCCGCAAGCTTCAGCTTCAAGTCATACCTACCCTCCAGATATGCGCGAACCTCGGCCACCCGATGATTGATCTCCTCCTCGACTCCGGCCTCGCGGGCCTCGACGGCATCCTCTACTTGAGCAACTTGACGCTCCCTCGTCTCCAGCCGCTCGAGCTCGAGGCTGTGCTCCACGGCTTCCGGGGCCAGTGCCTCCTCGCGCTTCCGTACCTCCTCTTCCTCCATGGGCGTCCCCCTCAGTGATGCAAGAGCGGCCCCGCGCGCCTCCACCTGCTGCTCAAGGGACACACTCCAGGCTTGGAGCCTCCCCGCGCGCTCCTCCGCATCCTCGCGACGGCGGTCAGCCTCGCGAGCCTCCTCCAAGGCTCGCAAGCGGGCTTCATGGGCAATCTTGAGGGACGCCTCGGCCTTCGCATTCTCGAGGTCGCGCTGATAGCGACTGAGGTTGACGGCCACCCTCAGCTTATGCTGCTCCTCCACCAGCCGGAGACCTTCAGCCTTAAGACGCAAGTCGACACCAGCGAGCTCTTCACCGAGGTGGCTCATCGCGCCCATCGCCTCCTAGAAGAGCTCATGGCGAACTATGCTCCGCCCGCGCTCGAGCTCGAACACTCGACACGCCTCATCCTCCACCTCGGGGGCTGCGGGTGGAGCGCCAAGTGGCATGCTTCCTCCCGGCAGGGGGCTGTGGGCTGACACCGCGCCTGACGCCAGCCCGTCCTCGCGAGGAGCCCAAGCTGATCGGGGCCCGCTGCTTGAAGAGGAACTGAGGATCGAAGTCAACCAGCAGCTGTTCATGAGCAAAGGAGGAGTCGTGGGCACGCCCTCCCAGCTCCACGCCAGACCGTGGAGGACGGGCGGCCAAACCGCAGACTCAGCACGCCATGAAGGCGGGGACGCTCCCCCGACCGATCCCGCTCCAGAGGTGGCAGGTAGGCCAGGAATGCTCAAGGCCGATGGGGGAGTTGAAGAAGGAGGAGGCCGCCTCGGGGAAGACGCAACAACTTTAATGGAGGGAGCCCTGAAGGACAGACGTCAGGATAAGAAGACCACATGCAAGAAGTCACGACAATAAGATGCTTACGCGTCAATGGCGATGTACTTTCGCCACTTCAATGGCCCGAAGATATTGCTGCCGCTGGGGGATCCCTTCCTCTTGCGGAGCTCCTTGAATTCCACACATAGACGACCGAAGCGCTGGATGTGATAGCCGGTGCGAGGCGGAGCCGAAGAAGAATTGAGAGGGATGGCTTCAGGGGAGCCTGGTCGTGGCGAACAGCCCAGCGTCCTCTTGCTACAACCTCCTGAGGCTCCTGGAGCCTCAGCCTCGGGAGCCGCACGCCTCGGCTCCTCAGCAACTGATGCCTCGGGAGGGGGGTCGCAGGCCCCCGAGGACGACGCCCCCGGATCACCACTCGGCATGTGCTCCTCGGCACTCGAGTTGTCGGCCTCCGTCGAAGCTCGCTCTCCCGCACTGTTACCTGGGGCGAGCTCGGCACCGGCGGAGAGGAAGGGAACCACAACAATGGGGTTCTCGCGGGGCCCCACCAAGCTGATTGGGTGCAACCCCCACTCATCAAAGGAAGGCATGCTAGTGGCAAATGTGGCTTTGTTCTCGCAGCGATACAACAGGCAGCTGTTCTTGGGCATCTCATCCGGCAAAGGAACACCCGATAAGACCATGAGCATTGTTTGCCGTGCCGCAAGAGGAAGCCCCTTCTCCTGAAACCTCATGTTGTCCTGACTGCGGATCAAGTCCCACATCGGGCGGGAGTGGCGCTGAAGTGGAGCGACTCGACGTACGACGAACTCCTTCACCACCATGGGCGCAGTCACGCCGAGGTCCTTCAACCACCTCAGCCTGTCCCAGACGGGGGCAAGGCGGGGGCTCGTGAGCTTCTGATGGCCCCAGCCGGAGTTTGGAACAACGGGCCCCACCGGAACTTGGAGCAGAGGGTTGAGCACGCCGGCGTCAACAAACACCCATCATATGCGAAACTCGCTCGTGGATGAAGGAAGCTCGAAGTCTATCCCGCGCCCGCCGTCACGGCCATGGTGTGGAAGGCCACGCACCCCGAGCTCTACCGGGGACCAGTGAGATGCAACGAGAAGAAGTGGCGGAGGAGTGCCACGGAAGGAGCGATGCCCACCATGGCCTCGCACAAGAAGGCGAAGACGGCAAGAAGGTTCACAGATTGAGGGTCGAGATGGAGCAAGTGGATCTGGTAATTCTCGAGCACCGCGTTGAAGAAGGCGGAGAAGGGAGGAATTAGGCCAGCCCAGAGGGCCTCAATGAAGATCGGAACCTCGGTAACTGCCCGAGCCGTCCGAGCGCGAGACGTGGGCCAAGCCACTGTCTTTCCCCACTCGTTGAAACTGGAAGCAAGCATGGGGTGCACCTTGTCCATGACCTCATCGTTGAGCACCCGAGGCCAGCCGAGCGCTGGCTCAAAGGATGGAGGGCGGTTGGCGAAGACGGAGGTTTCTTCCCCTTTTCGGCTTGCTTCGGCGCCATGGCGGTGAAGCAGGCGAAGCACAAGTTAGATTGGGAGGGCAGAGCAGGGCCTGGAGGAAGCAGGGAGATTGGAAGAGCCAGGCGTGGCGAAGGAAAAATAACTGTGCGAGAGGCGTGGCTCGCATAGCCAGGCAGATTCAAGGGCAGCGTGGGGGAAGCGGAGACGCCCACGTCCGATCAACTGCCACACGTCAACCAATGCCGCAGGCTTTTGGGGCCCGCGGTGCTCCATACTTGGCCCTTGGCTTCGCTGCGAAGCCAAGCCCGAGCGCACCTTGGGCCCGGGGGCTACTATCGGCGTTCTGGGAACGGGAGTCCCCAATCTCGCCTTCCTGCGGCCCGTGGCATGGCTAAGCCAGCAGACCGTACGGCCCATCTTCATCAACAAGGCATCCAAGATCCTCGCGAGGGACCGAACCTCGCGAGGCGGATGACACGAGACCTCCTCTGGAGTGGCCTAGTCGGGCAGGCTCACGAGGAGCAGAGATATCAAGGCGAGGCGAACCTCATGAGGCTCTCGTGATGTGAGCCATGACGATCGACACCAGGCGGGAGCCAGGCAGGTGCCAGCGCGTGCAGCGTCCTTGTTTCCTCTTTGGTGCTAAGGACGCCAGCGCGGGCGAGGAGTACCGAGGCATCAGGCAAAGGTTGCCATATCGGTGCAACAAGACCAAGACTAGAAGGACAGCAAGACGGAGGTCATCGTGGAGCCCAAGACGGCGTCACCACCAGAGCCTTTCGCAGGCGGAGACCACCTTTGTCAGGATGGCTTGTACTAGCTGCCCCCCTTCAAATTCGCCCGCCATTGTTGGCTCCCTTCCCGCTCAATATTTGGGAAGAGGACCAGGGCCCCTATAAATAGGACTAGCCACCACCATAGGACAAAAAGAGAACGACGAGGAGAGAAAGATCATCCTCAACCACACACCCACCAAGCACAAGGACAGCTCAACCTCAGGAGGCTGTTCTTCCCCTTGTATTGTTCATCATCAGCCCAAGAGGAAATCCACCACCACTACACTGGGGTAGGGTATTACACCACAACGGTGTCCTGAACTAATATCAATCTTGTGTTTTTCTGTTTTGCGAGTTCGTCGAGTTCATCCGCGAGATCTTAGCGAGCTAGGGCGTAGATCGGTGGGAGGAAAAGACTTCGCACGCACCCCAGTGTTTGAACCTTAAGGGTTTGCCGGAACCCCACATCCGACAGACCCTCCCCATCGCCCAAACTCACTTGGCGACGGTTCCAAATGCCATCGCAGAAAGGGGTTAAAAACCGTTTGTTTAGGACCGACGCGTACCAATGTACCTATGCTGACAATGGAAAAAAGCAAGGTATTGGGTCTAGGTAGGGTTGCAATCTCAAAGGATCTACACATGGACAAAGTCATGCTTGTCGAGTCCCTTGGATTCAACCTCATGTCTGTCTCAATGCTTTGTGATCTTGATATGGTTGTCATCTTTGGCAAATATCGTTGCATAGTACTCATGGAATCTGACAAATCCAATGTCTTCGAAGGCTTTAGGAGAGGAGACTTGTATATTGTTGATTTCTCTACAGGACCACAACGTGCCACATGTCTACTTGGAAAAGCTTCAGAAGGCTGGTTGTGGCATCGTCGACTCGGTCATGCTGGCATGAGGAACTTGCACACACTTGTGAAGAAGATGCATGTCATTGGCATCGAGGGTGTCAAATTCCTCAAAGATCACCTTTGCGGGGCTTGTGAGGATGGAAAGATGACCAGATCCAAACACCCCTCGAAGACTATCATGACTACCACTCGTCCTTTTGAATTGCTTCACATGGACCTCTTTGGCCCGACTCATTATGCCGCACTAACAAATGCAGCATCTCTATATGGCTTTGTTATAGTTGATGATTATTCTCCGTACACCTGGGTGCATTTCATTATGTACAAAACTGATGTGCAGGAAGTCTTCAAACGATTTTCCTCGAGGGCTCCGATGAATTTCGGTGTGAAGATCAAGCATATCAGGAGTGACAATGGCACCGAGTTCAAGAACACTGGTCTTGAAGACTATCTTGATGAACTTGGTATTACTCATGAGTTATCTGCCCCATACACTCCTCAGCAGAATGGCATCGAGGAGCGCAAGAACAAGAATCTTCTTGAGATGGCTCGTACTATGCTTGATGAATACAATACGCCTCGTTGCTTCTAGCCTGAAGCTATTGTGCCACATCATCAACAGGGTATATCTTCATATCTTCACAAATTCTTCAAGAATACCTCATATGAACTCCTCACTGACAAGAAACCCAATGTGAGTTATTTCAAAGTCTTTGGTGCTAAATGTTGGATTACGGATGTTGGATTACGGATCATCATCACAATGATAAATTTGCACCGAAAGCACATGAGGGTTTTATGCTTGGTTACGGAAAGGACTCGCACACCTACAGAGTCTTCAACACCTATCACCACAAGGTTGTTGAAATTGTAGATGTGCGGTTCGATGAAACTAACGGCTCGCAAAGAGAGCACCTACCTCCTGTGCTAGAAGAAATGCCTCCTAAAGATCCATTAAGCTCAAGGCCACTGAGGACATCATACCCACTAAAGAACATGGTGTAGAAGTTATTCCAGATCATGAGGACAATCATACTGGTGCACCTGAGGAAAATGGCTCTAAAGAAAATGCTCAACCCAATCAAAGTCGTCAACCTGCCCATCCTCGTGTGGCAAATGAAGTGTAGATGGACAAAATGTTTATGACATTAATGCACCAGGTCCTCTCACACGCTCAAAAGATTCACATTTGTCTAACTTTTGTGGGCACTTTGCTTTTGTCTCTATCATAGAGCCCACCAAAGTTGATGAGGCATTTCTGGATCCTGAGTAGATTCAAGCTATGCAAGAGGAATTGCATCAATTCGAGCTCAATAATGTGTGGGAACTCGTCAAGTGACCATATCTTCGCAAGCACAACATCATAGGTACCAAATGGATCTACCGAAACAAGCAAGACGAAAATGGCCTAGTGGTGAGGAATATGGCTCGTCTTGTAGCTCAAGGCTACACAGAGGTTGAAGGAATTGAATTCGATGAAATTTTTGCACCTATTGCTAGAATTGAAGCTATTAGCATATTGCTTGCTTATGCTAACCATCATAATATCATCTTATATCAAATGGATGTGAAAAGTGCATTCCTCAATGGTAAGCTTGAGGAATAAGTATATGTTGCTCAACCCCCAGGTTTTGAAGATCCTAAGCATCCTGACAAAGTCTTCATACTCAAAAAGGCCCTCTATGGCCTCAACCAGGCCCCTCGGGCATGGTATGAGACACTGAAGGAATTCCTCATGAAGAAAGGCTTCAAACCTGGTTCACTTGACCCAACTCTTTTCACCAAAACTTATGATGATGAATTATTCATGTGCCAAATATATGTAGACGATATTATCTTTGGCTGTACTAACCAACGTTACAGTGATGAATTTGCCTACATGATGAGTGAAGAATATCGAATGTCAATGATGGGAGAATTGAAATTCTTCTTGGGTCTTCTAATTCGTCAACAACGCAATGACATCTTCATATCTCAAGAGAAATACCTCAAGGATGTCCTGAGGAAATTCGGCATGCAAGATTGCAAATGCGTCAAAATCCCTATGCCCACAAATGGCCATCTATGCACCGATGAAAATTGTAAAGACTTCTATCAAAAGGTATACCGCTCCATGATTGGCTCTTTATTGTATTTGTGTGCATCTAGGCCAGATATTATGCTTAGTGTTTGCATGTGTGCTCGTTTTCAAGCTACACCAAAGGAATCACACCATAAAGGCTGTGAAACATATTCTTCGATATCTAGCTCACACTCCAACACTTGGATTATGGTATCCCAAGGGCTTGGCTTTTGATCTCATTGGATATTCTGACTCTGACTATGCTGGTGATCGAGTGGATTGCAAGTCAACATCAGGCACATTCCATTTCCTCAGACGATCCTTAGTATGTTGGTCCTTGAAGAAGCAGAACTACGTATCACTCTCCACCGCTGAAGCTGAGTATATTGTTGCTGGTTTGTGTTGTGTTCAATTATTGTGGATGAAGCAAACCCTCAAGGAGTATGGCATCAGTATGAAGAATTTGCCACTGTACTGCGACAATGAGAGTGCCATCAAGATTGCTCACAACCCAGTTCAGCACTCTAAGACTAAGCACATCCATATTCATTATCATTTTCTTTGGGATCATGTGTTGAAGGGCGACATCTCCATTGACCACGTTAAGATTGAAGAATAGCTGGCAGATATCTTCACGAAGCCCTTGGATGAGAAGAGATTTAGCAAGTTGCGATCTGAGCTAAATTTCTTAGAATCTTCGAATGTCCTTTGAAAGGACATAGATCCTAACACATATGCAAATTTCATGACTAGATGTGCAACACATGAAGTAATGTTTTTCTTCAATCAATGAAGACTAACCCTCTAAGTGTGAGGAAATTAATGAAGAATTTGATTCTCAGAGCCCTACGATAATTGTACGCAGTGTCTGAAATCGTCATTCTTGTAGGTCACGCCACCAACCAAAGTTGAAAATCTTAAAATTTGAGTTTTTTTTTCATTTTGCGAATTCTTCAATTTTCAAATTCCTCAAGTTTGCAATTTCCTCAACTTTTCGACTCGTGTTCTTCATTGACCTCAACAACATTCACTTATTGCAAATTCTTCAAATTGATTTTCATATAAGCGAATGTGATCGGACCCGTTCCCCCTCTATGCTAAAATCAACCTAGCCTGTTCACAAATTATTCATGTGTGCTCTATTTGAAACCCGTTCAAAGTCTTCATTGTGTCCTTGACTGTAGAAGAATTTGCGAACGAAACTTTAAATTTTTTCCCTGTCCAATTTTTGGATGTTGCCACTCAAATTGTTCCGATTCCCACGATGGGTTAAACTACTCACCCACGATCTCCACCTCTTAGTACGTGGGTGAAACATGTCATTAGGATAGCAAGGGTCAGGGGCATGTTCGTCCAACATCTTCGGGAGAGCAGTTTTCACTACGGTTACAAATACCCCTCACCCTCTGTGTGTTGGGTTTCATAGTAATTTCAAAAAAATTCCTACGCACACGCAAGATCATGGTGATGCATAGCAACGAGAGGGGGAGAGTGTGATCTACGTACCCTTGTAGATCGACAACGGAAGCGTTAACTTGGTTGATGTAGTCGTACGTCTCCACGGCTCGACCGATCAAGCACCGAAACTACGGCACCTCCGAGTTCTAGCACACGTTCAGCTCGATGACGATCCCCGGACTCCGATCCAGCAAAGTGTCGGGGAAGAGTTCCGTCAGCACGACGGCGTGGTGACGATCTTCATGTACTACCGTCGCAGGGCTTCGCCTAAGCACTGCTACAATATTATCGAGGACTATGGTGGAAGGGGGCACCGCACACGGCTAAGAATATGATCACGTGGATCAACTTGTGTCTCTAGGGGTGCCCTGTGCCTCTGTATATAAAGGCTCAAAGGGGGGGGGGCTGGCCAGCCAAGAGGTGGCGCGCCAGGGGGAGTCCTACTCCTTCCGGGAGTAGGACTCCCCCCCTTTCCTAGTTGGAATAGGATTCGCGGAGGGGGGAAAAGAGGAGAGAGAGGAGGAAGGGGGGCCGGCCCCCTCTCCTTGTCCTATTCGGACCAAGGTGGGGAGGGGCGCACGGCCCATCTCTAACCACCTCTCCTCTCTTCCACTAAGGCCCACTAAGGCCCATATACTTCCCGGGGGGTTCCGGTAACCTCCCGGTACTCCGGTAAAATCCCGATTTCACCCGGAACACTTCCGATATCCAAACATAGGCTTCCAATATATCAATCTTTATGTCTTGACCATTTCGAGACTCCTCGTCATGTCCATGATCACATCCGGGACTCCGAACAACCTTCGGTACATCAAAATGCATAAACTCATAATGTAACTGTCATCGTAACCTTAAGCGTGTGGACCCTACGGGTTCGAGAACAATGTAGACATGACCGAGACATGTCTCCGGTCAATAACCAATAGCAGAACCTGGATGCTCATATTGGCTCCTACATATTCTTCGAAGATCTTTTATCGGTCAGACCGCATAACAACATACGTTGTTCCCTTTGTCATCGGTATGTTACTTGCCCGAGATTCGATTGTCGGTATCCCATACCTAGTTCAATCTCGTTACCGGCAAGTCTCTTTACTTGTTCCGTAATACATCATCCCGCAACTAACTCATTAGTTGCAATGCTTGCAAGGCTTAAGTGATGTGCATTACCGAGAGGGCCCAGAGATACCTCTCCGACAATCGGAGTGACAAATCCTAATCTCGAAATACGCCAACCCAACATGTACCTTTGGAGACACCTGTAGAGCTCCTTTATAATCACCCAGTTACGTTGTGATGTTTGGTAGCACACAAAGTGTTCCTCCGGCAAACGGGAGTTGCATAATCTCATAGTCATAGGAACATGTATAAGTCATGAAGAAAGCAATAGCAACATACTAAATAATCGCTAATGGAATGGGTCATGTCAATCAGATCATTCAACTAATGATGTGATCCCCTTAATCAAATGACAACTCTTTGTCCATGGTTAGGAAACATAACCATCTTTGATTAACGAGCTAGTCAAGTAGAGGCATACTAGTGACACTCTGTTTGTCTATGTATTCACACATGTATTATGTTTCCGGTTAATACAATTCTAGCATGAATAATAAACTTTTATCATGATATAAGGAAATAAATAATAACTTTATTATTGCCTCTAGGGCATATTTCCTTCAGTCTCCCACTTGCACTAGAGTCAATGATCTAGATCACATCACGATGTGATTAACATCGATAGTTCACATCATCATGTGATTAACACCCATAGTTCACATCGCCATGTGACCAACACCCAAAGGGTTTACTAGATTCAGTAATCTAGTTCACATTGCTATGTGATTAACACCCAAAGAGTACTAAGATGTGATCATGTTTTTCTTGTGAGAGAATTTTAGTCAACAGGTCTGCCATATTCAAATCCGTATGTATTTTGCAAATATCTATGTCAACAATTCTCTGCACGGAGCTACTCTAGCTAATTGCTCCCACTTTCAATATGTATCCATATTGAGACTTAAAGTTATCTAGATCAGTGTCAAAACTCGCATTGATGTAACTCTTTACGACGAACCTTTTGTCACCTCCATAATCGAGAAACATATCCTTATTCCACTAAGGATAATTTTGACCGCTGTCCAGTGATCTACTCCTAGATCACTATTGTACTCCCTTGCCAAAATCAGTGTAGGGTATACAATAGATCTGGTACACAGCATGGCATACTTTATAGAACCTATGGCATAGGGAATGACTTTCATTCTCTCTCTATCTTCTGTCGTGGTCGGGCTTTGAGTCTTACTCAAGTTCATACCTTGTAACACAGGTAAGAACCCTTTCTATGACTGTTCCATTTTGAACTACTTCAAAATCTTGTCAAGGTATGTACTCATTGAAAAAAACTTATCAAGCGTCTTGATCTATCTCTATAGATCTTGATGCTCAATATGTAAGCAGCTTCACCGAGGTCTTTCTTTGAAAAACTCCTTTCAAACACTCCTTTATGCTTTGCAGAATAATTCTACATTATTTCTGATCAACAATATGTCATTCACATATACTTATCAGAAATGTTGTAGTGCTCCCACTCACTTTCTTGTAAATACAGGCTTCACCGCAAGTCTGTATAAATCTATATGATTTGATCATACTATCAAAGCATTTATTCCAACTCCGAGATGCTTGCACCAGTCCATAGATGGATCGCTGGAGCTTGCTTATTTTGTTAGCACCTTTAGGATTGACAAAACCTTCTGGTTGCATCATATACAACTCTTTCTTTAAGAAATCCATTAAGGATTGCAGTTTTGTTATCCATTTGCCAGATTTCATAAAATGCGGCAATTGTTAACATGATTTGGACAGACTTTTAAGCATCGAAACGAGTGAGAAAATCTCATCGTAGTCAACACCTTGAATTTTGTTGAAAACCTTTTGCGACAATTCTAGCTTTGTAGATAGTAACACTACTATCAGCGTCCGTCTTCCTCTTGAAGATCCATTTATTTTCTATGGCTTGCCGATCATCGGGTAAGTCAACCAAAGTCCATACTTTGTGCTCATACATGGATCCCATCTCAGATTTCATGGCCTCAAGCCATTTTGCGGAATCTGGGCTCACTATCGCTTCTTCATAGTTCGCAAGTTTGTCATGGTCTAGTAACATGACTTCCAGAACAGGATTACCATACCACTCTGGTGCGGATCTCACTCTGGTTTACCTATGAGATTCGGTAGTAACTTGATTTGAAGTTACATGATCATCATCATTAGCTTCCTCACTAATTGGTGTAGTAGTCACAAGAATAGATTTCTGTGATGAACTACTTTCCAATAAGGGAGATGGTACAATTACCTTATCAAGTTTTCTACTTTCCTCCCACTCACTTCTTCCGAGAGAAACTCCTTCTCTGGAAAGGATCCATTCTTAACAACGAATGTCTTGCCTTCGGATCTGTGATAGAAGGTGTACCCAATAGTCTCCTTTGGGTATCCTATGAAGACATATTTCTCCGATTTGGGTTTGAGCTTATCAGGATGAAACTTTTTCATATAAGCATCACAATCCCAAACTTTAAGAAACGACAACTTTGGTTTCTTGCCAAACCACAGTTCAGATTGTGTCGTCTCAACGGACTTAGATGATGCCCTTTTAAACGTGAATGCAGTTGTCTTTAATGCATAACCCCAAAATGATAGTGGTAGATCGGTAAGAGACATCATAGGTCGCACTATATCTAATAAAGTACAGTTATGACGTTCGGACACACCATTATGCTGTCGTGTTCCAGGTGGCGTGAGTAGTGAAACTATTTCACATTGTTTTAACTGAAGACCAAACTCATAACTCAAATACTCTTCTCCACGATCAGATCGTAGAAACTTTATTTTCTTGTTACGATGATTTTCCACTTCACTCTGAAATTCTTTGAACTTTTCAAATGTTTCAGACTTATGTTTCATCAAGTAGATATACTCATATCTGCTCAAATCATCTGTGAAGATCAGAAAATAATGATACCTGTCGCGAGTCTCAATATTCATCGGACCACATACATCAGTATGTATGATTTCCAACAAATTTTTTGCTCGCTCCATTGTTCCGAAGAACGGAGTCTTAGTCATCTTGCCCATGAGGCATGGTTCGCAAGCATCAACTGATTCATAATCAAGTGATTCCAAAAGCCCATCAGCATGGAGTTTCTTCATGCGCTTTACACCAATATGACCTAAACAGCAGTGCCACAAATAAGTTGCACTATCATTATTAACTTTGCATATTTTGGTTTCAATATTATGATTATGTGTATTACTACGATCGAGATCCAACGAACTATTTTCATTGGGTGTGTAACCATATAAGGTTTTATTCATGTAAACAGAACAACAATTTATTCTCTTAATTAAATGAATAACCGTATTACAATAAACATGATCAAATCATATTCATGCTCAATGCGAACACCAAATAACACTTATTTAGGTTCAACACTAATCGCAAAATTATAGGGAGTGTGCGATGATGATCATATCAATCTTGGAACCACTTCCAACACACATCGTCACTTCACCCTTAACTAGTCTCTGTTTATTCTGCAACTCCTGTTTCGAGTTACTAATCTTAGCAACTGAACTAGTATCTATTACTGAGGGGTTGCTATAAACACTAGTAAAGTACACATCAATAACATGTATATCAAATATACTTATGTTCACTTTGCCATCCTTCTTATCCGCCAATCACTTGGGGTAGTTCTGCTTCCAGTGACCAGTCCCTTTGCAGTAGAAGCACTTAGTCTCAGGCTTAGGATCAGACTTGGGCTTCTTCACTTGAGCAGCAACTTGCTTGCCGTTCTTCTTGAAGTTCCCCTTCTTCCCTTTGCCCTTTTCTTGAAACTAGTGGTCTTGTCAACCATCAACACTTGATGTTTTTCTTGATTTCTACCTTCGTTGATTTCAGCATCACGAAGAGCTTGGGAGTTGTTTCCGTTATCCCTTGCATATTATAGTTCATCACGAAGTTCTACTAACTTGGTGATGGTGACTAGAGAATTCTGTCAATCACTATCTTATCTGGAAGATTAACTCCCACTTGATTCAAGCGATTGTAGTACCCAGACAATCTGAGCACATGCTCACTAGTTGAGCGATTCTCCTCCATCTTTTAGCTATAGAACTTGTTGGAGACTTCATATCTCTCAACTCGGGTATTTTCTTGAAATATTAACTTCAACTCTTGGAACATCTCATATGGTCCATGACGTTCAAAACGTCTTTGAAGTCCCGATTCTAAGCCATTTAAATATGGTGCACTAAACTATCAAGTAGTCATCATATTGAGCTAGCCAAACGTTCGTAACGTCTGCATCTGCTCCTGCAATAGGTCTGTCACCTAGCGGTGCATCAAGGACATAATTCTTCTGTGCAGCAATGAGGATAAACCTCAAATCACGGATCCAATCCGCATCATTTCTACTAACATCTTTCAACACAATTTTCTCTAGGAACATATCAAAATAAACACAGGGAAGCAACAACGCGAGCTATTGATCTATAACATAATTTGCAAAATACTACCAGGACTAAGTTCATGATAATTTTAAGTTCAATTTAATCATATTACTTAAGAACTCCCACTTAGATAGACATCCCTCTAATCCTCTAAGTGATTACGTGATCCAAATCAACTAAACCATGTCCGATCATCACGTGAGATGGAGTAGTTTCATTGGTGAACATCACTATGTTGATCATATCTACTATATGATTCACGCTCGACCTTTCGGTCTCCGTGTTCCGAGGCCATATCTGTATATGCTTGGCTCGTGAAGTATAACCTGAGTATTCCGCATGTGCAATTGTTTTGCACCCGTTGTATTTGAACGTAGAGCCTATCACACCCGATCATCACGTGGTGTCTCAGCACGAAGAACTTTCGCAACGGTGCATACTCAGGGAGAACACTTCTTGATAATTAGTGAGAGATCATCTTATAATGCTATCGTCAATCAAAGCAAGATAAGATGCATAAAAGATAAACATCACATGCAATCAATATAAGTGATATGATATGGCCATCATCATCTTGTGCTTGTGATCTCCATCTCCGAAGCACCGTCGTGATCACCATCATCACCGGCGCGACACCTTGATCTCCATCATAACATCGTTGTCGTCACGCCAATCTTAGGCTTCCACGACTATCGCTACCGCTTAGTGATAAAGTAAAGCATTACAGCGCGATTGCATTGCATACAATAAAGCGACAACCATATGGCTCCTGCCAGTTGCCGATAACTCGGTTACAAAACATGATCATCTCATACAATAAAATTTAGCATCATGTCTTGACCATATCACATCACAACATGCCCTGCAAAAACAAGTTAGACGTCCTCTACTTTGTTGTTGCAAGTTTTACGTGGCTGCTACGGGCTTAAGCAAGAACCAATCTTACCTACGCATCAAAACTACAACGATAGTTTGTCAAGTTGGTGATGTTTTAACCTTCGCAAGGACCGGGCGTAGCCACACTCGGTTCAACTAAAGTTGGAGAAACTGTCACCCGCTAGCCACCTTTGTGCAAAGCACGTCGGGAGAACCGGTCTCGCATAAGCGTACGCGTAATGTCGGTCCGGGCCGCTTCGTCCAACAATACCGCCGAACCAAAGTATGACATGCTGGTAAGCAGTATGACTTATATCACCCACAACTCACTTGTGTTCTACTCATGCATATAACATCAACACATAAAACCTAGGCTCGGATGCCACTGTTGGGTTTCGTAGTAATTTCAAAAAAATTCCTACGCACACGCAAGATCATGGTGATGCATAGCAACGAGAGGGGGAGAGTGTGATCTACATACCCTTGTAGATCGACAACGGAAGCGTTAACTTGGTTGATGTAGTCGTACGTCTCCACGGCTCGACCGATCAAGCACCGAAACTACGGCACCTCCGAGTTCTAGCACACGTTCAGCTCGATGAAGATCCCCGAACTCCGATCCAGCAAAGTGTCGGGGAAGAGTTCCGTCAGCATGATGGCGTGGTGACGATCTTGATGTACTACCGTCGCAGGGCTTCGCCTAAGCACTGCTACAATATTATCGAGGACTATGGTGGATGGGGGCACCGCACACGGCTAAGAATATGATCACGTGGATCAACTTGTGTCTCTAGGGCTGCCCCGTGCCTCCGTATATAAAGGCTCAAAGGGGGGGGTGCTGGCCGGCCAAGAGGTGGCGCGCCAGGAGGAGTCCTACTCCTTCCGGGAGTAGAACTCCCCCCCTTTCCTAGTTGGAATAGGATTCGCGGAGGGGGGAAAAGAGGAGAGGAGGAGGAAGGGGGGCCGACCCCCTCTCCTTGTCCTATTCGGACCAAGGGGGGGAGGGGCGCGCGGCCCATCTCTGATCACCTCTCCTCTCTTCCACTAAGGCCCACTAAGGCCCATATACTTCCCGGGGGGTTCCGGTAACCTCCCGGTACTCCGGTAAAATCCCGATTTCACCCGGAACACTTCCGATATCCAAACATAGGCTTCCAATATATCAATCTTTATGTCTCGACCATTTTGAGACTCCTCGTCATGTCTGTGATCACATCCGGGACTCCGAACAAGCTTCGGTACATCAAAATGCATAAACTCATAATATAACTGTCATCGTAACCTTAAGCGTGCGGACCCTACGGGTTCAAGAACAATGTAGACATGGTCGAGACACGTCTCCGGTCAATAACCAATAGCGGAACCTGGATGCTCATATTGGCTCCTACATATTCTACGAAGATCTTTTATCGGTCAGACCGCATAACAACATACGTTGTTCCCTTTGTCATCGGTATGTTACTTGCCCGAGATTCGATCGTCGGTATCCCATACCTAGTTCAATCTTGTTACCGTCAAGTCTCTTTATTCGTTCTGTAATACATCATCCGCAACTAACTCATTAGTTGCAATGCTTGCAAGGCTTAAGTGATGTGCATTACCGAGAGGGCCCAGAGATACCTCTCTGACAATCGGAGTGACAAATCTTAATCTCGAAATACGCCAACCCAACATGTACCTTTGGAGACACCTGCAGAGCTCCTTTATAATCACCCAGTTACATTGTGACGTTTGGTAGCACACAAAGTGTTCCTCCGGCAAACGGGAGTTGCATAATCTCATAGTCATAGGAACATGTATAAGTCATGAAGAAAGCAATAGCAACATACTAAACGATAGGGTGCTAAGCTAATGGAATGGGTCATGTCAATCAGATCATTCAACTAATGATGTGATCCTGTTAATCAAATGACAACTCTTTGTCCATGGTTAGGAAACATAACCATCTTTGATTAACGAGCTAGTCAAGTAGAGGCATACTAGTGACACTTTGTTTGTCTATGTATTCACACATGTATTATGTTTCCGGTTAATACAATTCTAGCATGAATAATAAACTTTTATCATGATATAAGGAAATAAATAATAAGTTTATTATTGCCTCTAGGGCATATTTCCTTCACCGTGATGATACGTGTTTGTCACAGTAGGTCACGTTTTCTGTCATGCATGTACATCCATGAAAAATTTATGATAGAATCAAGATAGTCATACATGTGCTGTCGTAGAAGTGTTCCATGACATTACCAAAATTATCATCACGGAAGTGTCCACTTCCATGACGATAAATCGCGCGTCACAGAAGTGCTTTCGTCAAGGGTGACCTACACGTGGCATCCACCGTAACGGAACATCGTTAAGCTATCGGGTCCAGTTTTGGATCCGACAACCCGTTAACAGCCCTGACCAATAGGGATTTTCCACGTGTAAAATCATCATTGGCTGGAGGGAACACATGTCGGCTCGCCCCTTGGACAGATGTCATCCACTCATTGGACCCAAAGCGCCTATGATACGTCGACATGTGGCACGGCCCAACAAAGGCCCATTCCTGTGAAAAGGTCGGCCTGTTTGACTTGGTAAAAAGGCGGTGGGCCGGCCCACGGCAAGCCTGTTAACGATCTCTTCGCATATAGCCCATTTACAGCCCGCTTACCCAGGGCCCGTTTATGGCCTATCCGAATTAGCCCAGTAGCATCATTTGGGCCGTCCAATATAATTCCAGCCCATTTTAACTTCCGTCCCATGTATGGCCCATGACGTCTTTTGGCCCATATGAGGCCCTTAGTAACCCTTGGCCCATTAACGGCCCGTGGTAAAACCGGCCCGTAATGAATAGTGTATCTCTTTATACCCATTAACAACCCATTATACTGTTGGGCCATTTCCAGCCCATGTTATCTTTCGGCCTTCTCAGGTCCCATTTATTCTTGGGCTCATTTCCAGTATTCGTTTACTTTCGGCCCGTTACTATCATTTTCTGCTTGTGGGCCAAATTCAGCCCATGGTTACAGTCGGCCAGTTTGTGGCCCGTTAATACGTTGGGTCATTTTCATAGCGTCATCAAATACGGCCGATTAACGATGACCCGTTATGGTCGGCCCATGAATGGACGATTTCAACTCTAGCCCATTTACGGCCATAATGTGGTCCGTTATTGGCCCATGTTTGGCCAACCGATCATACGGCCCGTATAAGGCCCATTGATGATACGGCCCGTAGAAGGCCCATTGTGTCTATGGCCCGTATAAGGCCCATTGTTTCTACGCCCCGTAGAAGGCCCATTGTTTCTACGGCCCTTAGAAGGCCCATTGTTTCTACGGCCCATAGGAGGCACATGTTAACTACAATAAATATGTAGCCCATGGTTAATGTGGCCTAGTTTTAAAAAATAGGCTATTGCGGCCACTAGAAAACCACGGAAAAAGAACTGCACGTACTACAAGAAAACAAATAAACAAGACAATAAGGAAATAAATAGGCAAGCAACTTACGCTAGGCTATCACGGCTATTACACATATTACATCTACTGGGCATCAAAGTTCGCCATTAGTGAAAATATAGGGAACAAAGCAGCATATAAACGCCGCAGCAAAACAAGTCCAGAACTAAAAGCACTTCAGAAGAGCTCAAGAAACAATATCCTGGGTATCCATAATGCTGGCAAGATGCTTAGAAAGCTTATTAACTTTCTCTTGTTTGGCGCTTAAATCCTCCAGCACTTGCTGTTGTACCAGAAAGTATGCATCTGAATTCTGCAGGGACTTCCTCAGTCCTTCGGCTGCCTGTCACATAACATCTGATCGATGTCTTTCAACTTGAAGTTGAGACTCAAGAAGCCGAACTGATTCAGGCAGCGAGTTCGATGAGCTGGTGCCAGCAGTAGTAGCAGGTAACTCGAACACTACATCAAGATAGGACTTTGGGGTTGTCTCAATGCCTTCAATATAGTTTTTATCAGCTTTCTTGGAGACCAACAGGGATGTCTCACTATCTTGAACCTTATCTGCATTACTTCCTGTACCATTGCATAATGGGGTACTCTTCTCCAATGTTTTGTCCGCATTCAAAAAGAGAAACAAACAAACACATCATAGGTTTACAATGTAGTATATGAAACTCATTTTGGTAAACCAGTTAAATAGTAAGGTGGACAGGATAACAGTATGAAACAAACATATATCTATGTAGTATGGTCACTGTATGGTCTATATCATTCCAGTTTATGTTGCCAAATCAAGATAGATACAGTTCGAATCATATCTATTTAAGACAAAGCATCTTAGACAGAATATAAGTGTGGGAAAATACACAACAATAACAATACTTGTAAGGTGCATGGCATGAGAATATAACTGTTTATTCAATTGAAACTGAAATCAACATAGAGCAAGTTACAACAGCAAACACGTTAAAGAAACAGGTTTAAAACATACCTGTTGCGCCATTGGAGTTTCAATTGCATCCTTAAAATTTGAAATTAGTTGGTATGAGTAAATACAGTGATGCAAGAGTAAAGTAGTATGAACCATATCTACGAAACCTGACCTGAGAACAATTCTTCTTCTGCCTTAAGCGTCGACTTGGGGTTCAGAGTGGTGGTCCTCGTGCTTTGGGCACTGCAGATGCCTTACTGTCGGCGTTCTGGGAACGGGGGTCCCCAGACTTGCATGCCTGCGGCCTGCGGCATGGCTCAAGTGGGGGCCCAGCGCGGCCCATCTTCATCAGCTCAAGCTCAAGACCCTCGCGAGGGGCCAAGCCTCACGGGGCGGACGGTAGAAAGCTTCCTCAGAGGCAGCCTCATCAGGCAGGCTCGCGAGGAGGCGGAGAGATCAAGGCAGGGGTACCTCGCGAGGAACCCGTAATGCAAGCCATGACGATCGAGACCAAGCGGGCGCCAGGCAGGCGCCGGCCTGCGTAGTGTCCTTGTTTCCCCTTTGGTGCAAAGGGGGCAAGCGCAGGACAAGGCATCAGGCAAAGGTTGCTATTCCAGTGCAATGAGACCAAGACCAGCAGAGCGGCAGGACGGAGGTCACCGTGGAACCCAAGACGGCGTCATCACCAGTACTTTTTGTCGGATTTCGGGTTCCGACAGACCCTTGAGGTTCGAACACTGGGGTGCGCACGGAGATTTTGCCTCCTACCTTCCTGCACCCCTCCGTCGTGCTAGGATCTAAACTAAGGAAAGAACAACACAAGAGACACAGGGTTTATACTGGTTCGGGCCACCGTTGTGGTGTAATACCCTACTCTAGTGTGTGGTGTGTGGATTGCCTCTTGGGCTGATGATGATGAACAATACAAGGAAGAATAGCCTCGCGAGGGTCTGTTCTTGGCTGAGGCGATGAACTGCTGGGAGGAGTTCAGCCACCTTTGTCTCTCTCTCTCTCTGCTCTCCTTTTGCCGACCCCTCTAACGAGCCTCTTCCTTCCTACCTCTTTTTCGTCCTCCTTTGTTGTGTGGGTGGCTGGTCCTATTTATAGAGGCCCTGGTCCTCTTCCCAAATATTGAGCGGGAAGGGAGCCAACAATGGTGGGCTAATTTGAAGGGGGACAACATGTATAAGCTATCCTGACAAAAGTAGTCTTCGCCTGCGCAAAGCTCTGGTGATGACGCCGTCTTGGGGTCCATGGTGACCTCCATCTCGTAGTCCTCCTGGTCTTGGTCTCGTTGCACCGAAATGGCAACCTTTGCCTGATGCCTTGGTACTCCGCGGCTGCGCTTGCCCCCTTTGCACCAAAGAGGAAAGGAGGACGCCGCGCGGGCTGGCACCCGCTTGGCGCCCTGAGTCGTCATGGCTTGCGTCATGGGCATCTCGTGAGGTATCCCGCCTTGATCTCTCCGCCTCCTCGTGAGCCAGTCTGACGAGGCCGTGCCTGAGGAAGCTTCACGTCGTCCGCCTCGCGAGGCTTGGCCCCTCGCGAGGGTCTTGGATTTGTGTTGGTGAAGATGGGCCGTGCTGGGCCCCCTTTTGAGCCACGCCGCAGGCCGCAGGCAGGCAAGTCTGGGGACCCCCGTTCCCAGAACGTCGACAGTAGCCCCCGGGCCCAAGGCGCGCCCGGACTTGGCTGTGCAGGGAGGCGGAAGGGCAAGAGCGAAGCGCCGTGGGCCCTAACAGCCTGCGGCCTTGGGCGCCGCATGGAGGTTGACTGGACATGGGCGCCTCCACTTCCCCACGACGCCTCGGCAACTGCACGGATGGTACAAGTCCCTGCATCCAAAAACGGGTCATGATTACCTGCGATCATGGAGGCCGGCGGTTGGCCTTCGCCGGCCATAAGTACGGAGCGGCGCACGCCCTTCCAGTCCACCCCTCCTTGCTTCTCCTTCTTCCCGATCCTTGCTCCGTCTTGCCGCGATGGCTCCGGTCCGCCGGTTCTCGACGGCAGAGAAGGGAAAGGCTCCCCGAGAGGGGCCAGACCCTCTCCCGCCGAAGAAACGGCTCATCCCCCGTGGCCCGGACGAAGGGGCCCTTCAGGTGGTGCCAAGGCCTTGGGGCGAGCGGGCGCCGCCGGGGTTCCCGCTTCCATTGTTCGCCCACGTCGAGGGCCCCGAAGGAGCTGATGCTGACCACCACGGGCGGCGTCACCGTCGGCGCCGACGGGTCATGAAGGTGTGGGTCGTCCCCCCTGGGGTCCACACCGAGGGCTCCTCCCAAGAGTTCGTGCTCCATGTCACCATTCCTCTTCAGTCTTGGATTCGCCTGCCTCCCTTCTTCGCCTCCATCATCCCGCAGGGGGAGCCCCTGGAGCTCTGGCTGCAGCACGCCGGCTGCAGCACCCTCGCGACCGAGGCAGAGGTCGCGGTCGTCGCCCCGGGCGAGGTCTACATGACCCGGGGCTGGAGGGAGATCGCCCGGGTTTGTAGGACAAGGGGAGTCTTCGCGATCCAGTTGGACCACGACGGTGCTTCGGTGATGCTCTTCAAGGTCTTCGATGCGAGCGGGCGCCGGCTGGAGTGCTGTCCCGGGGAAGGTGTCCAGGGCCCTGCTGTGACGAGGACTGGGCACGCCACCCACTCCCTTGGAGGCTCCTCAGGTGGTGGAGGCGTCGGAGGTTCCAGCGTCGGAGGTTCCAGCAACTCCGACGAGCTCTTCCCGACTCCAGAGACGAGCGACGATAGCTATGAGCCCCCGAGCCGGCGCCGCTCCTGGAGCAGGGCGAGATCGTCAGGCCGCCGCCGACTCTGATCTGGATGGGGTTGGCATCGGTGCTTGACGGCCCACTGTTGATGATGGCGTCTTTTGCAGGGACGCGTGTAGTTTGTGTCCCTTTAGGATCCGTTCCCTGCGAGGAATCAAAAACGCGTCCCGTAGGGGCTTGTAAGGTGCCTGTGATCCTGTCTTGTATATATAACACTTGTCGTAGAATTGCGCGAGTTGCTCATTCCATCTTAGCTCAGTCCTCCCTTTCGAACCTCACGAGGGCTTGGTGCTCTGCGCCGACAGGTCCCAGTCCCAAGGCGGCTTCAGCCGTCGCTGGTATGCCAGGTCGTGATGTCATGGTCAAGGCCAGGAGGTGAGCGACCCGGAGTCCGGTAAGAGCCCCTGAGTCGCGATGCTCAGGAGGTCCCCTTTGGCGCCCAAGCAGCCGTCCTTTGGTGCGAAAGGGGAGCGGTGTCGTTAACAAGGGATAGCATTAGGTGCGGGGATGGTGCCATGGTAGCTGGCGCTTCCGGGCGATAACTTATCTCGAGGGTCAGGGGCCGCTCTCTGGTGTGTGGCCGGGTCCGTGCGTCGGCAGGAGCGGGGCCGCTTGGCGAGGTCCTCGTGTGTCTCCTCCCTCTCGCCTTAGCTCCCCTTTCTACTCTACGTCCTCGGGTCCCGGCCCTCGAGCGAATCTCAGCCGTCGCTGGTATGCCAGGTCGCGATGCCGTGGTCAAGGCCAGAGGGTGAGGGCTGGAGAGCCAGTAGGAGCCCTGAGTCGCGATGCTCAGGCACCCCCCTTTAACGTGCAAGTGGTTCGCGCGGACGAAAGCGAAGGAAGCACAGCAAGAGCCTCGCCTGACGCAGCTCCTTCAGGAGGTCCTGCATGTCCATCATAGAAAAAGCAAGGGGTTGCCATACAATTGACGGTCAGCCGTTGGTTGCTTCCGAGGGGTAGTGAGGCACTGAAGGCTTGACGAGGTGACGCTATGCGGGGCTGCCACGGCCAGAGCTCAGCCATCCAGGTTTGTCGGCATTGCAGGGACGGACCCATGCGCAAGCGTTGTGCCGTTCGGGAGCAGCTCCGTTACTTGGCGTCAGCTGAGTAGGCAACTAGGTAAAACACGTTAGCCGCGAAGGAATGGATTCGTTCAAATAGATGCTGGGAATGCGGAGATCACTGGGTCAGGCCCGAGTGATTTGGGGGTCGTGCAGCCTGAGGGGCGCCCCCAACAAGGTAAGCTAATCGACGCAAAATAAAAGGGATACACGCCGCAGGGACGGACCCACGCGGCCTGGGAATAATGCAGCCCTGGGGGCGCTCCCAGCTGGAAGTAAAACTTGAAAGATGTCACCTGATGATGTTGAGGACGAAGGGGTGTTGGTGTAGCAGGCTCGGGGGGCTGCGGGAGCTGATCCTCACGAGCCCCCAGGCCCAGGGGCCTCGGGAGGCTCCGGAGGCACTGGCGGCTCCTCGCGGGCCATCTCCATCTCTGCCAGGGCTGCGGAACGCCTGGCCTCTCGTGCCTCCGTGATGCCCCTCATGAGGCGCTGGTACGCGTCAGCCGCGTTCGGCAAGCCGTAAGGCATGCGAACGTAGCTGTGGGGTGGACCTCCGCAGCGCCCCACTCGCGAGGGCTAGAGGCGCTCTAGAGAGACGACTCGGTTGAGCCCTGGTATGTCGATGCAGATGCGCAGCCCACCATCCTCGACTGGATGGGGGGCCACTGCTGGTAGGCGGCGGGCGCCTCTCATGACTCTTGACTCCAGTACCTCCTGAATGGCCTTGCTGACGAACTCCTATGGGTCTGGATCTCCTTGCCTTGCTCCTTCTTGAGGGAAACGTGCTTCAAAACACGCCTCCATGTGGTGCCCAAGCGCCTCCCTCGTGACCCTAGCTAGGTCGGTGGCCCTCCAGGGGAGAGTCCCCGAGCCCTGCCTGAGGAGGGCGCCGGGCGCGCTTTCCTATGCAATGGAGGGAGGCTCCCCCTGGGCAGGCGCGGGCCCTGAGGGGCCTGCCTCCTGAGGGGCCGGGCTGGACGATGTCTTCTTCTTCTTGGGGGTGGTCTCGGGAGGCCTCCTACTTCCACGACCCGGGTCTTCCAGTGACGAGGCCTGAAAGGCTCGTTCCAGGGAACACACCCTGTCCTTCTCTTCACAGGGCACCGTGATGACTCCGCCACTTCCTGGCATCTTGAGGACGTTGTAGCCGTGGTGAGTTACGGCCATGAACTTGGCCAGCGCTGGGTACCCAAGGATGGCGTTGTACGGCAGGCGAATGTGAGCAACGTCGAAGTCGATGAACTCGGTAAGGTAGTTGTCGCGTGCCCCGAAGATGACAGGGAGGTGGACCTGCCCAATCAGGACCGTGGAGCCGTCAGTGATACCGGAGAAGGGCTTGGTTGGCTGAAGCTGGCTATAGGGCACTTGGAGGTTGTTGAACGTCTCCATGGACAGGACGTTGAGCCCTGCCCCGCCATCGATGAGGGTCTTGGTGACCACCATGTTGCTGATGATTAGGGAACAAAGCATCGGGAGGACTCCGGCTGTTGCCGCACACTTGAGCTGATCTGCTGAGCTGAACGTGATGGCGCACGCCGACCACCTGAGAGGGCGTGTGGCTTCGAGTCTGGGGAGTACTGCGTTCACTTTGCGGGCGAACTGCTTGAAGATGCGCTGAGAGGCTGGGGCTTGAGCTCCGCCCAGGATGCAGGCGATCGCGCGCGGCTCCTGGAAGCCCCCAGCCTCCTCGTCCTGATGGCGGTCCTCGTTTCTCCTTGGCTGCGGCGGCAGCGGTGGGAGGCCTGTGTTGCCTAGCGGGCGATCCTCGCGAGGCTGATCCCTCCAATCTCCCTCGCTAGGCTGATCCCTCCATCCTCTCTCGCGAGGCGGGTCTTGCCAGTGATCCTCGCGAGGTTGGTCGCGCCACCCTTGGCGCGGCCCACGGTCTTCCCAGCGTCCTGCGTTTCTTCCTCCTCCTCGACCATAGCCCCGGTCACCACGGTCGGGGCGACGGCCGATCCTTCCTTCACACACGGCTCGGAGTTCTTGGCATTCGTTGGTGTTGTGGGTGTGGAGGTCGTGGTACACGCAGTACCGGATGCCCTTGGGAGGTTCGGGCTGATCTTTGCCCCGCTTGGTGTCTGGTTCTGCCGCGAGCACTGCAGCCCCCTTGCGCTTCACATCCTTGGCCTTGAGCTTCTTCTCTTCTGGGTCTGCGGCAGGCAGCTCGAGGAGGGAGAGACGCCCCTCCTCAGCCCTGGCGCACTTGTTTGCCAAGTTGAACAGCTCCAAGGAAGTGCATAGGTCTTCATGCATCACTAGCTCCTCCTTCATCTTGATGTCGCGCACGCCGTCGGAGAAAGCTGAGATGATGGCCTCCTCAGTCACCTTGGGGATCTTGAGGCGTGCGTTGTTGAATCGCTGGATGTACTTCTGCAGGGTTTCCCCGGGTTGTTGCTTGATGCGGCGCATGTCGCTCACGGCGGGTGGCCGGTCGCGAGTACCTTGGAAGTTGGCGATGAAGCGGGTGCGCGTCTCTTCCCAGGAGGAGATTGTGCCTGGAGCCAGGTTCAGGAGCCAGGTGCGGGCCCCGTCCTTGAGCGCCATGGGAAACCAGTTTGCCATGACCTTCTCGTCTCCGTTGGCAGCTTCGATGCCCAGCTCGTAGAGCTGGAGGAACTCCGCAGGGGCGGCTGTGCCGTCGTAGCGAGGAGGCAGGTCTGGTTTGAACTTGTCGGGCCACGCGATGCTGCATAGTTCGATGGTGTAGGCGCGGCAGCCTGCTGTGGCCACGAGAGGCCTCGGGTGACGGAGAGCCTGGTCTTGCATGTCCCCACGCGCTGGAGCAGGGGGATGGTCGCGACGTGCTAGAGCAGGGAGCGCCCGGGCAGCTTCTGGCGGGCGAGGGACTTCTTGGCAGCTCTGTTCTTGCTGCACTGGCACCTGACGGAGCGGGTTCCGCCCAGGGGCCATGCGCCTTGGATCCATGGCGTCTTCTTGAGGAGGAGGCGGCTGGGGCGCCGCCGGAGCCTCTTCGCCCGCGCGGGGCAGGTTGCGGTGCAGCAGAACAGACGGCGCGGAAGAGCCCCCTGCAGCGCGGACGAGCTCGGCGACGCGGTCGAGCCATTCTTCGTAGACATCGTCGACGGGACGGTAGCGCAGGAGCTCATTTTCTGCGATGAGTGCAGCCCGAGCCTCCATGGTCGCGCGGAGCGCGCGGGATGAAGATCCAGCTGGGGCGAGCGAGGGAGTTGCGGTGCGGCCGTCTTGCCGCACGGACGGATGCTGAGACGATGCTTGCCGCTCGTCCCCCGCCGGGCCGGTGGCGGTGTTGACGGCAGGTGACGGGGAACGGCGTGGATGCCCGCCGACAGGGGCCGTCTGGGCAACGCGGGAAGCGAGTCCGGCCTGGCACTCGGCGCGGGCCCGACGAGCGTCAGACATGGGCGTGACGGTCGGAGGAGAACGGGGCGGTGGAAGACGAATTCCGGCGCACCCCTACCTGGCGCGCCAAATCTCGGATTTCGGGTTCCGGCAGACCCTTGAGGTTTGAACACTGGGGTGCGCACGGAGTTTTTGCCTCCTACCTTCCTGCACCCCTCCGCCGTGCTAGGATCTAAACTAAGGAAAGAACAACACAAGAGACACAGGGTTTATACTGGTTCGGGCCACCGTTGTGGTGTAATACCCTACTCCAATGTGTGGTGTGTGGATTGCCTCTTGGGTTGATGATGATGAACAATACAAGGAAGAACAGCCTCGGGAGGGTTTGTTCTTGGTTGAGGCGATGAACTGCTGGGAGGAGTTCAGCCACCTTTCTCTCTCTCTCTCTCTCTCTCTCTCTCTCTCTCTCTCTCTGCTCTCCTTTTGTCGACCCCTCTAACGAGCCTCTTCCTTCCTACCTCTTTTTCGTCCTCCTTTGCTGTGTGGGTGGCTAGTCCTATTTATAGAGGCCCTGGTCCTCTTCCCAAATATTGAGCGGGAAGGGAGCCAACAATGGCGGGCTAATTTGAAGGGGGACAGCAAGTATAAGCTATCCTAACAAAAGTAGTCTTCGCCTGCGCAAAGCTCTGGTGATGACACCGTCTTGGGCTCCACGGTGACCTCCGTCTCGTAGTCCTCCTGGTCTTGGTCTCGTTGCACCGAGATGGCAACCTTTGCCTGATGCCTCGGTACTCCGCGGCTGCGCTTGCCCCCTTTGCACCAAAGAGGAAAGGAGGACGCCACGCGGGCTGGCACCCGCCTGGCGCCCTGAGTCGTCATGGCTTGCGTAATGGGCATCTCGTGAGGTACCCCACCTTGATCTCTCCGCCTCCTCGTGAGCCAGCCTGACGAGGCCGTGCCTGAGGAAGCTTCGCGTCGTCCGCCCCACGAGGCTTGGCCCCTCGCGAGGGTCTTGGGTTTGTGTTGGTGAAGATGGGCCGTGCTGGGCCCCCTTTTGAGCCACGCCGCAGGCCACAGGCAGGCAAGTCTGGGGACCCCCGTTCCCAGAACGCCGACACTTTTGGCAGCCGAAGACCACCTTTGGTCAGGATAACTTGTACTAGATGTTCCCCTTCAAAATGGCCAATTGTTGGCGCCCTTCCCGCTCATTATTTGGGGAGAGGCCCAGGGCCTCTATAAGTATAACTAGCCACACAAAGTAGAGGGACATCTAGAAATCTGGTGGAGCCCTAGCAGAGAGAGGGAGAGAGGCGACTGAACTCACCCTAACAGTTCATCGCACCAGCTCAAGAACACCTCTCGCGAGGCTCTTGTTCCCTTGTACTGTTCATCAGCAGCCCCTGAGGCAATCCACCACACCTCACACTGGAGTAGGGTATTACACCACAACGGTGGCCCGAACCAGTATAAACCTCGTGTCCCTTGTGTTGTTCATGGTTTCCAGCTTAGATCACGCAAGGGGATCGGACGTAGATCGGTAGGGGAGAGGTCTCCGCGTGCACCCCAGTGTTCGAACCTCAAGTGTCTACCGGAACCCGAAATCCGACATTTGGCGTGCCAGATAGGGGTGCGACGGAGTCCTCCCTCCTAACGACCCGCTCTCCCCCGACATCGCATCCTGCCCTCATGGCGGACAACGCGCCGCCCGCTCCAGCAACGGATGCCGACACTGGGGCAAGGGGGCTCCGGGCCTTGGCCCCCGCCTTGCGACAGGTGCAGTGGTCGCGCAAGTTCAGGCCCCAGACGCCGCCGCGCTACGACGGCGCAACGGACCCGATGATTTTCCTGCTGGCGTACGAGGAGGCCGTCCTTAGAGCCGGGGGCGATGACCGGGTGATGGCCAACTGGTTACCCATGGCCCTCCCCGGCGTCCCGCGCGCGTGGCTCCTCCACCTGCCGACGGCCTCTGTCACCTCCTGGGAGGAGCTGCGCGGCCTCTTCCTCGCCCGTTTCGCCACACCAGCGCCGCCCGTCGTCGCAGCTCTCTTGGGTGGCTCCCAGGCACCACCCTCGAGCCATCACATCAAGCCGTTCACCCGCCGTATCAGCACCGCCTCCAAGCGTCGAGAAGCCCCCCCCCCCGGGCTGGGTGGCACCCGAGGCCGATCTAACCTTCGACTCGGAGGACCACCCCTTCAACCCCATTGGTTCGAGCGCGCTCCCGATGCTGTGCACCCCCACCATCTGCCAAGTGGCCGTCACCAGGACCCTCATCGACGGTGGTGCCGGCCTCAACGTGCTCTTGGTGGAGGCCTTCAGCCTCCTCCACGTGCCGCTGGAGCGGCTTCAACCCAGCAGGCCTTTCTCGGGCATCAGAGCTGGTTCCACCGCCTCCTTGGGACGGATCCGCCTCCTAGTGAACTTCGGCACCTGCGACAACTTCCGCACGGAGCTGATCGACTTTGACATCGCCCCCATTGGCCTCCCCTACAACGCCATCCTCGGCTATCCGGCCTTGGCTCGGTTCAGGCAGCAACTCACCCAGCGTACAACCTCATGAAGATGCCTGGGAGCAGCGGCGTCCTCACCGTGTCAGGAGACACAAGGGATGCGCTGCAAGTGCTCCAGCTTGTTTTCAGGGCGGCCGCGGTGGCGCAGCCCACTAGCACCGACGCCCTTGAGCACAAGGGGGCTGCACTGGCTAAAAAGAAGCAGTTGTTCACCCCAAGACAAGGTGGAAACCAAGCAGGTACCAGTCGACGAGGACGGGTCCACTAGCGCCACCTTCACCATAGGGGCCAACCTCGAGCCCGAGCAGGAGAAGGACCTGATCAGGTTCCTGCGTGTGAACAAGAAGGTGTTCGTGTGGGAACCTGATCAGTTAGCAGGGGTCCCAAGGGAAGTGATTGAGCATCACCTCAACGTGTGCCCCAATGTGCGCCCCGTGAAGCAGAAGGCAAGGCGGCAGTCTACTGAGTAACAGGCTTTCATCGTTCAAGAGACCCGGAAGCTAGAGGCGGCAGGAGTTAACCGCAAGGTCCGCTACCCTAATTGGCTGGCTAATCCGGTCGTTGTGCCAAAAAAGGGAGGAAAGGAGCGCATGTGCGTCGACTTCACCAACCTCAACAAGGCCTGCCTGCAGGATCCATTTCCGCTCCCCGCATTGACCAGATAGTCGACTCCACCATAGAGTGTGACCTATTGTGCTTCCTAGATGCCTTCTCGGGCTATCACCAGATCAAGATGGCGGTAGAATACGTGGAGAAGACGGCTTTCCTGACCCCATGTGGAGTGTACTGCTATACGTGCATGCCGTTTGGGTTGCGCAACGCAGGCGCGACCTTTTAGCGGCTGATGAACATCGCCTTAGGCCGGCAGCTCGGGAGGAACGCTGAAGCTTATGTCACATTGTGGTGAAGTCTCGTGAGGCAAGAACCCTGATACAGGACCTGGAAGAAACCTTTGCAAGCCTCAACGAAGTGGACCTACGGCTCAACCCGGAGAAGTGCGTGTTTGGAGTCCCCTCGGGCAAACTCCTGGGTTTCCTCGTATCCCACAGGGGCATCGAGGCCAACCTAGAGAAGGTCAAGGTAGTCGAAGACATGAGCCTGCCGAGGACCCTCAGAGAAATGCAGAAGCTCACCGGGTGTGTGACTGCGCTGGGGCGCTTCATCTCCAAGCTGGGGGAACGAGCGCTGCCCTTCTTCCAGCTGATGAAGAAAAAGGGCCCCTTCGAATGGACTAAAGAGGCCGACAAGGCATTCCAAGACCTCAAGAGGTACCTTATCAGTCCACCAGTGATGGTAGCTCCGCGTCCTTGGGATCCCCTGGTGCTCTACCTTGCGGCCACCCCCTATTCCGCTAGCGCAGCCCTGGTGGCGGTCAGGGAGGAGCGCTGTGCCAAGGCCGTATCGACCGTCCGAACTGAAGCAAAGCAGAGCCAAGAGGGCCTCGCGAAGGCCGCAACCCCAGCCGAAAAGGAACAGCCGCAGCAGGAGAACGCACCCAGAGCAGGAGAGGCCTCTTCAGGCGACCAAGCACTAGGAGCTCCGTTGTCTCAAGGGACGCCTCGACCTCTGGAGGACGCAAGCTGCGCCAGCACCCTCAACCTCGTCGAGCATCCCGTGTACTTCGTCAGCATAGTGCTATGGGGCGCAAGGGCACGGTATCCCATGCCTCAAAAGCTCCTCCTCGCTCTACTAGTGGCCTCACGCAAGCTGCGCCACTACTTCCAAGGACATCCCATCAAAGTCGTCTCAGCATACCCCTTGGAAAGAGTGCTTAGGAGCCCCAACTCAGCTGGAAGGGTTGCTGAATGGAACATCGAGCTACAGGCATTTTAGCTAGAATTCAGTACGACCAGAGTTATCAAGGGAGCCACACTTGCGGATTTCGTGGCGGAATGGGCAAAAGCACCGGGTCTCGAGGCAAGCGAAGACCGATCACTTTCCCCGGGAAGTGAAGCACCGGATGGCTGGGTCATGTACTTTGATGGGGCGTTCTCCCAACACGGTGAGGGAGCTGGCGCAGTGCTCGTATCCCCTACCCAGGACAAACTCTACTACACCGTACAACTTTGCTTCCAGCACGGAGAAAAGGTCTCCAACAACATAGCGGAGTACGAAGGCCTAATAGCAGGCTTGAAGGCCGTAATTACCATAGGGGTGAAGCGCCTCATCATCAAGGGCGATTCGCGGCTCCTCGTCAAATTCTCCAACAAGATATACGAGCCAAAGGACGAGCACATGGAAGCCTACCTCGCTGAGGTTCGCAAGATGGAGAAACAGTTCTGGGGGCTGGAGTTGCAGCATGTGCCTCGCGGCACCAATCAGGAGGTTGATGACATTGCCAAGAGGGCATCTACGTGGCTGCCTCAAGAGTCTGGCGTCTTCGAGGAGCGACTCTTCAAACCCTCGGCGGTGCCGTCACTGTCGAGCACGGCGCAACCAAGGGAGGAGCTCCCTCAGCCGCCTGCCTCATGAGCCCCGGTCTGCGGCCCAGCCTCAGGGGCACGCCTGCTCCTGGCGTTGGAGCCTCAGGAAGGGTGTTGGATCCCGGAGCTCAAGAACTACCTGATGCAAGGGACTCTGCCGGAGAATGAGGAGGAAGCGGAGTGTGTGGCGTGGCAGGCCACGGCTTATTGTATCAGGGATGGAGAGCTCTACAGGAAGCGACCAAATGATGTGTCCCTATGTTCGATCTCCCGAGAGCAAGGGAAGGAGCTACTGGCGGACATACATGGCGGAGACTGCGGGCACCACTCGTTGTCACGGACCCTCGTCGGCAAGGCGTTCCGTAGTGGATTCTATTGGCCTACAGCGCTCAACGACGCCGTTGAGCTTGTGAAGGCTTGCGAGGCCTGCAAGTTTCATGCTAAGCAGATCCATCAGCCTGCGAGGGGTCTACAGACTATACCCCTCTCATGGCCGTTCACAGTTTGGTGGCTGGACATTCTGGGCCCGTTTCCTCGGGCGCCAGGGGGCTATCGCTACCTCTACGTCGTCGTGGAAAAATTCACCAAGTGGGCTGAGGTGGAAGCCGTCCGCACAATCCTGGCAGGCTCAGCAGTCAAATTCACCAAGGGCCTCGTGAGCCGATTTGGGGTGCCCAACCGCATCATCACCGACAACGGTTCGCAATTCACCAGTAATCTCTTCAAAACGTACTGTGCTAACCTTGGAACGCAGATATGCTATGCTTCGGTAGCACACCCCCGGAGCAACGGCCAGGCCAAGCGGGCCAACGCGGAGGTCCTGAGGGGCCTCAAAGTCAGGACCTTCAAGAAGAAGCTGGAAGCCTGCGGCAGGGGCTGGTACGACGAGCTCCAGTCCGTGCTGTGGTCAATCCGCACAACTGTGACCAAGCTGACTGGCGAGACCCCATTCTTCCTCGTCTACGGAGCAGAGGCTATACTCCCTCACGAGGTCAGGCGTCGCTCCGCACGGGTCCTGGCGTTCGACGAGACGCAGCGGGACACCATGCGGGGGGTGGATCTCGTGCTGGGGGGAGGAACACCGTCGAGAAGCCGCGCTGCGAGCGGCAAGGTATCAACAGGCGATGCGACGATACCACTGCCGCAACATCCGCCCTAGAACTCTTGAGGTAGGTGATCTTGTGCTCAGATGGGTTCTCTCAAGGGAGGGGCTGCACAAGCTCTCTCCCATGTGGGAGGGCCCATTCAAGGTTGTTCATGTTTCCAGGCCTGGCTCCGCGCGCTTGGAGACCCCGGAGGGGGTACCCGTCCAGAATGCGTGGAACATTCAACATCTCCGGAGGTTCTATCCCTGAGCGAGGCCTAGCGCCTAGGAAAGGCCCGGTGCCTGTGAAGAAGGCGAATGCCTGTGAAGCTGTTGCGTTTTGGGAAAGGCCCGGTGCCTATGAAGAAGGCAAATGCCTGTGAAGCTGCTGCGTTTTGGGAAAGGCCCGGTGCCTGTGAAGAAGTCGAATGCCTGTGAAGATCGCCGCCGTGACACTCTCACGTAATAATGAGTGGGGTTGTACATGCCCCGGAGTCTCCGGAGTGCCGCCCTCGGGCCTCGGGGGCTCCCGCCCACGCCCAGTGGCAGCACTTAGCTCCGCGCTGGTGAGAAGACATCGAAGACTAGGATAGGTACCGGACACGGCTTTCCCATTTGCTTTCTGCAGTTGGCTTGTTTATTCCCGTTTGAAGTTTTATTGGAGTTGCTGACGTTCCTGGTTTGTGACTCTTTGTCTTTCTTGCTTGCTTGCCTCATTTTCTCTCGCACAAGTCTCGCGAGGGAGGTTCGCGGGCGCCCTCGCGAGTGTTTTTTGCCCCGATCATTTGGAGCTTTCCTACCCGAGTCCTCTGCGGGAGCACCCCTCCCAGTCCATGCCCCACGGGCATCGCGACACGAGCGCAGGACCTGGGCCGATCGCCCCCACAACCAAGACCATAAGTTACCCCTCCTAGTGATCCTTGCAGGGCATGAAGCGCACGACGAGGCCACGGCCTCGGGAGGCGAGGACCGCGCCAAGCCCCACCGAGCTAAAATAGTTCCCGCACATGGGTGCGCGGCGCAGAAACACAGCGCAGAAATAGCGGAAACAACGCGCTGGTTAAACAGCAGCAGTTCTAACACGCCCCCGCGGGGCCCTACATTACTTTCTATTTCTGCGCAGGATAAGAAAGAAAACAAAACGGGCGCGATTCGTCCTACGCCAACCCATAGCGAAGGCTCGAGCTGCTCCTGGGGCTCAGGCGGATCCCTCCTCTCGCTTCACTGGGGCGCGACGGCGGGCTGACTCGCTACCTTCACCCAGGCGGGCGCGACGGTGCAGGGGCTGGTCGCGGCCACTGCTGGAGGAGCTGCTGCCTGAGAGGGGGTCGCCGAAGCTCAGCGAACCTCGAGCACCGCCGCCTGTACGCCAGTCGCCATCTTCATCCTGGTTAGTGCCGGGGCTGGGCAGGCGGCCGCGGTCGTCGTCTTCAGGGCAGCACCCGGCACGACGACCATCTTCCCCGAACATCCTCACGTAGAGGGTGGCGTCGCCATCAAACTTGAAGTACAGGGTGCACCAACGGCCCAGGCCGCGCGCGCGGGCAAACATTTTCCAGCCGCGCGTCAGAGCCCCATTCCTAAAAACGGAGACCTCCAGCAAAGCCCAGGAGGCCCTGCTGCAGCAGCCGTCTGCGTGGAGCCAGAAGCCGCACCGAGCGCTAGCCGGCAGTTCATCTATGAAGAAACGGGGGAGCTGGAGCCGGGTGCTGGATGGGTCCGCCGACCACACGAAGAACTCCAACAGCA
>NC_041392.1:292333237-292338174 GCF_002162155.2 Triticum dicoccoides
CGGGCGCTCACCACCGCGCAAGGAACCGCCTCCATGGCCGCGGGAGGCCACCATGGGGACCGTGGTATACTTGCGAGGGCGGCCTCGGCCGCGCTTGGTCGGGGGGGTCAGGCACTGCCTGGGGGGGCCTTTCCTTTCTCCACGGCCGAGAATCTCTTTGGGGCCATGGGGACGGTGAGTAGCCAAGAAGAAGAAAAGGAGCAGCAAGAAGGGACAGGCTGAAGGGGCTCACGCAGCCCCATACTTATAGCCGGAGGAGACCAACCGCCGAGCACCACGATTGAAGGTAATCATGACCGGTCTCTCTGCATGCAGGGATTTGTCAAGTTGTGCGGTCATCGAGGCATTGTGGGGAAGCGCATACGCCCACGTCCAATGAATCGCCACGCGGCACCCAAGGCCGTAGGCTGTTGGGGCCCGCGGCGCTTCGTGCTTGCCCTTCGCTTCCCTACTAGGCCAAGCCCAGGCGCGCCTTGGGCCCGGGGGCTACTGTCGGTGTTCTGGGAACGGGGGTCCCAGACTTGCCTGCCTGCGGCCTGCGGCGTGGCTCAAGTGGGGGCCCAGCGCGGCCCATCTTCATCAGCTCAAGCTCAAGACCCTCGCGAGGGGCCAAGCCTCGCGGGGTGGACGACAGAAAGCTTCCTCAGAGGCAGCCTCATCAGGCAGGCTCGCGAGGAGGCGGAGATATCAAGGCAGGGGTACCTCGCGAGGAACCCGTGACGCAAGCCATGACGATCGAGACCAGGCGGGCGCCGGTGTGCGCAGTGCCCTTGTTTCCCCTTTGGTGCAAAGGGGGCAAGCGCATGCCAAGGCATCGGGCAAAGGTTGCCATTCCGGTGCAACGAGACCAAGACCAGCAGAGCGGCAGGACGGAGGTCACCGTGGAGCCCAAGACGACGTCATCACCAGTACTTTTGGCATCCGAAGACCACCTTTGGTCAGGATAACTTGTACTAGATGTTCCCCTTCAAAATGGCCAATTGTTGGCGCCCTTCCCGCTCATTATTTGGGGAGAGGCCCAGGGCCTCTATAAGTAGAACTAGCCACACAGAGTAGAGGGACATCTAGAAATCTGGTAGAGCCCTAGCAGAGAGAGGGAGAGAGGCGACTGAACTCACCCTAACAGTTCATCGCACCATCTCAAGAACACCTCTCGCGAGGTTGTTCTTCCCTTGTAATGTTCATCACCAGCCCCTGAGGCAATCCACCACACCTCACACTGGAGTAGGGTATTACACCACAACGGTGGCCCGAACTAGTATAAACCTCGTGTCCCTTGTGTTGTTCGTGGTTTCCAGCTTAGATCACGCGAGGGGATCGGACGTAGATCGGTAGGGGAGAGATCTCCGTGCGCACCCCAGTGTTCGAACCTCAAGGGTCTGCCGGAACCCGAAATCCAACACTTACTAATTGCTCGTGTTTAGGTGCTCTGTGATGGAGACGGTGCTGTGTCAACGGGAACTGGGTTACTATCTGCTGGGGTTGGGGTTAGAAGGGGTGTAGCTGGTTCTCTGTCCAACTGGGTAGGGGTACAATCTGCGTGAGTCTGGGTTATGTGTGGTGGGGCTGGTTCTTGGGCAAGTACAACCGTGGTTCTATCTCCATCAAGAGGTAGCACGATCTTTTCTGAAGACCGTGTTTTTACTCCCACGGATACTTCCATCACCGCCTCCAATTGAAATGGTTGATAAACAAGAAAAGTAATTGAATGTACAGACATTGTAAGATAGACAGGTGCAATGGATAGTAGGGAAGAAAACAGGGCATGAAATAATTCACATTTATGTTGTCTAACCAAACAGAATATCATGACATAATTTCACATATATGATGGCTAATTAAACAGGATAGCATGACACAATTTCACATGTATGATGGCTAACTAAACAGGATAGAATGACATACTTCAAAATATGATGAATATGTAAACAGGAGGACATGATATAACTATACGATGTGTCTATTAAAGTGGTTGGCATGCCATAAATCACAAACATGCTGTCGATGGAAACATGATGGCATGATATAATTCATGGATAGAATGACATAATTCAAGATATGATGACTATGTGAACAGGATGAGATGATATAGCTATATTATGTCTTTAGAAAATGGGTTGGCATGTCATAATTCAGATACATGCTGTCTATGTAAACATCATGGCATGATATAATTCAAATATATGATTTATATACTAAGGAAGTGAGCAAAGGGCAATCGCATATATGATGTGTCAACTAAGGAGATGGCATTCAATATCATGTATATGATGTAAAAACTAAGCATTGCAATACAACATATGCATGATATGAGTAATATAACCCTGCCAAGTTTAAGCATACACCTCAGGGGGATAATAGGACTGGTCATCTGCCTCTGAATCCTCCTCTAAAGAGCTATCTGTAACCAGCAAGATATCTGCTTCACCAGGTAGCATTGTCTGCTCTGAAGACCTTGTTTTCACTCCAGATTTCTCCATCACCAATTCAAATGGTTGATGCACAGGAAGAGCGGTTGAATATACAAACATTGTCAACAAAAGCAATGAGAAATACAAAAAAAGGATGGCATGATATAATTCACATATATGACGCTTGGCTAAACGGCATGGCATTGCATAATTCACATATATAATGCCTTGCAACAAGATAGCATTGCATAATTCACATATAAAATGTCTTGCAACAAGATGGCATTGCATAATTCACATATATGGTAATTAGACACTTAACATGTGGCATTCACACAAAGCATGTCTAAACTAAGAAAATGACATAGCAATGCAAGATACCATACGCACGATATGAGCAGCATAACCCTGCCAAGTTAGAGCATGCACCTCGGGGGGAAATAGGACTGGTCATCTGTCTCTGAATCCTCCTCTGAGGAGCTATCTGTAACCAGCAAGACATGCGCTTCGTCAGATAGCATTGTCTGCTCTGAAGACCTTGTTTCCACTCCAGATTTTTCCATGACCGTGCTGAATGGCTAATGCACAAGAAGAGTAATTGATTGTACTAAAATTGTTGACAAATTTAACACGTAATAAAAAATGTTGTCATGATATAAGTCACATATAAGATGACTGGCTAACCAGGGTGGCATTGCAAAATTCACATATATGATGCCTGGCTAAACATGATGGCATTGCATGATTCACATATACGATAAAGAAACTAAATAGATGCATTGACACAAAGCATGTCTGAACTAAGCAGATGACATCTTTGATGTATACAGTAAGCAATGCAAGGCACCATATGCATGATATTACCAACATCAGCATGCCAAGTTAGAGCGAAGACCTCATGGGGTAAATAGGAGTGGTCTTCTGCTTCTGAATCCCCCTCAGAACAGTTATCTTCCTCTTGATTACGATCCGAAATGGGTGGAGGGGGCTGCCTTTGCGCCCACCATGGAGCGACGTCTGCATGAAATTTTATTGCCACGCAAGGCTCGTCTCTTTTGCTCTACATGTTCAGTTCCATTGTGTACAATAACTGACATGCATAGGAATAAAACATAGTGAGATTATTTAAGGAGTGCATGCACAAATCCAAAGTGATGGTAGCAAACTGTGGATAGACCCAAAACAAATGATAGCAGGCAGATAATAGTTTTAGTTAAGAATACAGATAATGGCTCCTTTAATGTTTGTTTGCACCCAACATGAAACTCATAGTAGACACCCGAGATTAACCAGATAGTAGACAGATAGTACTGATTGCTGCCCCAATATGTACCCCACAACCATTTAAAAACTCAAGTTTCAGCATAAGTTTGGACCTGAGTCAGAGTCTAATAGGTGAACACGGTGATAAAGTAGCATGTCATCATATTAAGCGATGCATAACGTAAGCAGAAACGGAAGAGTGCGGCCTCTCTTGCGGACCCGTGTAGTCCTCAAGGTCATCTGCTCAGCTGATGATGGTAATGAAGTTGTCGTGGCTGTCGGCGGTGGGGTAGAAGATCTGAGGCGGCGAAAGACAGTCTGGAGAGCAGATCCCTGATGTGGTGAACCCTTCCATCGTTGGAGCAGCTGAGCTGGGGTGGAACACAACACCGTAGGAGCAGGACAAACCACACAAGGTTTTCTTTGACACATATCTGTAACACAAGTAATTGTGTTAGGGCTTGTTTGAATTTGAGGATTCTAACAATGCAGGAATAGGAAATAGACAGGAATAGGATAGGAATGCACGTGCAAAACAGAGAATTTTAAAACACATGATTTCTGCCAATCTGGGTGTTTGGTTCACAAGAATTGGAAGATCACAGGATGCAAAGAAGCATGTCGAGATTAAGTCAAACCACAAGAAGTGTACAACCTCTTTGGCGAAGCCATGTCGATCCAAGCGTGATTGGGTTGGCCGGTGAGGATGCTCCGGCTGACTTGGCTATCGGAGGAGGGGAAGAAGATCTTAGGCATCTGGAGATGGAGCCCAAGGTACAGCTCCGCTGTGATGGAGGGTTTCGTCGTTGGAGCAGCTCCGGTGACTTGTACGACACCGAGGCTGAAGCAGGACAAGAGAGACAATGTTAACCTGAGTGGAATTCTAATAGCATCTCCAATAGATGACGTAAAATACATAATCACAAAGTGCTAGATGTATACATCAGCCGCTCATCTCTGAACTTAACTGTCGAAACTGAACTTAACCATCGAAACTGAATTTTGCTATCGAAACTGAATTTTACTGTCGAGCTGAACGCACTAGAGGTGAGGCTACAAGTCAGTCAACTGACTTTTTCATCTCTGGTCAGTCGATTTTGCAGCTATTGGATACGAAATCAAGGGCCTATAGTTCATCTTCAACCTCCACCCCCCTGAGCCGCCAGCCACCACCGGCCAAACAGCCGCCCCCGCCACCCGCGGCCGGTGATGCGCCGCCTCACCCGCCCCGAAAACACTCCCCACCACCGGTCCGCAGCCGCC
>NC_041392.1:292338663-292376548 GCF_002162155.2 Triticum dicoccoides
CCCTAAGATAGGTAGTGGGGTACCTCTCCGGCGAGCCCTCCTCCCTATTACGGCTGGTTCTTCCTTAACTCCGGCGAGCCCCCCCACCCCCTGAAAACCGACTGACCCAAAAGTCGATTCAGTCGACTGTGTAGCTAAAACGGAGCAGCATCGCAAGCAAGAGCAAGAGCGAGAGCAGCAGCGAAAACAAGAGCAAGAGCGAGAGCAGCAACACGAGCAAGAGCAGACCAGGCAGGGGAACAAGAGCAAGAGCACAGTAGCATCGCGAGCGAGAGCTAAAGCAACAGCAGCTCCTACTGATGTGGACGACGCCGCCGAGCGAGCGACGCCGTGGAGGAAGTGGCCGGCGACGCCGGTGTGGATGAAGTCGCGCCGTGTCGACTCGGGACCAAGCGCCGGCAGCACCGTGAGATTGAATCAAGAAGAAAATGCAGCGATTAGTGTACAACCTCTTTGGTGGCGCCGATTAGGCCGCAGCTTCATCCAAGGAAACGGTGATGATGCTCTTCTGGTGGTGCAGGTGACGATGGCAGTGTGGGAATGGAGGTGGTGTGAAAGACGAGGGGAACATCGTGACAGCTCCTTGGAGGTGGAGGACGGGGAGGCTGAACCGGTGGGACGACCGGATCGACGATGGAGGTACGGTGGATGAGGGACGTCCAGGTGTTGTTGTGGACGACGTCGTCGGGGAAGAGGCTCCGGCTGGGTGGCAGACGGAGGAGGGTGTGGGGCTTCGCGGGTTTTCCCGGCCTCGATGTACGAATGGGTGGGCGGATGGGATGGGAGTGGGGAACCATGGCTTAGGGACGCGCTTGTCCGAAATGTGGGGTAAGTTACGAAAGTACCCCCACCGATTTGAAGCGGTTCTTTCGGTTCAGGGGTATCACGGGCATTTTGCGTGTCAGGATTTCACAGGAGGTGGGAGTTTTTGCGTGCGTTGTAATTTTGGAATAGCAAGGCACGGGTTGAGATGGAGGGAGTTGTTAGAGCACAGTGAGATAAAGATATATCTTAAATATTTCAGGCTAACAAGGCGCGGGTTGAAGAGGCGGGAGTTTCGCAGCACTATAGACAGAGACGCTAGCTTGAAATTTAGGCATAACAAGGCGCGGCTTGAAATTTCGGGAGAACAAGCTTAATGTGTACCCCCAAAAAAGACAATTTAGACTAGTATTATATACTACGTACAATGTATTTAACACGCACAACACACACACAGACACCATTTAGACTAGTAAGGTACACGTGCATTGCGCGCATGAGATTTGGCAACCAAATTATGAATAAATACCACATTATAGCATGTAAGCTTTGAGTCATATATGCATGATGTAGATGTTCGTTTAATTCTTATAGTTCATTTCATTCAAAATCATCTAGTTTTTACAAGAAAGCTAATCTATTTTAAGATTCATGGAATTGCGTTGTAAGGCATAAAGTAAAAAACAAATCATGTAGAAAAACATTTGGGAAATTATGATACAGAAGATTCTAGAACAAAGATGAAGTGCTTGTGTTTTTAGGTTTGTGCATTATGCTTAAGTTCAACCATAGAGACTTCTAGATTGTACATGTGGCAAAATCTGGTGGAATCTAGATGATATCCAACGGCCAGTAGTGCTCAAATTTGCCAGCTCTGCACCATCGGATTGGCCTCATCCAACGGCCATCTTTCAAAGTTAAAGTTATCCGCACACTATATAAAAATATAATATAATATATATAGGGGTATAGATATAGATATGTGATGCGAAAGCCACCCATCATCTCCAATTAGAATAGTTTGTCCATGCACGGATGCAATGTGGCCAAACGATGTATGTCGTTGGTATCTCAAATTCAAACCAATCTGACCTTGTTCAATGTGTATACATTGCAACATGCTTGTTTCCAAACCACACCGCGCAGATCTCCGTTATATTCATGCATGCATGGGTTCCAAACATCATGATCTCTTATTCAAATATTTGAATTCAACTTTACCTCACCTAGTATTTTACACCCACAGATTGGTCTTCTCTTTATAATTGTACCACTAACTTTCTCTCGTGCATGCATGCACACACACTACCAGTTGGCATTATCCATCGCACACATGCAATCTTTTTCTTCAGGTCGGTCTCCCATGAAGGCACACACACACATCCCCCTCTCCATCATATCGGGCATTCTTTATCTCTGACGTGCATGCACAACGATCGATGTTCCTCTATGTGTGTGTGTGTAGCTTGGTCTTTCATAGTTTTCCACATAAACCGATCAATCTATATATCTAGTGAGGTCTCACCCTCTTTCCCACGTCCACATCAATCAATCTATACCTCTCTATATAGGATTACATATATAGCTAATACACCCACATTAATTATATATCCAATGCCCCCCTCTCATCAGCCATGCCTTCCGCTTCATCTCTCAGACGCGCGCACAATGGCCAAGACAGGGGGTAGCAAGGGCCCTCCCCCCCCCTAACAGCACTATATATCGAAGCTAATATGAATGTGATCATTAGACAATTGCTGGTAAAAATGGTTTAAGTTGATGAATTGGCCCTCCTCGTAAAGGATTAGCAATGCTTGGCCCCTAGCTCATGGGACATTTTTCATGGATCCGCCACTGCGCGCAACAGTGCACGTTCTCGCCCCCTCTCTCTAAATATCGATCTCGCAGTTGTGCACTCCTTCATAGTCTCCCTCCACTCGGCCCCTCGCCCTCGCACCATCTTCTAGACCCCCACCGGATTTTGCCACATGTACAATCTAGAAGACTCCATGGTTGAACTTAAGTATAATGCACAAATCTCAAAACAACAATGGTTCTCCTTTGTTCTAGAATCTTCCGTATCGTAACTGCCCAAACTTTTTTTCTAGTTGAATCGCCATTCTTTGTTTGTACTTTATGCTTTACAACGCACAATTCCATGAATCATAAAATAGATTAAGGGCTTCTTTGATTCAAAGGATTCTCGAAGGAATTTTGGAGGATTCTAATCCTTAGGAATTTTTCCTATCTTGGTTGTTCGATTCGTAGGATTGTAAACCATAGGAATTTTTTCATATGATTCATTTGCACTAGATTTCATAGGAAACATCCAATCCAGTCAAACCTCTTTGGAAGAATTCTGCGTTTTTTCTATGCACAATCAAACACTCATACCATCCTGTAGGATTCAAGATGACATTCCACTCTAATCCCATGTTCTTCCTATTCCCGCGTTTTGGAAATCCTACGAATCAAAGAGGCCCTAGGTTTTTTATAAAAACTAATTGATTTTGAATGAGATGAACTATAAGAATTAAACGAAGGTCTACATCAGGCATATATGACTCAGAGCTTACATGCTACAGTGTGGTATTTATTCGTAATTTGGTTGCCAAATCTGACACGTGCAATGCATGTGTACCTTACTAGTACTCCGAGTGTGTGCAAAACACAATGGCACGCTACACAGTGTCTCTCTTACAGTTCATGAAGCCATGTGGGCACGTGGAACATGTGGAGGTGTTGTCGTGACATCCTTGTGTGGATTGATCACAGTGACGAGCTGCTAGTACGTACCAAACCTAAACGTGTTCCCACTATGCAGGTTTTAGTACTAGTGCTAGTACTTAGGTTATAAAAAGGGGAACTACCTAACTGAAAATGACTGCACAATCCTCCTCAACTCATCATCCACAAGAAACAATCAAGCCATAGCCAGCGTGAGTTCTGGGTCGAGAGATTTCCACTAGGGAGAGGTGAGCATGGAAGAGGAAGCACGAGAGATGTCCCGCCTCACCGTGAAAGCAGCCAACATGTCCAGCTGCGCAGCAGTAGCAGCACAGAGGTTCCGCCACACCGCCGAAGCAACACGGAGGTACCGCCGCGCCGTCGATGTAGCAGACTGGTCCGGACACGCCACGGAAGTAGCAGAGATGTCCTGCCGCGTAGCTGAAGCAGCAGAGAGGTCCCGCCGCGCCGCGGTGGCCTGGGAAAATTTCTCGTGGGCAGGCAAGGACTCTTACAGGCGCATGCATGCGATCGCCCATAGCCAGATGGATTAGATCTCTGACTGGGCGAGGATGCAGGACGAGGCTGCTGGTGTCATCCGACAACTTGGGGAGGGCAATGCGAAGCTCCGGGGCGAGCGCGACCTGCTGAGGGCGAAGGTCGCTGAAAGGGCAAAGCAGGAGGAGGAGACTGCTGTCGTGTTGCAGAGGACGGGCGTCATCATCAAGAAACTTATGGACGAGAATGCCATGCTCCGCATCGAGCGCAACAGGCTAGTGGAGGAATCCATGGATGCTGCCAAGCAGCGTATTAAGGACATGAAACTGATGAAAGAGATCATCGCCCGCCGTGAGAACTAGTTTCCGCGACCTGCAGCGCATAAAGAAAGTAGAGATCATCGAGCCAGATCATTGTATGTGTCTTCCTTCTTCTTTTGCCCTTGTGTATTTCGGGCATAGCCGCATGTGGCTTTTTTAATTATCTTCCTAATTATGTAAGACAATTATTATCTACTCCCATCGTCCTTATATATATTCATCAGTCTTGCTATAAGTCGCAGTAGATGCTATATAGGTCCGTCGGATCTTACACCAAGATCCGTGCAAAATGTTCTTTTCTGATTTTCTTTTTTCTCTCTTAAATTTTAGTCGAGTGAGACATTGCCACGCCGTTAAACAGAGGCTCGGGCGCCATTAATGGTACCTTGGGAGAGAGGTGGACGGCAGATGGAGGTCAAAGGGCTCTCCTCCCGATAAGCATGCGCAGGGGTCTGATCGCATGCCTCTCGTACTCAAATAGCTACCCTGCACGGCGCCTCCTAGCTAATAAAAAAAGGGGATGCGTGGTGGCACGTAAATGGTAAATAGAACGCCCATGGTTTCAATAATTCTTGTGTTTCCGATTGTAACATGATAGCACTTGTTCCAAAATGACTTTGTTGATTGTTAATGTGTGCGCCTTCGCAAATCGGACGGCAAAATTACCCCTATTTAATTCTTGGGTTCTTATCATTTATGCCACTAGTTGTGTATCACTACTCAGTTTTTCCATTAGAAGTTACAACTACTCAAAAATGTCATCGATCCGTGAGATGTCTGCTCAAAAATGCAATTAGATATCTAAAAAATGCCATCGTTAAGTTAGATGTTTGCACAGAAATGCCATTAGACATTGTTATTTTCACGTCAAACCCCGTTGACCATGTTACATGACAAAAATAAGCCGGTTCTCACAATGATAAGTTAATGGTGTCCAGCACAACACACCCCTCAAATAAAACTAAGCACCCTGGAATTCTTTGACAAAACTAAGCACCCTGAAATTCTTTGACAACTAAACTGCTGGCTATATGATGTTGGCCATATATATTGTACGTATATAATGTCAAGAAAAGAGTGGTAGTACTATACCAACTAAAAGATGAAATGTGCGAAATATAACGAGAAGAAACATAACATAGTTCTGCTTGGGGCTTAGCACAACACACCCCTCAAATAAAACTAAGCACACCAGAAATTAAACTAAGCAACTAATCCGGTAGACACTGCATTAGAACCACCATGAGCAACAACACTGCCACCTTACTCGGAGTCCTCTTCCACGTCCTCGACTTCGTCCTTGCCCCTCTTCCTCTTGGGCGATACTTCTTTGCTTGAACCACACACTTGGCTCTTGCTCTTCATCCAACCCATATAAATATTGAAACAAAGGTAGCCATCCATTGCAGCGTAGTGGATGTGGTCCATATCTAGTACATTCCACTGACATGCATGATGATGAAACATGTACGGAGGTTTCTGTAGTTTACCATACGAAGGATGAACCATGGCTCCTGCCAGGGTCAGCATTGAAGGCTGATCAAGGGAGGGCACCAGCCCTTCCTTCTGGAGGTCGAAGGGGTCACCTACAACGAGGCCTATCCGACCCAGGATTTCCTTGTCGTTCCTAAAGTATACAGTAATGAATTTGACTCGGCCGCCCTTGAGGAACTTCTTAAATTCCTCGCACTCAATGTCGGCATTGCATATGTGGTAGACCAAGCATAAGTCATGCACGCAAACCTGGATCACGGTGGGTTTCTTCTTCTCTGCCTCCTTTAGTTTCTTCTCGCTTCCCACGACTGTGGTGTACTCAACATCTAGCCCAGCGACCCACTCATCATTTGAGTTTTCGAACATCCGTTTGAAGCGAGCAAGGCATTCTTTCACCGTTGCGGAAGAACGGGTGTAGATGACGTCGAACTCATCGTCGGTGATTGTTCTAACCTTGTACTCACCGCCGATCATGGAGATTTGGGACGCCATGGATTTGGGAGGAGGGTTAGGATTACTGGAACTGCCATAATGCGAAAGGACGGGGACGACTAGGAGCGGTTTATAGATTGTAAAAATGTCGAGTGGGGGGCGCGTGCGAATGGCAGGGTAGTGGCTTGTCTGGTGGATAAATGGATTCATGCATAGTACTATGGGGGGCCAATTAGATGTCATGTCTACTCGACGCCCAATTAAATGGCTTTCGATGTCATGTCAAGCATCGGGAAAATTACAGGTGATACAAAGCTTTCCATTCTCCCATGATACGGGCTTCTGAGAGCCCTTGGATCTGAGATCGAACGGTTGCATGGCGTGATTCTAGACCTATGGGTGAATATCCTATCCTGGAGGGTTATTCTGCAAATTTTCAGCAACTTAGCATGCGACCGTTCGATCTCAGATCCAAAGGATGCCAGCAGCCTGTATCATGGTTGCGCCTACCACGACCGTCGCCTCGCTCGCGCGGTCGCGCCCTTGGAGATTTAACACGATGCGTTAGGCTATCTCATGTTGGCATGTCATACATAGTCATCACTTAGTCACTCATACAACAAGGTTAGCTATAAGGTTGGCTATAAGAGTATTTTTTTGTTTACTTCTCTCTATCTCTTTCTTCGTGGTATTTATTGCATTTGCCAAGGAGTGACCTCTTCTAATGAAATGGTACTTATATGAGGTGCTATGGGCATTAAATGGCTTAGCAACTCAAGTCCCCAATGCATAGGTGCTTAGTTTTTTATTGCTAAGTTTGCTTCAACTAGGTACACGCACTTAACACCGTTTCTTCCTGGGGTCACCAAACTAGTCTCTCTATTCTTAATTAACTTGCCACATCAGACTTTATGCCTATGTGGCAGGCTTAGCACTTGTAGGATCAAGTACAATAGTGGGCTATAAGCCCGCTTTACATGGCATTTTTGCATATGTGGGGGAAAGAGGCAAGGAAAAAGTGGAGGAGTAGGCTCTCAAGCAAGAGCCAGCCTCAACATGGTGGAGCATCGGGAGAGGCACCTGTATGGAGGTGGTCAGGAATCGGGAGACTCAAGTCGGTCGTAGCACCGCAGTTAAAATGATAATGGCAAGTAAAATCACCGGGCCCCACATGTCCAGCAGTAACTCACTGTCAAATCACACAGCCCTACGTTTGCAGCAGCCTACTCCCTCATCTTCTCGCATCTCTGTCGAACCGACTAGGCGGAACTGCCCCGCCTACCGCGCGGGAAAAGCCCCGCCCTTGACTTTTAAATAGTATAGTATACTAAGTTTGTATCCATGGATTGCGCCACGGAGCAAAGCCTCAAGAAAATGGCGGTACACATGTACGGAGTATACAGCACGCCCGTCTGGAATGCCGCTCTCCGAATGGAACGCGCGTCATATTGCCTTTGCACACACATGTGGGACCGCAATTGAGAATCGACCATAGGAACACTCGCCGGCCCTGCAAGTCGGCTGAGTTAATTGAAGCACATACTCCACCTTGGTACTTGGACGATCCCTGCAAGACACGGAAGATCAGTTCATCCATGCATGTGACAAGACTCCAGCAGACATGCCTGGATTGGCTATCGTCTACATATCGTGCAGGCTGTGTTGTATAGGGCTGTAGTTCTGGTGAGAAATCTAAAAAAAGGTTTCTTGTCATCTCGCAAAATTAGGTGTCATGTGCTTCGGATCACTGCGAGCGTTAAACAACGACAACTGAGTTGGGCTCATCATTGGGGGCACATGCACGAAGACTACTCGGCTGCCATCTAGGTCAAGTCGGCTATGTTAACTAGGACATTGATGACCCACAAGTATAGGGGATCTATCGTAGTCCTTTCGATAAGTAAGAGGGTCGAACCCAACGAGGAGCAGAAGGAAATGATAAGCGGTTTCCAGCAAGGTATTCTCTGCAAGTACTGAAACAAGTGGTAACAGATAGTTTTGTGATAGGATAGTTTGTAATGAGCAACAAGTAACAAAAGTAAATAAGGTGCACCAAGGTGGCCCAATCCTTTTTGTAGCAAAGGACAAGCCTGGAGAAACTCTTATATAGAGAAACGCGCTCCCGAGGACACATGGGAATATCATCAAGCTAGTTTTCATCACGCTCATATGATTCGCGTTCGGTACTTTGATAATTTGGTATGTGGGTGGACCGGTGCTTGGGTACTTTCCTTACTTGGACAAGCATCCCACTTATGATTAACCTCTATTTCAAGCATCCGCAACTACAACAAAAGTATTAAGGTAAACCTAACCATAGCATGAAACATATGGATCCAAATCAGCCCCTTACGAAGCAACGCATAAACTAGGGTTTAAGCTTCTGTCACTCTAGCAACCCATCGTCTAATTATTACTTCCCAATGCCTTCCTCTAGGCCCAAATAATGGTGAAGTGTCATGTAGTCGACGTTCACATAACACCACTAGAGGAGAGACAACATACATCTCATCAAAATATCGAACGAATACCAAATTCACATGACTACTAATAGCAAGACTTCTCCCATGTCCTAAGGAACAAACGTAACTACTCACAAAGCATAAACATGTTCATAATAAGAGGGGTATTAATATGCATATAGGATCTGAACATATGATCTTCCACCAAATAAACCAACTAGCATCAACTACAAGGAGTAATTAACACTACTAGCAACCTACTAGCACCAATCCTGGACTTGGAGACAAGAATTGGATACAAGAGATGAACTAGGGTTTTGAGAGGAGATGGTGCTGATGAAGATGTTGATGGAGATTGCTCTCTCCCGATGAGAGGAGCATTGGTGATGACGATGGCGATGATTTCCCCCTCCCGGAGAGGAGTTTCCCCGACAGAACAGCTCCGCTAGATCCCTAGATTGGTTCCGCCAATGTTCCACCTCGTGGCAGCGGAGTTTCGTCCGAGAAGATGGCTTCTTATTTTTTCCCATCGAAAGACTTCATATAGCAGAAGATGGCCACTGAAGGGCCACCAGGGGGCCCACGAGGTAGGGGGCGCGCCCCCACCCTCGTGGGCAGGGTGTGGCCCCCTGGTGAATCTCTTCCGCTGAGTATTTTTTATATATTCTGAAAACGTCTTCCGTGAAGTTTCAGGACTTTTGGAGCTGTGCAGAATAGGTCTCTAATATTTTCTCCTTTTCCAGCCCAGAATCCCAGTTGTCGGTATTCTCCCTCTTTGTGTAAACCTTGTAAAATAAGAGAGAATAGGCATAAGTATTGTGACATAATGTGTAATAACAGCCCATAATGCAATAAATATCGATATAAAAGCATGATGCAAAATGGACGTATCAACTCCCCCAAGCTTAGACCTCGCTTGTCCTCAAGCGAAAAGCCGAAATCAAAAAATATGTCCACATGTTTAGAGATAGAGGTGTCGATAAAAATAAAATACGGACATGAGGGCATCATGATCATTCTTAGAACAGCAACTTACATAATTCTTGTCATATTATTTCTTATGCTATAGTAATAATTCAATCACAATTTCAAGTATGAATCATAAACTTCATTGAAAACTAACAAACTATAATCTCAGTCATTGGAGGAATTGCAATTTATCATAACATAGGAAAGAGTCAATGTATAAGAGCTTTTCAGCAAGTCCACATACTCAACTATCATATAGTCTTTCACAATTGCTGACACTCATGGAATACTTATGGGTATGGAGTTTTAATCGGACACAGAGAAAGATAGGGGCTTATAGTTTTGCCTCCCAACGTTTTACCTCAAGGGTAATGTCAACAATAATAGTTCATGAAAACTCACATCCAATTAGCCATATATACCAGGATCTTTCCAACATACTGTGCTTGCCAAAGGATAAAATGTAAAAAGGAAGGGTGAAGATCACCATGACTCTTATGCAAGGTACAAGATAAAAGTAGAAGATAGGCCCTTCGCAGAGGGAATCAGAGGTTGTCATGTGCTTTAATGGTTGGATGCACAAAATCTTAATACGAAAGAACGTCACTTTATATTGCCACTTGTGATATGGACCTTTATTATGCAGTCTGTCGCTTTTATTTCTTCCATATCACACGATTGTATAAAGCTTATTTTCTCCCACGCTAATAAGTCATACATATTTAGAGAGCAATTTTTATTGCTTGCACCGATGACAACTTACTTAGAGGATCTTACTCAATCCATAGGTAGGTATAGTGGACTCTCATGATAAAACTGGTTTAAGGGTATTTGGAAGCACAAGTAGTATCTCTACTTGGTGCGATGAATTCGGCTAGCACAAGGGGGAAAGGCAAGCTCAACCATGTTGTATGATCCATGATAATATAATTTATCTCAGATGTAAGAAAACATAACCCATTACGTTGTCTTCCTTGTCCAACATCAACTCTTTAGCATGTCATATTTTAATGAGTGCTCACAATAATAAAAGATGTCCAAGATAGTATATTTATATGTGAAGACCTCTCTTTCTTTATTACTTCCTATTAATTGCAACGATGACAAAAATCTATGCTTCTCAACTCTCAACAACTTTTATTCATCATACTTTTTTCTATGTGAGCTCATTACTCTCCATAAGACTCACATGATCTCTTTGTTTCTTTTTATTTATTTCTATTTTATTTTATTCCCTTAGGATCATGGCAAAATAATCAAGCCCTTGACTCAACACTAATCTTTATTATATATATAGCTTATGGACTCGATTACATAGAAGAATTATAAAGCAAAACTCACAACTAGATCATACTAAGAACTTTTATTCTACTAGATCAAGATATTATCAAAAGGATCGAACTAAGAAAAACGGTAAAGGTAAAAGTAATGGTGATACAATACCGGGGCACTCCCCCAAGCTTGGCAGTTGCCAAGGGGAGTTCCCATACCAGATACTCAATTCTTCTTTGTTGGTGGAGAAGGTGATGGTTTTGTTGATGGCGTAGGCTTGTCGTCCTTCTTCCAAGGCATAGGCTCACCATCATAGAAGGATGATCGAGTCTCCTAAAACCTCAAATCTGCAGCCAAACTCATCCTCTTGAATCTATATTCATACTCACACTTTTGATTTTGTAGGTCATAGATCTGGGCTTGGAGGTGCTCATTTTTCTCATGAAGCTTGAAGATGGCCTCCCCAATGTCCTTGACGTCCAGCTTGTGGTTGTTGGTGAACTCCGTGATCATTATGTGATTGGAATCGAGTCCACGCTCCACCATCTCCTGACACTTGAAAACTTCTTGCTCCAATGCCTCGAGCCTTGCCTCCGTGCTTCCGGTCTTCCTTGGTCCCTCAGCATCGCGGATGTGCAACAACCCCTCACGCATCTCAATGGTTTGAGGGTGTTGCATCACTTCTGCGAGGTAGGGGTTGATGACCTTCTCGAAGAACTGGTCCTTGGGGGCACTTGAAGACGACATGATGACCTAGATCTGTCAGAAGAACAGCTCGAAACAAAAACAGGAGATTTTTGCGTGATACGGGAGTCAAAACCTCCGGGAGATTATATAATGAATTTTTACCGGCCAAAATACGTGTCATGTATGAAAACGGAGTCCGGAAAGCGCACGAGGTGCCCACGAGGTAGGGGGGCACGCCCAAGGGGGTAGGGCGTGCCCTCCACCCTCGTGCAGCCCTCGTGTCCTTCCCGAACTGCTTCTTATTTTTCTATTTTTCTAAATATTCCAAAACGGAGAAATATTGCCTTAAAAACTGTTTTGGAGTCGGTTTACTTACTGTACCACATACCTATTCCTTTTCGGAGTCTGAAATGTTCCGGAAAGTGTCCCTTATGTATTCCTCCGGGGTTACGGTTTCAACATTTATGGGATTACCTGAGATATAATGTTTGATTCTTTGACCGTTCACCACCTTCAGATTTGTGCCTTCGAAGTTGTTGATTTTTATGGCACCGGAACGTTAGACCTCCTCGATAACGTAAGGACCTTCCCATTTGGAGAGAAGTTTTCCTGCAAAAAATCTTAAACGAGAGTTGTATAGCAATACATAGTCACCTACTTTAAACTCATGCTTTTGTATTCTTTTGTCATGCCATCTTTTAACTTTTTCTTTAAACAACTTGGCATTTTCATAGGCTTGGGTTCTCCATTCATCAAGTGAGCTAATATCAAATAACCTCTTCTCACTGACAAGTTTGAAATCATAATTGAGCTCTTTAATAGCCCAATATGCCTTGTGTTCTAGTTCGAGAGGTAAGTGACAAGCTTTTCCATAAACCATTTTATATGGAGACATACCCATAGGATTTTTATATGCAGTTCTATAGGCCCATAATGCATCATCAAGTTTCTTGGACCAATTCTTTCTAGATCTATTAACAGTCTTTTGCAAAATTAATTTGAGCTCTCTATTACTCAATTCTACTTGACCACTAGACTTTGGGTGATAAGGAGATGCAATTCTATGATTAACATCATATTTAGCAAGCATTTTACGGAAAGCACCATGAATAAAATGTGAACCACCATCAGTCATTAAATATCTAGGGACTCCAAATCTTGGAAAAATAACTTCTTTAAGCATTTTAATAAAAGTGTTATGATCAGCACTACTAGTTGTAATAGCTTCTACCCACTTATTAACATAATCAACAGCAACTAAAATATGTGTATATCCATTAGAGGAAGGAAAAGTTCCCATATAGTCAAAGCCCCAAACATCAAATGGTTCAATAACGAGTGAATAGTTCATAGGCATTTCTTGACGTCTACTAATATTACCAATTCTTTGACATTCATCACAAGATAAGACAAACTTACGGGCATCCTTGAAGAGAGTAGGCCAATAAAAACCAGATTGCAATACCTTATGTGCAGTTCTATCTCCAGCATGGTGTCCTCCATAAGCTTCGGAGTGACACTTGTGTAGGATATGTTCCTGTTCATGCTCAGGTACACAACGTCTAATAACACCATCTACTCCTTTATAAAGATGTGGGTCATCCCAAAATTAATGCCTCAAATCATAGAAGAACTTTTTCTTTTGCTGGTATGTGAAACTAGGTGGTATAAACTTAGCAACAATGTAATTAGCATAATCAGCATACCATGGAGCAGTATGAGAAGCATTTATGACATTTAATTGCTCATCAGGAAAGCTATCATCAATAGGAAGTGGGTCATCAAGCAAATTTTCTAACCTAGACAAGTTGTCTGCAACAGGGTTCATAGCTCCCTTTCTATCAACAATATGTAAGTCAAATTCTTGTAGCAAGAGAACCCATCTAATAAGTCTAGGTTTAGCATCTTTATTTTCCATGAGATATTTAATAGCAGCATGATCAATGTGAATAGTTACTTTAGAATCAACAATATAAGGTCTGAACTTATCACAAGCAAATATAACTGCTAAGAATTCTTTTTCAGTGGTAGCATAATTTCTTTGAGCATTGTATAGGGTTTTACTAGCATATTGAATAACATTTAATTTCTTATCAACTATTTGCCCTAGAACAGCACCTACAGCATAATCACTAGCATCACACATAATTTCAAAGGGTAAATTCCAATTAGGTGGCTGAACAATAGGTGCAGAGATCAATGCTTTCTTAAGTATTTCCAATGCTTCTACACAATCATCATCAAAGACAAATGGTATATCTTTTTGTAATAAATTAGTCAGAGGCCGAGAAATTTTAGAGAAGTCCTTAATGAACCTCCTATAAAATCTGGCATGACCAAGGAAACTTCTTATACCTTTGATGTCCTTGGGACATGGCATCTTCTCAATAGCATCAACCTTGGCTTTATCAACCTCAATACCTCTTTCAGAAACATTGTGCCCCAAGACAATACCTTCATTAACCATAAAGTGGCACTTTTCCCAATTCAAGACAAGATTAGTTTCTTCACATCTCTGCAAAACTCGATCAAGGTTGCTCAAGTAATCATCAAAAGAAGATCCATAGACGGATAAATCGTCCATGAAAACCTCACAAATCTTTTCACAGAAGTTAGAGAATATAGCCGTCATGCATGTTTGAAAGGTAGTAGGTGCATTACATAGACCAAAAGGCATATGTCTATAAGCAAAAGTACCAAAAGGGCAAGTAAAAGTAGTCTTTGATTGATCTTTGGCTGACACAGGTATTTGAGAGAAACCAGAATAACCATCTAGAAAGCAAAAATGTGTATGTTTGGATAGTCTTTCTAGCATTTGATCGATAAAAGGTAAGGGGTAATGATCCTTTTTAGTTGCCTTATTTAATTTGCGGAAATCAATTACCATCCTATAACTTGTAATAATTCTTTGAGGAATCAATTCATCTTTATCATTAGGAACGACAGTAATACCTCCCTTCTTAAGGACACAATGGACAGGACTTACCCACTGACTATCAGCAACGGGATAAATTATACCTGCCTCAAGGAGCTTTAGTATTTCCTTTCTTACCACTTCTTTCATTTTAGGATTCAGCCGTCGTGGATGATCATGAACTTTTTTAGCATCTTCTACCAAATTAATTTTATGTTGACATAGAGTGGGACTAATGCCCTTAAGATCATCAAGAGTATACCCAATAGCAGCACGATGCTTCTTCAGAGTTTTCAATAATCTCTCTTCCTCATGATCTGAAAGGTTAGCACTAATAATAACAGGATATATCTTTTTCTCATCAAGATAAGCATATTTAAGAGTATCAGGTAACGGTTTAAGCTCAAACACGGGACCACCCTTGGGTGGAGGAGGATCCCCTAGGATTTCAACAGGCAAATTGTGTTTCAAAATATGTTCCTGTTTAAAGAATACTTCATATATTTCCCTTCTTTCATTCATAAACATGTCATTTTCATGGTCTAGCAAATATTGTTCTAAAGGATCACTAGGAGGTACGGCAATAGAAGCAAGACCAATAATTTCATCCTTACTAGGTAATTCTTCTTCACGGTGCTGTCTACTAAATTTAAAGAAACTAGCAAACATGCCCGTGCGTTGCAACGGGAGAAAGTCACATGCTCCTAGCACATTAAGGATGGCTTGGGACCCCTCCATCAGTCCACATTATCTATTCCAACATAGTGTCTCACCTATATTGTCACTTATGCTCCTTCTCCCACTCACCGACCACGGCCATGGTGTCCTTCTGATCGCAATGCGTCCAAACATGATCAATCCCAATATGATGATTTCAGCAACCATGCACACACACACACACACACACCTGTCACTGAACCACCCAATTGCAAGTGAATGTCTAATAATTTTCAAATTAATATAGTGACCGACATGTTTCCCGAGCTAGGACCTACACCTAGTCCATTCAACATCCCACATACGTCGGCTCATTTTTAAATTGTGTATTTCTTTTCTAAAATGCATCAACATTGTTTTTTCAAACGTAAACACTTTTTAAATCACATGATCTTTTAAGAGCATAAATAGTTTTAAAATTATAATATATGTTTAAGCACGTGGACACTTTTTAGAACTACATGATTTTTTTTCTAAAACAACAGTGAACATTTTTCAATTATATGAATATTATTTTAATACATGAACACTTTTCTTGGGACTACATAAAAGAAGCATGAATAGTTATAGTAACATCTTTCAAAAGGAAATAAAAAATTAGAACTTGTGAGCAAAAGTTTTGACCCGTATTCATTTGATTTTTTTCTTGATATGATGACGCGCTGAATATAACACCTTATTTATATCGCCCGTTCCACCATAGAGATCCCACCAGCGTGTCATTTGGCCCATAATTATGATCGTTCCTTTTGAAACTTTTTCCGTCTAAGATCCTTCTATTAATTTCCTTCCTTCTTTAAAATATACTCGAAATCCTGTTTACAATTGTGTTATTATACGTCCCTTCCGCACTCGCAATGTCAATTTGGCGCATAATTGTGATGGTACCTTTTAATTCCTTTTCTTCTAAGTTTATTCCTTCTTTTTATTTCTTTCCTTCTTCAATTTATGTATACCCAAATCCTGCTTACAATGGTGCCTACAATTAGGCGTTTCCACATCCGGCCTCAATTTCCTTCTTCAATTTATAGTGAACACCGCTGCTACTAGCCTCTGATTATGGCGAGTCCCAATAAATGATGGTCCTCCTTGATAATCATGCAATTAAGTGCCCGATCGGTTAATAATTTGTTTTGACCCGTCCTCTTTTACTTTGATGGTGCAATAGTCCCTCCTTTACATTAATATAATGTCCCAATTAATTCCTCCTTTACAATGGAGGATGCAATCCCTCGTTTGATTATGTGATTAATGCCCAATAGCTTAATTTCTTCCGCGTTATAACGATTCTTCATCTCCTTAATTTCCTAGGCATCTCATTTATATTTCATGTAATTGTTGAAGGTATATAAATTGATTGAATTCGATGTATGGGATCGAAATGACACAATTATAATTGCGAATAGTTGTGCACCTTCTGTCTTTTATAATAATACTATAAAGAAAGCCCACATTTAAATTCACAAATAGATTGTGGTTTAGTTGGCTACCGCAGTTGTACTATTTCGCTAGAGGTCTTGGGATCAATCCCCACACATATCTGTTAGTTTTTATATATACCATGAACGAAAAATCATGTGAGATACGTGGGCCTAGGCCCATTACATATTGCGAGCAAAAAATTGTGTGATATACATGGGCCGAGGCCCATTGCTGCGATGGTGCAAACCATTTTTTAAATTATTTGCCAAAAATAGTACCACCTCGGATACAATAAAACTCAAAAAATTAAAATTAATAATATAGGTGAACGGATGAAAAAATTGGAGAAACGCACCTTGCTTTATTAGTAGGTATAGATTAAATTCATGAGTCATATCATCTAAACCGATAGTAACAACATCCCTTTTGCAATCTATGGTAGCATTAACAGTGTTCAGGAAGGGTCTACCAAATATAATGGGACAAAAGCTATCTTGTGGGGAACCAAGAACAAGAAAATCAGCAGGATATTTAGTTTTCCCACACAAGACTTCAACATCTCTAAAAATTCTCATTGGTAAAATGGTATCTCTATTGGCAAGTTTAATTGTGACATCAATATCTTCTATCTCAGCAGGTGCAATATCATGCATAATTTCTTTGTATAAGGAATAAGGTATTGCACTAGCACTAGCACCCATATCACATAAGCCATGATAACAATGATCTCCTATTTTAACAGAAATAACAGGCATGCCTACCACATGTCTGTTTTTATCTTTAGCACAAGGTTTAGCAATTCTAGCAGTTTCATCACAGAAATAAATAACATGCCCATCAATATTATCAGACAAGAGATCTTTAACAATAGCAATATTAGGTTCAACTTTAATTTGCTCATGAGGTGTATAAGTTTTAATATTGCTTTTACGAACCACAGTTGAAGCTTTAGCATGATCCTTTATCCTAACAGGAAAAGGTGGTTGCTCAACATAAGAAGTAAGAACAATAGGATCATTATAAGTGGCAATCTTTTCTTCAACTTTAATAGGTGCAGCTACTTTTACCTCTATGGGAGGATGATATTTAAACCACTTCTCCTTGGGGAGATCAACATAAATAGCAAAAGATTCACATAAAGAAGCTACTATCTCAGAGTCAAGTCCATATTTAGTGCTAAATTTACGGAAAACATCGGTATCCATAAAAGATTTAACACAATCAAACCTAGGTGTCATACCTGACTCCTTACCTTTGTCGAGGTCCCAATTTTCAGAGTTGCGTTTAATTCTTTACAATAAATCCCATTTGAATTCAATAGTCTTCATCATAAAAGAGCCAGCACAAGAAGTATCAAGCATGGTGCGATTTCTATCAGAAAGCCGAGCATAAAAATTTTGAATAATCATTTCTCTTGAGAGCTCATGATTGGGGCATGAATATAACATTGATTTAAGCCTCCCCCAAGCTTGAGTGATGCTTTCTCCTTCACGAGGCCAAAAATTATATATATAATTGCGATCACGATGAACAAGATGCATAGGATAAAACTTCTGATGCAATTCCAATTTCAATCGTTTGTAATTCCAAGACCCCATATCATCACATAGCCTATACCATGTCGATGCATCTCCCTACAAATATAAAGGGAAGACCTTCTTCTTAACAACATCTCCGGGTACACCTGCAAGCTTAAATAATCCACAAACTTCATCCAAATATATTAGATGCTCATCAGGATGTTTTGTTCCATCTCCTAAAAGGGATTAGCTAGCAGTTTTTCTATCATACTGGAAAGAATTTCAAAGCAGACATTTTCATTTTTAGTAGGTTCAGTAGGTTGAGGAGCAACTCTTTGCTCTACTGGTCGTGGTGAAGATACCCCGAACAAGCCCCTCGGAGGATTATTTCCATAGTAACAAGTGACAGTAAATTTCAGCACACTATATAAATTTTTCCTTACCAAATTCCACCTACCAAAGGCGCTTCACTCCCCGGCAATGGCGCCAGAAAAGAGTCTTGATGACCCACAAGTATAGGGGATCTATCGTAGTCCTTTCGATAAGTAAGAGGGTCGAACCCAACAAGGACCAGAAGGAAATTATAAGCGGTTTCCAGCAAGGTATTCTCTGCAAGTACTGAAACAAGTGGTAACAGATAGTTTTGTGATAGGATAATTTGTAACAAGCAACAAGTAACAAAAGTAAATAAGGTGCAGCAAGGTGGCCCAATCCTTTTTGTAGCAATGGACAAGCCTGGACAAACTCTTATATAGAGAAAAGCGCTCCCGAGGACACATGGGAATATCATCAAGCTAGTTTTCATCACGCTCATATGATTCGTGTTTGGTACTTTGATAATTTGGTATGTGGGTGGACCGGTGCTTGGGTAATGTCCTTACTTGGACAAGCATCCCACTTATGATTAACCTCTATTGCAAGCATCCGCAACTACAACAAAAGTATTAAGGTAAACCTAACCATACCATGAAACATATGGATCCAAATCAGCCCCTTACGAAGCAACACATAAACTAGGGTTTAAGCTTCTGTCACTCTAGCAACCCATCGTGTACATATTACTTCCCAATGCCCTCCTCTAGGCCCAAATAATGGTGAAGTGGCATGTAGTCGACGTTCACCTAACACCACTAGAGGAGAGATAGCATACATCTCATCAAAATATCGAACGAATACCAAATTCACATGACTACTAATAGCAAGACTTCTCCCATGTCCTCAGGAACAAACATAACTACTCACAAAGCATAAATATGTTCATAATCAGATGGGTATTAATATGCATATAGGATCTGAACATATGATCTTCCACCAAATAAACCAACTAGCATCAACTACAAGGAGTAATTAACACTACTAGCAACCTACTAGCACCAATCCCGGACTTGGAGACAAGAATTGGATACAAGAGATGAACTAGGGTTTTGAGAGGAGATGGTGGTGATGAAGATGTTGATGGATATTGCCATCTCCCGATGGGAGGAGTGTTGGTGATGACGATGGCGATGATTTCCCCCTCCCGGAGAGGAGTTTCCCCGGCAGAACAGCTCCGGTAGAGCCCTAGATTGGTTCCGCCAAGGTTCCGCCTCGTGGCGGCGGAGTTTCGTCCGAGAAGATGGCTTCTTATTTTTTTTCCTATCGAAATACTTCATATAGCAGAAGATGGCCACCGGAGGGCCACCAGGGGGCCCACGAGGTAGGGGGTGCGCCCCCACCCTCGTGGGCAGGGTGTGGCCCCCTGGTGAATCTCTTCCACTGAGTATTTTTTATATATTCTGAAAAAGTCTTCCGTGAAGTTTTAGGACTTTTGGAGCTGTGCAGAATAGGTCTCTAATATTTGCTCCTTTTCCAGCCCAGAATCTCAGCTGCCGACATTCTCCCTCTTCGTGTAAACCTTGTAAAATAAGAGAGAATAGGCATAAGTATTGTGACATAATGTGTAATAACAGCCCATAATGCAATAAATATTGATATAAAAGCATGATGCAAAATGGACGTATCGGACATCTATCGACGGACCCCTTCTCTACGAGTTTATCTTTAATTTGAGCTTTGATCCTCGTCTAGTTTGTCTGTCGGGATTCATCTTGTCTCCTTTGGGCAGTGAGGTTATGATTTCTTGTCATGTGGCATTTTTTCATGTTATATGTTATAATCCGGTGCTTCAGATCAAAATGATGACAACTGCGCCTCCGAGGCACGTGCATGAAGACTTCTCGACAGTCATTGCCGAGGTCAAGCCAGCTCCGGCCGGTGGACAAAAGAAAACTAGTACTCCAGTATATAGGTAGGAGCCTCCGCGCTTGCTTGCTAGTGTTGCTCTCTTCACACTGTCTCGTCCTCTCTAGATCTAAACACGACAGCGGTGGCCACACACACTCTCTCTCTACTCACCACTGGTCACAGATCCAGCCAGATCCTCTCTGTCGGGGGAGATGAGAAGGTGCAATGTTCACGCGGTCGTCCTCGGTGATGGCTCTTACCCACTGCCGATGCGTCCCCATCAGCGTGCCTTGCCGTTCTCTCCCAAGCATTGCTGGTGAGGGAGGGCCTCCCATCCCTTCTTCCTCGCTGCCATAGTGTGGGTAGATCCGGCCTCCCGCCGCCCACCTAGCGACATCCCGGCGACCCTCAGGTATAACTTCCTTCGAAACCGGCCTTGCTCTACTTCTCGAGCTCCTGACGTCGCTGCATTTGTATCTTTTACTATTTCTCAGGCCCCCTCATGTAGATAGGATCGATCGGCTGTTCGAAAACCACCTATTTTTGTACTGTTAATAGGTAAAACTAGTTCATGCACTCGAATCTAGTAGTACTTGGTTCAAACAAGGAAGAAAGGGGGTGGGGTGGGGGAAGATTTGTTACCTGAATCTAGGACTTGGTCGAAAGAGGAAATAATGGGGGAGAAAAGTAGCAGAGACTGGCTATCCAACTAGTCTCTAGGTCTAATAGGGAAATAAAGGGAATGCAGTACAAACTCAATATAAACCCGATCTATTGGTTGAAAAAGGAAAGAAAGTGGGGGCTAGGGGACATGTCAACAGAGTAAGTCCGGCACTAGATTTGCTAGCCTCACACAGTATAAGGTGGCTATATACCGAAAAAATGGGACCAACCCAGATATCCTCTTCTGATGTTTGTTGCCCCGAGCCGCTCTTATGTAATTCCACTGGTAAAATGTAGCAGTCGCGCTGTTAAAAGTAAGGACACGTTAAACCAATGTTGTTTTCAATGTAATGCCTCCAGTAATATGAATCAATGGCACTTTTTTTCATGTCCTGCTAAATTTCCCATTAAGATAAGTTGCTTCTTTTTGTTAGAGATGCAACTGTCCTGGTCCGCCTACTCTCCAGGAGCTTCACGACCAACCTTGATGTTGCTCAATTTTATTGCAACTAATGAAGAAGCTATGTGGGTTTTGTTTTCTGACGGAAATGGAACCGGGGCTGGAGCCCTTTTCTTAAAAAAAGAAGAAGAAGTTGCTAGCTCATGGGACATTGCTTCATTTTAGGTGAACTGCACCAAAAGGTCCCATGAATTGAATCATCCATGTTGGTGACTGGTGTCATCCCTTCTACGATGGCGTTGACTGCAGATATGGTTCCTACCACGAGGTATGTTCCTTTTTGGTCTGACTGTTTACCAAAGATCATGCATGTTGGTCCTGCTCTTGTGCTACTGTTCTGGCACTGCCATGATAAAGCAGTAATGTTATTATTTTGCACCTTAATCTAGTGGCACTATTAATTTGAGGCAATGTTTTGGCACCGCTAGTGCCACTGTTTTTATATATCGAAAGAGGGGGTTCCCTCCGATTTCATTAAAGAAACCCAACCATAGAGAACCATTATCTGACAACATCTCAGTGTAAACGGGCAGTTATGCAACGACTACTAGAACAGACTGAGTACTAGCAGGAGACAAGTTCGCCACATAAGCTAGGAAGGTAGGGGACGTAGCACCAGCTCGACCAAGATTGGATTACAACCCAAATGCTACCACAGAAACATTAGGGGGAAGATAGGGACTAAAAGAGCCAGCTTCAGCATCCCAGTCTAAGCACCCCCGGCCTTCATACTTGTGACGCATGGTACAACTCGTTTGCCACCTGCTCGACCCTAGTGTCACTGATAAAATGAAGTAACAATACAGTTAAAATAGAGCGAGTGTCCTCTCTATCATTTCATTTCCAATGTAGATAAAGAAAGTGCTTCTCTTTGTTAATGTATGTTTCATCAACTAGTCCCGTTGTTAATGTTTAAGCGTTTCTGCAAACGGGGGTGCTTAATTTTAGTTGATCTGCACAAAAATAGAGATTTGAATGTCTCAAGGCCCCTCCTTGTACTACCGTTGTACACTGATGTTCATCACTGGCAGAAGGTGTATCGGGGAGACTCGGGTCGATTTCCAGTATGATGTAATATTTTCTTCTGTTTATTAGTGTATGTTTCATCAACTAGTGCCACTATAATCTAATCACGCCTTTTCATTATCTGTGCAAACAGGGTTATTCAGCTGCATTTTGGTGGAACTGCACAAATGTACGGATGGAACCGGCATATATGCAGAGTGCGAGGTGCCAAGTAAAAATTACTGACACCAACCTGCTCCATCTAAGCATTGGCAGCCGCCACCATCAGTGGGATGTGTGGCGCTCACTGTGGACGGATCTTTCTCGGCAGCAAATCCTCTAACCAAATACTAGTAGCTTAGACTTAAAAAAATACTAGTAGCTTATATTGGCAGTTTTCTAGGGGTGTACTCTTTTTTGAAAGAAGCACCAATCTATTTTTCTTTATTTGTACACAGTGTCACAACTTTGACCCAAAGGTCTAGAGCTAATTTAGAGTGATTGGCGTAGTACTCGGAGATTGATTGTAAGCATGATTTTTATTAGTTGTCACACTGATTGTAAGCATGAGCAGATGGAAGATTAGATTAGTGCGAAGCTTACCTTAAACCCTACCGACGTCGTTGAAACGAGGCGAGCGTCGAGGGAACCATGGAGAATGGCAGGGAAGCAACGTCACGCCATCCGGCCTCCTCTTGCGGTGGGAGAATGAATACTCTAGTGGCTCCGGCTGGCTCTGCACCCTCACGAACGGCACACCGTACTCGATCGATTTGTTATCCTCTGGGTGCTTGACCTTCGACCTATACGCCCACCACCTCCGCCTGACTTTCGCCTCGGGCGAATCTGTCTGCTCCATCGCCCAGAGGAGATACTCGATGAACTCGAAGGACTGCGGCGTGACTGCCGCCGAGGAGTACATTGCCGCCCACATCACCGTCGTCTCGCTCTTTCGCATACATTGCCACATGGCCCTCACCGTCCTCGAAATCTCTCACTCATTGTCAAACCAAGTAAGGATCTCCTTCAACTTGGCTAAGTTTGCCTGGTCGCCACCGGCGATCTGGCAGATTCACTGATGCATCCCCTCCATAGATGTCCTTCTGAGTGGTCCGATGCTAGCTTTGGAAGATGGGAGGAGAGACGGTGGTCTTGCAATAGAGAAGAGGGAGAGGCGAGACGGTGGTTTTGGAATGGAGATGATGGAGAGGAGAGGTTCCCCTGCCTTTCGGTCACTGACAGGTGGGCCCCACGCTTGGTGGGACCCATGTGCCAGTGTCTCAATGGCAGGATGGGCTATGTCAGGGGATCCTCGTCCGAGGAGAGAGGAGGTGGTTTTGCAATGGAGAAGAGGGAGAGGCGAGACGGTGGTTTTGGAATGGAGACGATGGAGAGGAGAGGATGTGGTTTTGCAATGGAGAAGAGGGAGAGGAGCGTGCGGCAGCGACTTAGGATTAGACGAGAGGGCCGGCACGCTGTGACTGGATCAAAATCAAAATCAATTTACCCTTCAATTAAGAAAGCGACCCCACATTAACTAGTCTCCCTTTTATTCTGGGTCATAATTGACCATGATTTTTGCAAATAGAATATATGTTATACGTTGCAAAAATAATATAATTTGAAAATACATTCAGATACAAACCAAACGATACAATTTTTGGTGACATGCATTCACATTTTGCTTGTCAAATATAGTACGTGGTCAAACTTTGACCCAAAATACGCAAAACAAAAAAATACTTCCAAGACCAGCGCCGCTCTTCTCCTCTTAAACCACCGCCGCTCCTCTCCTGTTCCAATCTAAATCCAGCGCCGCTCCTCTCCTCTTCCATTTCAAAACCACCGCCCCTCCTCTCCTGTTCCAATCCAAAACCAGCGTCGCTCCTCTCCCATTCTAAACCAAAACCAGCGCTGCTCCTCTCCTCTTCCATTCAAAAACCACCACCGGCGAGTGAAGGTGATGTGGAGACGTAGATTGATGGAGGAGTACAACCGATACATGAGGATCGCAGACGACGACCCTATGAAGCTAGCTAGGATGTTGGAGATATAGTCTTCGTTTGACAACAAGGACCAACTAGCAGCAACGGTGACATCCATGGCCAAATATCTGCAACAGAGCGAAAAGGCGATGATACACCTAGAGGGGGTCGCCCGGGAGTACATAGAGCTGCTCCTCTGGGCCATGGAGCAAACAGATTCACCGAATCCGACCGTGAGGGAGCGGTGGTGGGAGTATCGATCCCAGATGGAGCATCCACCAGAGATTGAAGGATCGAGCATCTACAGGGTGTCGTTTGTGAGGGTGACGTTCTAGGGTGAGCCGGTGGAGTCTTCGTCGACTGAACCCAACTGCAAGAGGAGAACAACAGTTGGCCCGATGACGCTTCCCCGCCATCCTCTCCCTCACCGTTCACATTGTCTCACGGGGCGGCTGTCTGCTACCGAGGAATAGGAGGGATTTGCCCCACCCCCCAACCAATAGTCGGGCAGGTTGTGAATTGTCAGGAGGAGCTTAGGGTTGTTAGTATTTGCAGGCTGTGAATTGTGTTTTGTGTTGTGTATTTTGAGAGTACTTTCAGATATGAATGTCTTTTGAATTTCAGATTTGCAGTATTGAGCATATGAAGTATTTTATGAATTCTAGAGATCTATTTTTAGCACTTAAAAAATGTAGTTTCATAGGATTATAAAAGTGCAGACAATGTGATTCTCAGAGAAGAAACTGCAAGTTTCAGTTTCAGTTTCAGATAAGAAACTCCAAGTTCAGTTTCAGATAAGAAACTGCAACTTTCAGAGGCAGAGCATTTATATTAACACGGCCTTTTCAAACAGTGTTAACATCATGATGGAAGTTTTATTCATGGTCAAAACTGGAACTACCAGCCAGTTAACATCATGCTGATCAACATTCATGCATAGCACATCTTCATATGATGCACAATCAAAAAGATATGATATTTTCAAAATGCCCACACAATGTCGAGTGTGCGAAAAACAGAGAAAACGAGGGACGAAGTTCTGGCAAGTGTAGGACGTGGTGTGCGTAGATGACAATTGGGACCCACATGTCAATAAAGGTAGAGGCAAAAAATTTGGAGATATTTTCTCTACACAGGTGGAATCGAACCCAGGCGGAACAGTTGTCGGGTAGTGTCACTCGGCCACTGGGCTAGTTCAGTTGTTTCGTTAGTAATAAGGCACTTCCTCTGGTTGTCGGATCTCCTCCTATGCCTTTGTGCGCTCGTCGTGACGCTGTTGTCTGCCATTGTGAACATGCTGAATAAACGAGAGGAATCTGGAGAGGATTGTACGTGGAGAGGCGGACAGTCGAGACCCACCAAGTCTATGGCCGTACGCAAGCAAGTGCCTCATCGAAAAAATACTTCCTCCTAATGCTATATTGACGTTGGGGCCCATGGGTTTGTCAACGTAGTTACATATTTTTTAGGTGCTTCAATGTAGTTACTATAGGAGATAAATTCACAATGAAGCCGGGGAGCTAGCAGGTATCATTTCTTATCACTGGGGCAGCAAGTATCAGCTGGGTTTTGGGATGCCCCGTCTAGGCTTTCTTTTTTTACATGCATAGCCCACGACCTCGGATGGGAGGTCCATAAGGATGTTTGTATTTTCTTGAGGGTCGTCATGTATCGACCGGCCTATGGACCTCCCATCCAAGGTTTTATTTTTCCTGAAACATCGGCAGCCCAATTTATGTATTTTTTGAAGAAAACGCAGAGGTCTGTTCTATTTTTTATATAAGAATAGGAACGCCTGGTCCAACTTATGTTTCCCTTCTAACTATATTATATGTACTTAATTTATTTTATATGTTATTATATATTATTGTTATTGTCATCATATATTTAACAGATACTTACATATGTAAGAAAACAATATCCCACATCTTGTTAACTTATAAAAATAATTTCTTAACAATAAATCCTGGATTTTTTGGCAACGAAAATCCTGGTGATTGTGTACAAAAGCTTGGTAAGATTTAAGGACCACTATAATAATAAATCACTTATTATTTAAATATATATATATATAACAAAATGCTCAGCCCCTGTTTATTTATTGATAACATTGTTGCGCCCACCCCAACATTATAATTAGAATCAGCCCAGCAAAATCGTGTATTTCGAGAAAGTGCAAATGTCCAGTAATTTTTTAGGAAAAACATAAATGGGATGCATGGACGCTAAATTATTTGTTCACCCAGCCTAGCTAATGGACTGTAATTCAAAAAAAGATCGAATGGACTGTAAATTCTACCCTGCAAAAAAAGACTGTAAATTTTGAAAAAAAATGGGTTGAATATGTGCCACATTTTTGGAGGCTGAAATGTGGGCCAATAGGCCGAAGCCAATGCAAGTCGTTGTCAACTTAGTCAACAAATGATTCTGACATCGTTAGCCGTTGGATTTACATCCAACGACCGGCATCCATCTTCAATCTCTCGTCTTCTTCCTCCAGCGCCGCCGGGACCACCTGCTCCCGCCTCCTGCTGGTAGCAGCTCTGCTTAGCACGCTTTGCTGTGAAGCGCTACTCCAGCGTTGGCCAGGCCATCCCTCCACCCCTCCACACCTCCTGTTCTTCTCCACGGACTGCCGAACCACACCGCACCAGAACCAGTTAACCCTCGTACACCTCTCCGTATGCGACTCTACTCCCGCATCTTCCCATCTCCGGCTCGTTGCTGTCCGGGGCCTCGTCGTCGTCCACCACCTTGGATGCGCTCGGCGCGGAGTGGTCAACGTTGTCAACAAACGACACCATAAGAAGTATACTGTGCATGGAGAGGCTAACAGTTGGGTCCACGGCCGCACGCAAGGAAATGCCTCCTTATTACGTGCAAAATAATGATTCCTCCGCCTGACAGCTGGGACCCACCAGAAGGGCCTCTGTATTTCGTGAAAAAAATGTTCCCACCGCTAACAGGTCGGACCCACCAGCTATATCTTCGCACGCAAGTGCCTCCTTATTACGCACAAAAAATGAATACGCCCCCTGCTAGTTGGGACCCACCTTGGTGGGAGGCTGACTTGTGGGCCTACTAAGTTGACAGGGACGGAGTGCTTTGTCAACTTAGTCAATATGAACGATTCTAGCTCCAGTGACCGTACGATGTCCATCCAACGGCCGTAGTGCTTCTTCAACCTCTGGTCTTGTTGCTCCAGCCACCCAAAGCAGCGTTGGTCGTGCCGCATGCTCCTGCCTCCCGTGGTCGGCTGTGCTGCCATGGAGGCCTCACCGCCCCTACTATTCCCTCCGCTGGCCAGGCCATCCCTCTACTCACCCACACCCCCTGTTATTCTGCGGCGACGGCAGCCTCACACCGCAGCGAACCAGTGAACCCTCGTACTCCTCTACGTGTGGGCATCCACTGCAGCGTCTTCCCCGGCTCCGCACCGTCCCCTTCCTAGGCATCGTCGTCGTCCACCGCCCTGGTGCTCTCGGCGCGGCGTGATCACCATGGTCAAGGAACGGCTTCCATCGGACGTGGACTGTACATGGAGAGGCTGACAGCTGGGACCCACCGGACGGGCCACCATATTTCATGAAAAAAATGTTTCCCCCTGACTGCTGGGACCCACCAGCTACATCTTCGCACGCAAGGAAGTGCGTCCGAGCAAAAAAACGATTCACCCCCCTGACTGCTGGGACCCACTAGCTACATCTTTGCTCGCAAGGAAGTGTCTGACAGTCGGGACCCACCTGGTCGAAGCGTACGTAGCGTTGGCATTCTGGTCGCGAACGTGTATGTACATACTGGTTGATGTAGAGGCGCGCACGTGTCGTAGTAGAGGCACGCACGTAGCATGTACACGTATGTTGTGAGAACCCGGAATTAACTTCCAGACCCTCCTGCGTATATTTGTCAACTCCAGGATCATTGTTGACAACACAGTGAAATGATATCATTGCACAATACATAAAAGGTTTTACATTTTAAATATATCTTGCCACAAGGCATACCTAGATAAATGTATCATGACACTTATTACATTCAGAAAAACAGCGGAAAGTACAATGCGTAGCGACTCCATCTCAGCCACGGCAGTCGATGTAGTCCACGTGACCTCACTCCTACGGATCGCCATAGTAGTCGTAGTCATCACCTTCATCTCCATGCACCAATCAACTCTGACACAAGGTAATAACTCGAAGGAACTAATACAAAGGCATATCATCCTTTTAGATGATGCACAAAGTTATCTACACGAAATGCTACAAAAAATAAAATGCACCTTCAAATCAATCGAGTAAAACATTTGATACTCCTAGGCATAACGATAGACATAGAAATAACATACCAATAGAAAAGTTTTACCAACACAAAACCTATTTGGATTCCATACCAAAAAAATGACTAAGATTATATCTCTTCTACCGATCACAAGATAGAACCCACAATCTAACTCTACCGCTGGATTTCTATGGTCATAGGGAGAATTTTATCTATTAGGCTCATAGTCATATGATCAATAAAACTAAAGAACTATGGTGATACCATCGGATAGCCTCCGATTTTTTATGTGCACGGCCAACTAGAGAAATAGGCCAAACTATGATGTCAAATAGATGAGTAGTGATTCAAGAAAGGAGCCTGCAAAAGGAATTGGAGAGGTGCTCACCGGGTTTGACGGAACGGTGCGATGAACTCAACGAACACTGTACATGGACATGCTGAATTCTTCGTGTGTGGTCAGTGGAACGAGTTCTTTCTTCGCTGAATGGAGTTGTGGCATGGAGAAGAAGAACTTGGCGCAAGGGTTTGGATAGAGGCGCTTTGAATCACCCGGAACGAGCACTCGCGTCCATAGACCAGTAGTAGTTCGAGGAGAGTTCTTGGAGAGAGGAGGATGGGAGAGGGCAGGAAAAGTGATGGGGTTGGAAGAGGAGATCAAGACATACTTCTACATATCTTCAGAACTTGAAACGGTTGAGAGTTGAGGGAATTGGAGGAGGGGCTTCCTTCATTTGTATGCACCTTCTGTTCTATTCATGGAACAAACAGAGAATAAGAAGGAGAGGAGGCGCACAATACAGAGGGTTTAGTTTTGGAAACTGATGGATTTAAGGAATTGTGGAGGGCAGCAATCATGACTTGATGATGGCATTTCTTTCCTCGTACGTGTGACTGTTTCTTTTCTTCTAGAGTTGTCAAGGTACAGGAGGAGAGGAGAAGAGGGGCTAGTTGGATGGGCCAAGTGGATGGAAGCCCATGTGGAGAGGGAGGAAAAAGAAAGAAAACAAAAAATAGATGGGCTAAGCCCATGAGACTTAGACAGGAAAAAAATAACAGTAGCTCAACTCAAGGAAGAGAAGGCAAGATGTTGGATAGATGGAATTTCGCCTAGAGTTTGAGACAGGAAAACAAATTGATTTTCCTCTTAGGAAAATTTAGAGAAGGAAAGGGATCTCAAACCAATATCAAACGGATTTCACAAAAAAACCAAAGTAAATTTAAAGGTGCATATTTTAATATGCCAAAGAAGAGAAAATAAAGCCCGACTAAAAGAAAAGAAGTAAACTCAAATTTTAATTTAGGTTCACATTAGTTCAAATTAAATCCACCAAATTATAAACGTCCAGTTTAAGCTTTGTTAACAAATAAAACAAATTAAATTTTCTCGCCCTGATTTTTGGAAAACTTTTTCTTAAACATTCCGAGAATCGGGATGTTACAAATCTACCCCCCTTAAAAGGAATCTCGTCCCCGAGATTCAGGCTGACTAATGAGAATAGGTTTGGGTTAGCTTAGCCCTCGACATAGTTCTTCTCAGAAACTTATGGAATCACGGTTGATTCTGATCTTGTTGATAGGCCACTTTGGATCTTGATTGGAGACACTTCGTTTGTCGGTATTGTCTCTAGCTTGCTCAAGACTTGGAAACAGTCCCTCAATCTTGGCGATGGTAACCACGTAACTTTTGTGGGTGGTTGAACATTCTTTGGTATTGCCTTCTTCTGCAGGTCAATCTTTCATGCAGATAAACTCATTGATCATTCCTTCTGGTTGAACTTATAGTAGGTGTAGTGAAGTATTCATATCTTCTTCTTCTTCTTCTTCTTCTTCTTCTTCTTCTTTGTGAATGAAGGCCTTCAAATCTTCAATCTTGACAAAAACCATCGTCTACTACCCCCTTAAAAGAGGTTTTCCATAGGGTTCACTTTGGTAATAGACCTCGAAGCATGATGTTGCAACTTCCTTCCATTTCAAAGTGTCCTCCAGGGTTTATAGAGAAGAGATAAAGTGCAAAAGAGGAGTACAGGAATCCTACAGAAGGTGGAGGTACCCCAGAAGATAACAAAAGATAACAACCAGATAATCATGAAGCTATCCAAATGAAACTCACAAGCAACTCTTTTTGGCAAATTGGGTTTTAGCATGACTGCATAGAAAACACCAGAAGAAAAATATGCAGACGATACTCACACAAAAAGGTTTTGCATCTGCAAGCTACGAGTTCTACCACTACAAGCGTGTTAACCAACTTAATCCTATAGGGCTAGTCACAACAAATCTTGGGCCAAATCTTTTGCGTTGACAATTGGAGCATGATCTACGGTTTGCCTTCTTGAGGTCGCGATGTGTCTTCTCTTGGAAATATGTAGCTGCTCAGAGCTTCAAGGGCTGAAGTTTGAAATTCTTAGGACGTCTTGAGAAACTTCTGATTTTTCAACACCTTGGGTGGGCAAAAGGGTTTCATACTATAAAGAAGATGGTAGAGAAGTAGAGTTTAAATTTCAATTGAATAAGATGAGATGACAATAGCAATAGTGAAGGAGAAGAGTACGAGAATGATCATTTTCAAAATAGTTTTTCTTATAAAAATAATCCCTAAGGCTTTCCATTTCTAACTAAGGCCATGTGACTAGGTCAACATCAGCTCTGATACCACTTCTGTGAGAACCCGAAATTAACTTCCAGACCCTCCTGTGTATATTTGTCAACCCCAGGATCATTGTTGACAACACAGTGAAATGATATCATTGCACGATACATAAAAGGTATTACAATTTTAAATATATCTTGCCACAAGGCATACCTAGATAAATGTCTCATGACACTTATTACATTCAGAAAAACAACGGAAAGTACAATGTGTAGCGACTCCATCTCAGCCACAGGCAGTCGATGTAGTCCACGTGACCTCACTCCTACGAATCGCCATAGTAGTCGTAGTCATCACCTTCATCTCCATGCAACTCTGTTGTCAACAAAATTATTGCCATGAGTACATTACGTACTCAACATGCCTCCCTCGGGGAAGGACCTAATAGCTACATGTGGCTTCAAAGGAAGTCTGTATGGCTCATTTGCGTAAAGATAATTTTGTTTAACAAATAAAGTAGTTGGATGGAAGCAGTTTTAGAAGAAAACATGTTTTATCTTCAGAACAACTTTCATCAAGTGAGGATCCTCGATCAACTCACGTCCTTCATAGGTTTCAAGAATAGGAGCAAAGAGGGAATAAGCAAGACAGGTCCTGTACGTCAAGAAAGATTCATGTGTTGTCCATGACCGTGGACACGACTATTCGAATAGTTTTACACTCTGCAGAGGTTGTACACTTTACCCACATGACACAATCTCGTCTTGATGCCACCAGTGGCCGCTGGTATAGTACACCATTTGGTATACCGGCAGGGAGATTGTGACGAGGTCTTTGGACTAGATCGCCCAAAGATGTGACATGCCCACCGGGTCTGGCGCACGGAACTGAGAGTACATCCTCAAACCGGTCCCCCCATCTGTGCCGAGGATACTCCTCGCAAGGCAGCTATCCCATCTACGGTACGGCGACATCAACACCTAAGGCTGACTAGCTTACTTGACCAAGCCAGTGCCCATATAGCATGTGGTTGTACTGTTATCACAATCTTCAAATCCAAGACTTATTAGGCCTTAAGCGGCACAGACGACTGATTGCCCCCTTCAACTCGTGAAGGGCAGCCAATCGCTCCTTCAATCCTTGATTCAGCTGTCGCCCGCACCAGTATTCAGATGGTAAGTTTCACCCAGAGTAGAAGAGGATAGAGAGGGTCAACAAGGGCCAACCGGCCTAGCTCAGCATTAAGTTTCAACTGTCAATGACTCGGAGGTCATTCAACAAGGCACCTACAGGGTGATAAGCATGGCTAAGCATTTCTACTCTACCGGAATTATATACTTCTACTCAGGTGTCAAGTAAATAGGCGACAAGCGGATCAGGGTAATGTGTCAATCGACATGCTTGCTACGAGAATTAAAATAGCATGCACATAGCAACAATAAAACTCAATGCAATTTTGTAAACCATAGGATAAGTATGATCAAAGAAGGAGGCATGCCTTTGTTGTTGAGTCCTTCTTCGGTAACCTATTTCTGTCCATGTACAACCTCGCCACTCCCTACTCATCGTAACGATAGCAAAGACAAACCATAAATACCAAAGCAAAAGTAAATCCAAATAACATCCAAAACAATTAAGAGTGGATGGATAGCAAGACATTGATCAGATAGAGATTCCAAAAGGAGATAGCATGATTGAAAGGTAAGTAGAGGACTCAAGGAATTGACAGGGTTTAGGTTGATGATGGATAATCAGGGCTTGTCAACAAGACTAATGTCCCGGTACAAACTATGCTATTGACCACAAATAACTGTATAAGAAACTACTATATAACCAACATAATGGCATCCACACATATGAAATGGAACCACCCTATGCATTTAACTACACGATCACAACATGGAATGAAAAGGTAAGAGTTAACCATAAATAAATATTTAGATAGAGTCTAAATACTTATAATGGTCAACGATAGCCAAACATATACACCAACTATATAAGAATTCAAAAGCAAGTGTTCCATAAGATAAACAAACACACATTACAAACCATAGTAGTTAAGCAATCATACATCATTCAACAACATGAATTGAAATGATCTAGGTCTATCCCTAAAACATTATTAAAAGAAAATAGGATCAACTCTACTACATCAAACCAATTCATTTGTAAAAGCAATTAAGAGAAACCATACAACACATGGAAAAATGGGTGAACAACTATTCTAGACATGATTAAGAGTAATAATCAACCACAAGTAAATATTTAGATGAATCCAAATATTTATAATGGTTAACAACAAGCAAAGACTAAACACCAATCATAACCACTATTAGCAAGGATTTCTATAATGAATGACAAATCAATCCTATCGCAAAACTAATTGGAAAACTTAATAATAATACACATCTCACTGTGAGTATAGGATCATAAATATGTATTAACTAACACAAGCATTCAACATACAAGTGTTCACGAAAAGATTCTAAACTATGACATGGTCATAATAATAAAGAACAACTAATACCAATAACCACTAGCAATAATATTGTCACCACATGCTCAAAATAACAAAGCATGACACACACACACTTAGTGTATGATCAAGCACAACTCTACTAACATGACATATGACTCATCCTAAGCATATGACGTGAGTCATAGCAATAAGTATTAAAATATTCATAATACTAACATGAGACAAGGGCAATCATATAAGAAGCAAAAGTGGCTAAGTACTCAACTATAGTACATGGAACATAATAAGGCATGAAAGATAATTTGCATGAATAATGCATGGTTAGACATACAATCAACTAGATACACTAGATATGACAAAGTCTAGGCATACAACAATGCAATAGCGAGGTAAACTATATATAACGCTAAGCATGGATGATCATCACATGAGATGCCAAACTATGATACCAATAGAATTCAACTCGTAACTATGTCATGACTTGGTGGATAACAAGCAACCTAATGATGCAGCATTGTATTAGCACACGTCACTAGCATGATAGTTGTGATAACTAAGCACATGGAAAAGGAATACTAACATGTAAGCAAGTAAACATCTAGGTCATGGCATCAATGGCATCAAGCGATGATTATCATAACATGAATAATAGAGACAAGATGCATTTCTATTACATACAACCTACACTTATAAAGACTTAATCTACATAAACATGAACGTGACATGAATTGATACATACAATATCATCTAGTTACATAGTCACAATATCATGGAATGGTATTGATCAAGCAAGATGGAATCATACACAACAAGCATGTATCTCTACCAAGCAAAGGGTAACAATATGCACCATCATATCGTAAATACTAGCAATGTTGTAACACACGGATATCATACAATAAAACATGCATTCAACATTTGAACAAGTGCTAGCATGGCATGGTATTGTCTAGGTAAACAAAACACATCGAATAACTATCAAGATGTAATAATCTAAGTTATATGTCATAAGAATAAATAATCTAGCAACACAAATCTTAAACATGACATAAAGCAACCATCCAAGTAATCTTTCATAACAAACATCTATAACAAGACATTTCATTTAACATCGAGCATAATGAGATTGATGCAAAATACATGAAATAATACAACTGAACTATACTAGACATGGCATGACTAAATGTTAGTAGACCACGGAAAATATTTGTGATGGTTAAAAGATAAATAACTATATGCAACAACCATCAATTAACCTTGGGTTACGTTTATCTTATAGCAACTCTAAAGCAACATCGACTCTACAACTATTATAAAGAAACTAGATGACACATATAATTTAGATAAACAATAACCCAGAGCATGACATGACATCAAAACTATACAACACACATGCATCTTGATTGAGAACGGTTACATGGAACATATGTAATATATATCGCCATGCTAAACAAAACAAAACTAAATTAAATAAAAAAACTATTCTATGAAATTATACACATGGCGAACATTCACCATATATTGTACGCTCGCAAACAATAAGTATCAAACATAACCAAAATAATGATAATAAGATTACACTAATAATGCTCCAAATCTAATTAAAATAATAACACACGCCAATCATGTATGAGGGATGATAACTAATGCACCAATCAACTCCGACACAAGGTAATAACTCGAAGGAACTAATACAAAGGCATATCATACTTTTAGATGATGGACAAAGTTATCTACACGAAATGCTACAAAAAATAAAATGCACCTTCAAACCAATCGAGTAAAACATTTGATACTCCTAGGCATAACGAGAGACATAGAAATAACATACCAATAGAAAAGTTTTACCAACACAAAACCTATTTGGATTCCATACAAAAAAACGACTAAGATTATATCTCTTCTACCGATCACAAGATAGAACCCAGAATCTAACTCTACCGCTGGATTTCTATGGTCATAGGGAGAATTTTATCTATTAGGCTCATAGTCATATGATCAATAAAACTAAAGAACTATGGTGATACCATCGGATAGCCTCCGATTTTTTATGTGCATGGCCAACTAGAGAAATAGGCCAAACTATGATGTCAAATAGATGAGTAGTGATTCAAGAAAGGAGCCTGCAAAAGGAATTGGAGAGGTGCTCACCGGGTTTGACGGAACGGTGCGATGAACTCAACCAACAGTGTACATGAACATGCTAAATTCTTCGTGTGTGGTCAGTGGAACGAGTTCTTTCTTCGCTGAATGGAGTTGTGGCATGGAGAAGAAGAACTTGGCGCAAGGGTTTGGATAGAGGCGCTTTGAATCATCCGGAACGAGCACTCACGTCCATAGACCAGTAGTAGTTCGAGGAGAGTTCTTGGAGAGAGGAGGATGGGAGAGGGCAGGAAAAGTGATGGGGATGGAAGAGGAGATCAAGACATACTTCTACATATCTTCAGAACTTGAAACGGTTGAGAGTTGAGGGAATTGGAGGAGGGGCTTCCTTCATTTGTATGCACCTTCTGTTCTATTCATGGAACGAACAGACAAGAAGAAGGAGAGGAGGCACACAATACAGAGGGTTTAGTTTTCAAAACTGATGGATTTAAGGAATTGTGGAGGGCAGCAATCATGACTTGATGATGGCGTTTCTTTCCTCGTACGTGTGACTGTTTATTTTCTTCTGGAGTTGTCAACGTACAGGAGGAGAGGAGGAGAGGGGCTAGTTGGATGGGCCAAGTGGATGGAAGCCCATGTGGAGAGGGAGGAAAAAGAAAGAAAACAAAAAATAGATGGGCTAAGCCCATGAGACTTAGACAGGAAAAAAAAATAACAGTAGCTCAACTCAGGGAAGAGAAGGCAAGATGTTGGATAGATGGAATTTCGCCCAGAGTTTGAGACAGGAAAAACAAATTGATTTTCCTCTTAGGAAAATTTAGAGAAGGAAAGGAGCTCAAACCAATATCAAACGGATTTCACAAAAAACCAAACTAAATTTAAAGGTGCATATTTTAATATGCCAAAGAAGAGAAAATAAAGCCCGACTAAAAGAAAAGAAGTAAACTCAAATTTTAATTTAGGTTAACAGTAGTTCAAATTAAATCCACCAAATTATAAACGTCCAGTTTAAGCTTTGTTAACAAATAAAACAAATTAAATTTTCTCGCCTTGATTTTTGGAAAACTTTTTCTTAAACATTCCGAGAATCGGGATGTTACATATGTACAGCTGCCAGTGTGCAAGAAAGAAAATACGGCCACGTACGTACATACGGGCAGGGTATCGAACACCTACTCGCGCATACGTACGGCCAGGGCTCGTGTACATGGCTGTGTAGGAACGGAGAAATAGTGTCGTCGTCGTGTTCATGGGGAGCCAACCGGCTGGGTCGGAACGGAATGCGTCATCGTGTTCATTGGGGGGCTTGGATGGAACAGCCGATGGAAACGAGGCCTGGTGTACCCCAGAACGGAGGAAACGGCCTTGTGTTCAGCCGGCCACGTTCGAAATGGGATCCTGTTCATCGGGAGGTGTCTGGCGTACCGCAAAACAAAGGAAATGAACCTCCTGCGGTCGAAATATGGGTCATGTTGATCGGGAGGGGTGTGGCGTATCTCAAAACAGAGGAAACGGACTTGTGTTGGAGTGCTACGGTCGAAACGGGGGTCCTGTTCATCTCCACTGTCGACCCCCTCCAGCCTCCACGGGCTACTGTTCATCCACCGTCGACCTCCTCCAGCCTCCACTTGCGACTGTTAATCCACGGGCTCCTGTTCATCCAGCCTCCATCGCATGCTACTCCACCGGCTACTATTCAACCAACCCTCTCTGCGGGCTCCTGTTCAACCACCCCTCCACGGGCTACTGTTCATCCTGCCCTCCATCGTCTACTATTCATCCTGCCCTCCACGGGGTGGTCCTGTTCATCCTGCCCTCCACGGGGTCCTATTCATCTAGCCCCAACCGGCTCGATCGATCGGGGTCCTGTTCATCCAGAGGCAACACCACAGGGTCCTAT
>NC_041392.1:292376830-292394056 GCF_002162155.2 Triticum dicoccoides
TCACTGTTCATCAAGAGGCAGCATCGATCGGCTTCAGTTAGCAGCAGTAGCGAAGGAATCGCTCGATCCGGTTCAGTTAACAGCCATCGATCGATCGCTTGGGTTCAGTAACGCATAGCCTGCAGTGCAATCGCTCAGGTTCAGTTAGAGCCCAACACCTCGCACACACGCGCGTACGGACGAGAGAAACGCGCATCGCTCGGCCCCCGACCACCCACCGTAACCGGGGACTCCCCGATATTTTCCTCGCCCTGGCTTCTACCACGGTTTTTCCCGTCATGGACGGCCCAAAGAATGTCATGCAGCTGCGTCTCCGGCCTGCCCAGGATGAAAAGCCCATTGTCTGTCATGATTTTTTGTCATAAAAGTAGGACCCCACCACATCTATGATGATACCGGGTTTTGTCACAATTATCGTCATAGAAGTGTCATAGGTATGACAGGAAAAAAAATTGTTCGGCCCAAAATGTCACAGATGTGTCTTTTTTTTGTAGTGTTGCTCGTAAAACTGTGCCAAAGAAGGCCATCCTGAAGAAGTCTGCTGTGAAGAAATCTTCAAGTTTAGTGCCTTCACGGCCAAGTTCCTCAACGGCAAAGCCCTGTGGGCATATTCCTCAAGCAACTTCTTCAAGGGTAGTGCCAATACCCTCATTTGCTGCCACAAAGTCCTCAACACATGTGCATCTTGCAACGTGTTAGTGGACTACCAGTTTTTCAATTGCCTCAGGGGCATCTACAACTTCCTCAGCTCAACCACAATCCTCAAGTGGTCCATCTTGCTGAAGGTCAAGTCCACTGCTGGACGTGGAACGAGGCCAAGTCCTCACAAGAAGAAAGTGGCATTCCATGTTCTGTCCGATGACAATGAAGCTGATGATGAAGAACTGGCTAAAATCATCAAGGACAGACTGGAAATGGCTTCAAGAGTCAATGGTAGTGTTGGGCCTCTTATGTTGGATCCGAAAGATCCTAAATTTCGTTGACATATGGCACAAGGATCCCAACACTCCACTCCTTGACTTGAATCTGACCCCTGGTCAAAGTCATATGCAGAATGCCTTCATAGGTGAAGAGATATGGAATTGTTGGAGATATGCCCTAGAGGCAATCATGTATGATGATATTTCTTATGTGTTTACCCATAAAGATAGTCCTTGGACATTATCAATGATGTGTATCAGCAAGTACGTGACTTGTTTGTGGGACTATGCATTGTACGATGACTGTCCTAAAAGGTCCCTAGTCGAAAGGGATGTGTGGACGCGCAGCCAACTAGACTAGCATATGACACAGTCGATGGCTTGGTCTCACTAGCCATGGAGCATTGGATGCTAACCGGATAATATGGACTTGGAAGGATCTGGTCGGATTCGATGTAGTCGGATCTGAGTCGAGATAAGGTCCGAGTTGGACAGACCCAACTATGAGACGCATCGATATGTCATCTGTGAGTCTCGAGTACAACATATGTTCTATGTCCTAAGACCTGAGCTGACGCATGTACTCGGGATGGTGACAGACTTGCTTTGGGCCGACCAAACGCTACTCCGTAACTGGGTAGTTATAAAGGTAAGTTTTGGGTTTGTCCAGAACCATGCTGCGAGACATGGTCGAGCAAGATGGGATTTGCCCCTCCGATCAGGAGAGATATACTCTAGGCCCCTTGTGTGATCCGACCAGGATAAGCATGGCCATGCGACAAGGATTATGAGATAATCCGGTTTGTGGTCGGCATCACTGGAATGAGAAAGAGGTTGGGCTAGCACAAGGATGACATACTCGCCTTTAGCCCGACAACATATATCGTGTGGCAAAAGGTATGGAAGTATGATGTACAGGTTTGCCTAACCAGCTTCATAGTCTGTTTGGTGTTCGGCATGCCTTGCTAGAGGCCGCTACCAACTGTGCAGTCCGTGGGTGATCCGAACTGCGACCAAGCTGGCTTGAACCTAAGGGGTCACGCGCTTAAGGAAAGGAACCTACGAGGTCAGATCCGAGGACACTGGTCGGATGTGATCCAAGCTGTATTCGGATTGTGGACGAGTAGACTTATGGGCTTTAGGGTCCGTGCAAGGCCCAAGTGTTGAGCCTGCGACGGACGCCTATATAAAGTGGAGGTGTTGCACACTCATGCGATTGATCGCTTCGGCGTTGTCACTAGGGTTTGCATGTGTTGCGAATAGACACCTCCACTCGCCGTCGGTTGTGTGATCGGACCTAGCAGTCCGCCGCACGACATTCCTCCTACACGTGTGGATACCGTTAGAGGCGGTGCACTTGCGCTGCTCCGGCGAACTTGTACGTGGGAACTGACTACCGACTGTACAAGGGAGATCAAACGAGGAGGAGACGATCCACGCGGACGCGCTGCCCCAACTCTTCTTCCGCTGCACGGCACTGCGCGTCTAGTGGTAACGAACTGTGATCCATCTCCCGTAGCATGTTCTTGGTTGTTCTGCATGTTGGAAAATTTTAATTTGCAGTCGACGCACCCTACCGTAGAACCCAATAGTGGTATCAGAGCCTCTGCTATAGGATTTTGATTCAGATCGTATGCATATTAGATATGTGGAGGTGATAGATGAGATCTGTTGTCATTGATGAGATCAGCTGTGTGCACGGTTGATGAGATCAACTGCACATGGGGATCGATGTGGCTATGTTTCTTGATGATCGGAGTCGATGAGGTCGTGACACAACCTATCCCTACCGGTCGGTATAGGCCATCGGGGTTAACAGTGAAACGTAAATCCGAATCGGGCTCGTGACACAACCTATATACCGCCGTGTGCGTAGCGCCTTGTATTTCGTACACCATCACTCAAACTGGTAGAATGTGATTCTATGCATAACTTTATTTTGCAGGGTTTGATGTGAATAGTATGGCTCATGTGTATGTGATGCATGTGTGTATATTATACATGGCCTGCGTGTCATGTTTGTCAGCCGGCAGGAGCCAAAGTGTTGTCATTTTATTGTATAACAACCTGTGTGTCGACTTATGACTCTATGTAAAATTCATTACTAGTTGTAGTATTTGGATAATAGAGATCAGGTTGGCGGCTTGGCGGCCCGGCGTGACAAATAATATGGAGTTTCTAGATGGTCATCAGAGTTGGAGCCGACCTGGAAGAACATCCATGAAGGAGCCATACTATTTCACAATATATGTTTTACTTGTGATTGTTATGCTTCTTTGTTTCTATGCATGTTAGAATGGTAGAAAGATCCCTTGTGAATATCAAGTAAATTGCCATTCCCGATGTTGCACATTCGCACGTCAAGTACGTCTAGTAGTGGGCTCATAAAATTGGGGTGCTGCTAGGTGTCCTTGAACTGAAGGGTTCATGTCGGACACGGACATGCACTGCATTAGGTTAACTTGACAAGGCTATCAAAACGGTTTTGGGCCTTGTCGCAAAAGAGGTCGGGAGCTGGGGTATGAGATACCTACCCGACCGACAGGAGTCGTATAGAGATACGATTAGTAAGGAGTTGCTTACCGGATAGGCATGTTGTCTAGCAGTGATGCTAAATCTCACTAGTCACATGTGCTAGTCGAATCCTGAATCACTGAGAGTTTGCGGAGGGATGCTGACTTCAGTGGGAGTATTTCTGTTTAAGGCTAGAATTACTCTACATAAACACATTTCTTAGTGATTGCATATTTTTCTGTTGTAGATCAATGGCACCACCTGCTCAACCCAACTTTGCATTGAAATCAATTCTGGAAAAGGATAAACTAAATGGAACAAACTTTACTACCTGGTATAGAAATTTGAGAATTGTTCTCAAGCATGATAAAAAGGAACATGTTCTAGAGGATCCGCTTCCAGAGGAACCGGCCAATAATGCTAGTACCACAACCAAGAATGCCTACCAGAAACTCGTTGATGAATCAAACGAGATCAGCTGCCACATGTTGTCTTGTATGGAGCCCGATTTGTAGCATCATTTTGAAGACGTTGGGGCTTTCGATATGATCGAGATTCTCAAGAGCATGTTTCAGGTGCAAGCTAGGACCGAAAGGTTCAACGTCTGGTGATCCTTGATGGATTGTAAGCTGAACGAAGGTGATCCACTAAGCCCGCATGTGATCAAGATGATCGGATATGTGCAAGCTTTGGATCGGTTGGGCTCCGAAAGGTTCAACGTCTGGTGATCCTTGATGGATTGTAAGCTGAACGAAGGTGATCCACTAAGCCCGCATGTGATCAAGATGATCGGATATGTGCAAGCTTTGGATCGGTTGGGCTTCCCGCTCTTGGATGAGCTGGCTACTGATGCAGTTCTGGGTTCTCATCCGCCCAGCTATGTGACGTTCATCTCGAACTATCATATGCATGGCACGGATAAGAAGCTCACTGAATTGCATGGGATGCTCAAAGTGGCAGAGCAGGATATTAAGAAAGGCACGCATCAAGTGTTGATGGTGCAGAAATCGGCTAAGTTCAAGAAGAGTTGGTCCAAGAAAAAGGCTAAGGTAAAGGGCACGGAGACGGTAACCTCCGTCGCTGCACCGAAGTATGGACCGGACTCAAAGACCATTTGCTATCATTGCAAGTAAACTGGTCACTAGAAGAGGAATTGTAGCAAGTGGCTTGCAGAGCATGGCAAGAAGGCCGGGAATGCTGCTTCAGGCAAAGGTACACTTGTTGCATATGTTATAGACATTTACCTTGCTGACATACCTAGCAGCTCTTGGGTATTTGATACCGGATCGGTTGTTCACATTTGCAACTCGATGCAGGGGCTGGTAAGAACTAGGCATGTGGCACAAGGGGAGATTGACATCAGGGTCAGCAACAAAGCAAGAGTTTCTGCGTTGGAGGTCGGCACAATGAAGCTCCAGCTTCCTTCTGGATTTATTTTGGAATTGAATAATTGTTATTACATTCCTGCACTTAGTCGGAACACTATTTCTGCCTCATGCTTGATGAGTCAGGGTTATGAATTCAATTTAAATGACAATGGTTGTTCGATTTATTTGAATGGTATGTTCCACAGCTATGCACCCATTGTTGATGGGTTATTTATATTGAATCTAGAATAGGAGCCGGTCTATAACATGAATGTCAAGAGGCATAAGCCTAATGAGATAAATCCGACATACTTCTGGCATTGCCGGCTTGGACACATTAGTCTGAAACGCATGAAGAAGCTCCACGATGATGGACTCCTAACTTCGACCGACTTTGGGTCGTTTGATACATGCAAATCATGCTTGCTCGACAAGATGACTAAGTCTCCTTTTGCAAAGAGTTGTGAGAGGGCATCCGAGTTGTTGGAACTGATACACAGTGATGTGTGTGGACCAATGAGCACAACTGCCAGAGGTGGCTATCAGTACTTCGTGACTTTTACCGACGACTTGAGTAGATATGGATATATCTATTTGATGAGGCACAAGTCAGAGACTTTTGAAAAGTTCAAAGAGTTTCAAAACGAGGTTGAGAATTAGCTCGGCAAGACTATAAAACTTCTACGATCTGATCGTGGAGGTGAGTACATGAGCCAGGAGTTTGATGATCATCTGAAAAGCAGAGGTATAGTACCTCAGCTCACACCTCCGTGTACGCCACAGAGAAATGGTGCATCGGAACGGAGGAATCGTACCTTGTTGGACATGGTTCGATCTATGATGAGAAAGTCGGATTTACCCTTGTCATTCTGGGGATATGCTCTAGAAATTGCAACTTTCAAACTTAACAGGGTACCATCAAAATCCGTAGACAAGACACCACATGAGATGTGGACCGGGAAGAGTCCCAGTTTGTCTTTTCTAAAGATTTGGGGTTGTGAAGCATTTGTCAAGAAAATTATGTCAGACAAGCTTACACCCAAGTCGGATAAATGCATATTCGTGGGATATCCGAGGGAAACCTTGGGATATAGCTTCTACAACTGGGAAGAGAACAAAGTGTTTGTTGCTCGGAACGGGGTTTTCCTTGAGAAAGAGTTTCTCAGTCGGGAGGCCAGTGGGGGGACGTTTCGAATCGAAGAAATTCGAGGACCACTCGGGGACGGCTCGGCTGGTGATGAGATCATACCAGAGTCAGTTAGGGAACCCGTAGTGGAAGCGGCACCGGAACCACGGAGGTCGAAAAGATTGCGCAGAGTGCGTGATGTATTGTTGCTAGAAAGTGCCGAGCGGGCCACGTATGCGGAAGCAATGGTGAGCCCAGATTCCGAGGCATGGCTGGAGGCCATGAGATCCAAGTTAAAGTCCATGGATGAGAGTCAAGTCTGGGACTTGGTTGATCCGCCGCTTGGCGTAACAGCCATTGGTTGCAAATGGGTCTTTAAGAAGAAAACCGATGTGGATGGAAATGTTTAGATCCACAAAGCTCGGCTTGTCGCTAAGGGTTATGGACAAGTTCAATGAATTGACTACGTAGAGACTTACTCGCCGGTAGCGATGCTGAAGTCGGTGAGGATCGTACTAGCTATAGTTGCATATTTTGATTACGAGATATGGAAGATGGATGTCAAGACGGCTTTCCTTCATGGAAATTTAACCGAGGACGTGTATATGATACAGCCCGAGGGTTTTGTCAATCTGACTAGCACTAGTAAGGTATGCAAGCTCAAAGAGATCCATTTATGGGTTGAGGCAAGCATCTCGGAGCTGGAACATTCGTTTTGATGAGGTCGTCACTGGTTTCAGCTTCATCAAAAGCGAAGAGGACTCTTGTTTATACAAGAAGTTAAGTGGGAGCTCGATAGTGTTTTTGATCTTGTATGTGATGACATACTACTGATCGGAAATGATGTTTCGATGCTGAACTCGGTCAAGGAATCATTGAATGGCAAGTTTTCAATGAAGGACCTTGATGAGGCAGTTTACATTTTAGGCATCAAGATCTATAGAGATAGATCGAGGAGGCTGCTCGGCCTAAGCCAAAGCACGTACATAGATAAAGTGTTGAAGCGGCTCAACATGAGTGAGGCCAAGAAAGGGTTCTTGCCTGTCTCACATGGTATAAGGCTAAGCGAGACTCAGAGTCCTTCAACATCTGATGAGCGAAGCAGGATGAGTAGGATTCTGTATGCCTCGGCAATCGGATCCATCATGTATGACATGATATGTACACGGCCCAATGTTGCTTTTGCAATAAGCCTAACAAGTAGATACCAGGGGCAACCCAGGTGAGAGTCATAGGGTAGTGGTAAAGACTATTTTGAAGTACCTGGAAAGGACTAAAGAGATGTTCCTAGTTTATGGAGGTGAGGAAGAGCTCATCATAAGGGTTTACGCCGATGCTAGTTTACAAACCGACAGAGATGATTGTCGATCATAGTCCGGATTTGTGTACGTCATGAATGGAGGAGCAGTGAGTTGGATGAGTTCCAAGCAAGATAGGTCGATTCTACTACAGAAGCTGAATACATTGCGGCTTGTGAAGCTGCAAAGGAAGGTGTTTGGATCCGGAACTTTTTGGATGATCTTTGTATTTTCCCAGCCTCGGTAAAACCGTTGGACCTTTATTGTGATAATTCGGGTGCCATCGCAGAAGCCAAGGAGCCGAGGAATCAGCACAAGGTCAGACACATAGATCGGAAATATCACCTGATATGAAAGATCGTAAAGAGTGGTGATGTAGAGTTATGCAAAATTCACACGGATGCAAATGATGCGGATCAGTTGACTAAGCCGCTTCCACAACCCAAGCATGAGGGGCATGTTAGAGCTATGGGCATTCGATGTCTATTTGATTGACTCTAGTGCAAGTGGGAGACTGTTGGAGATATGCCCTAGAGGCAATCATGTATGATGATATTTCCTATGTGTTTATGAATAAAGATAGTCCTTGGACATTATCAATGATGTGTATCAGCAAGTACGTGACTTGTTTGTGGGACTATGCATTGTATGATGACTGCCCTAAAAGGTCCATAGTCGAAAGGGTTGTGTGGACGCGCAGCCAACTAGACTAGCATATAACACGGGCGATGGCTTGGTCTCACTAGCCATGGAGCATTGGATGCTAACCAGATAATATGGACTGGGAAGGATCTGGTCGGATTCGACGTAGTTGGATCCGAGTCGAGATAAGGTCCGAGTCGGAGAGACCCAACTATGAGACGCAGCGATATGTCATCTGTGAGTGTCGAGTACAACATATGTTCTATGTCTAAAGACCTGAGATGACGCGTGTACTCAGGATGGTGACAAACTTGCTTTGGGCCGAGCAAACGCTACTCCGTAACTGGGTAGTTATAAAGGTAGGTTTCGGGTTTGTCCAGAACCATGCTGCGAGACGTGGTCGAGCAAGATGGGATTTGCCCCTCTGATCAGGAGAGATATACTCTAGGCCCCTCGTGTGATCCGACCAGGATAAGCATGGCCATGCGACAAGGATTATGAGATAATTCGGTTTGTGGTCGGCATCACTGGAACGAGAAAGAGGTCGGGCTAGCACAAGGATGACAGACTCGCCTTGAGCCCGACAACATATATCGTGTGGCAAAAGGAATGGAAGTATGATGTACAGGTTCGCCTAACCAGCTTTATAGTCTGTTTGGTGTTCGGCATGCCTTGCTAGAGGCTGCTACCAACTGTGCAGTTCGGAGGTGATCCGAACTATGACCAAGCCGACTTGAACCTAAGGGGTCGCGCGCTTAAGGGAAGGAACCTATGAGGTCGGATCCGAGGACACTGGTTGGATGTGATCCGAGCTGCATTCGAATTGTGGCCGAGTAGACTTATGGGCTTTAGGGTCCATGCAAGGCCTAAGTGTTGAGCCTGCGACGGACGCCTATATAAAGTGGAGGTGCTGCACACTCACGCGGTTGATCGCTTCGGCGCTGTCACTAGGGTTTGCATGTGTTGCAAATAGACACATCCACTCGCTACCGGTTGTGTGATCGGACCTAGCAGTCTGCCGCACGATGTTCCTCCTGCATGTGTGGATACCGTTAGAGGCGGTGCACTTGCGCCACTCCGGCGAACCTATATGTGGGAACCGACTACCGGCTGTATGAGGGAGATCAGACAAGGAGGAGACGATCCACCCGGACGCGCTGCCCCAACTCTTCTTCTGCTACACGGCACTGCGTGTCTAGTGGTAACAAACTGTGATCCATCTCCCATAGCATGTTCTTGGTTGTTCTGCACATAGGAAATTTTTAATTTGCAGTCGACGCACCCTACCATAGAACCCAACAGAAATTTGAGAAGGCTAGGCGCATCAAGAAGGACCAATACAAGGAGAGATTTATGAGGAACAATGTTGTTACAGTGGCTCTTGAAGAACTTGTCACTATTTAGAAGGAGATCAGAGATCTCAGTGATGAATTTGACCGATATCATGCAGATTGGCTCGGTGCCAAGGTCAGATTTGCCAAGATTGCCAAGAACTTCAAGGTCGGTGTTGCAACACAATCGCAACAACAAATTCCTCAGGCTGAAGCTTATGTTCAGTCTGTTGAATAAAATGAAAGAGCGGCTGATGAAAATCAGGCTGCTGAAGAAGCTACCAGGGGTGCTGAAGAAATTCCATCTCCTGAAGAAAATGCCAGGGCAACCACCAGTGTTGCGCTTGATGAAACTAAAAATGCTAGGGCGACTGCATCAGTCGTGCCCGAAGAAAATGCTCCAACTTCATTTGCTCCTCCTGCAAAATCTTCAAATGTGAAGACAACCACATTTCCTTCTGCATCAGAAGTGAAGAAAACAAAGGGTGCCGAGAAGGAAGCCGCAAGGAAAAGGAAAGAATCAACCTCTACAGAGTCCTCAGCTCCCAATATAGTGAGTACTTTGATGAGCTCTTTCACATAACCAATTGATGTTGTTCCAATCTCAATAGTATCACCACAGGAGCTCATTTCATTTGGTGAAGAATACGTCATTCCTGATGATGACATTGATGAAGAAAATCCTTCTGATGCTTTCTTAGAGTAGTTGGATGAAGAAATTAAAGTGGAAGCTATTGTGTCAACACCATTGGTATCATCGCATGTGCCTCAGTTCACTGCTAAAGAGGCAGGCGTTGAAGAAATTGAAGAAGATGTGGACATTGGCTCTACAACCCCTGTGCTAAATGATGATTATTGGGAAAATCTTCTCCCCAATTCTCCAATCGCCGCACCTCTGCCAAATTTCTCAGTCCCCTGTGCAAACTGAAGAAATATTCACAGGGTCTGAAGGACGTCAAGCTTCACTCCAGTTCATACCTAAAGAAATTCCAGCTGTAACGGCTTAAGAAATAGAGACATAAACTGCTGATGAAACTGGCGCTTCAATTTCTCAGTCTGTTGTACCAGAAGTTGTGACTCAATAGGTTGTGAGGCCTTCTACTACAAATCTTCAACCCAAGCCTCAAAATCCTCATACAAAGAGGCCAAAATCTGGTTTATTCACCGAGCATCATTTCTTCACTGATGCAAATCCTTATGACTAAGCAAGACTAAGGCGCAAGAGGTTTTGGACTGCAAGCCAGATGAACTTCTATGCATCTGTTCTATTTGACAAGGATACAATCTTCCAGCACCGCCAGATTCCTCATGTGGATATGGAGTCCATTCCTTGCTTCCAACCTATTCTGAATGTTCTTCATGAAGCTAGACTCCTCTATTTATGTGCTAATATCTGTGATTGGAATGAAGATCTCATTCTTCAGTTCTATGTAACTTTTCACCTCACTAGAAATGTTGTTGATATCAATTCATTGGTTCTGGACTAGATGACTGAAAACACTCACTATAAAGTTCTAGCCTCTGAATTGCTCCATGCCATCCTAGTTAGTCCTCCTGCAGAAGGCGCAAGACTGATCTATGCAGAACCTAAACTTAAAAATCATCTCATGCAAGTGTTGATGAACCCTTTGCAGCCTGGCCAAGCTCCAAGAACCACCTTCCTAGTGAAGGATTTTCTCTATGTGCCCAGAACCATCTACCGCATCTTGACCAAAACCCTCAGGCCAATCAAAGGCTACAAATCTGAAGAAGAAGAAGAAGAAGAAGTTATTGGCATCATGAAGAATCTGATGTTCAATATCATTCATGGTATTCCCATTAACTATCATGATTTCTTCATGAGCACTTTGGCCAATGTTACGATGTCTCCATTCGAATTGAAGCCTTATGCTCCTTGGATAATGAAATTCATCATAAATAGGTCTTAAATTCCATACAAGTTTGACTTTCAGAATCACCTCGGCTTTTTGCCTCCTATTTAAGTCCTCAAAAGGACAATTTCCTCAGTTGATGAAAAAGGCAAAGCTGTTGTTATTGATGAAGGCACTCGTCCATTGGTTGGTCAGTTTCATAAGGCTGCATCTAATTCCACCAATGATGACTCTACAACTCAAGATTCCGCTGCTAGAGCCCATGAGCGAAATCCTCAAGCCACTGCCCGACTAGTGATGACTGATCGTGAGCTTCTTCTAAGTCTTCACTAGAAGGTCGATCGCAATCACAAGTGGGTCAAGCGTCAATTTGGCTCAATTCTTCAAAACATGACCATCACGCAGAACACTTGGAAGAAGAATCATTATTATATGCATGAAATCTTCAATCACACTTGGTCAATACTTTCTCATCTTTACAGTGATGAAGACCTCAAGCAGATGAACTTTCAACAGAACTTTGAGTCGTCAAATCCTCCCTCAAAGAAATTCAAGAAGGTCAAAGTTCCTGAGTTGGTCACAAGTTCATATTCTTCATTGCGTGAGACGGATGAAGCTGAGAATCTCGACGACACTGCGGGAGACCTTACTACAACAAACAACCCCAACAATGTTGGTGCTCCTCAATCAACCTCATGATGATATTCTTCAGGGGCGTTATTCCTCATTTTTCGTCCCTTTTGGTCATTCGATGACAAAGGGGGAGAAATTTGAGTTAGTCCTCAACCGGGTCTCTATATATGGGTTGTTTTTCGTTAAGTTACAACTCTCGCTCTTCTGAAGTGTTTGTTGGTTGAGTTGTAAACTTAAGTCCGATGGTGGTCTGATACTTTTGAACTGATATCTGCATGCTTATTTCCTCAAGTACCTTAATGCACACATGTTGAATTTCATCAGACACCATTTTCCACCATGCATTTCAAATTCTTCATATTATATGTTAAATGCGTGTATGGATTACAAGATATAGGGGGAGATCTCCATGGTTTTATTCTCAATGTGCATTTGGAATCCAAAGCAAAATCCTCAAATATGCACATCTTCAGGGGGAGTTCTTCTATATCTTGCAATCAAATTCCTCAATATCAGTATTTACACTTCATATGTTTGTCCCCATGAAAACTTAACCTATTTGTCATCAATCACCAAAAAGGGGGGAGATTGTAAGTGCATCTAGTGCCCCTTAGTGATTTTTGGTGTATTGAAGACTTATAGGTTAAGGGACTAATGTGTTTGTGAGTGTACACAGGTCTAATAAGTCTATGAGGAGTTTGATATATTTGAAGAAAGTCGACCCCTCAAAATGAATGTCTTCAGTTGAAGACTTTGGTTTTCTTGGAGACTTTGAAAATGAGGAAATTGGTGTGACCTTGAATATATTGATATTGATGCAAGGACTATGAAGCGTGAAGACTTTTGTTTTCGTAGTTTCATTTTCCTTTCTTGAGTCATAGGAAACACCATACAGTTAAAGGGGATCGAGGTAATACTAATTAAGGAAAAATTTACAAGTGATGCTCATCTCAAAGCCTACACCTACCCAATCCTTCGAATGAAGCCTTTGGAAATCTCATAGACAAAGATCTTCTGGTCTTTGAGGAATTTGTTCTGACTAAGGAGTTAGGAATTCTGTAGTGTGGATTGACTACAAGTGATGAACATGATAGCCCTGAGGAATTTGAGAGCTCAAATTTCTAACAGTTGTTGTACTACGGCCAGCTATCCCAAATATCTTATCCACCTAACGGTCATATCATTGGGGGCATTTATGTCTTATCATGTTGGGTTGCTCCCCGGCTATAAATAGCCGCCCCCTCAACCACTAGCTGGTTGGCTGCTCCGAGAGAAACTAACAATTGTCATTTAGAGCATCCCATCCTCCGAGGACTTTGAGAGAAAATCATCAGTGAGGAAAAACCCAAAAGCCCAACACCTAAAATCCAAAGTGATTGAGCGTCACTGAAGAGATTGTAACTCTATGGAACCGACGATTGTTATCTTTGAAGATTGTGCATCTTCAAGATGGTTAGGCATCATGGTCTAGAGCATCCAAGAGGAATTGTGGATCGCCGGGTGACCGAGTCTGTGAAGGTTTGGAAGTCACCTTGAAGACTTACCATGAGTGATTGGGCGAAGTCTATGTGACCTTGGCTCAAGGAGAATACGGTAAGGACTGTGTGTCCTGGGATTGTGTGTCCTTCATTTTAAATACCAGGACGCTCCAACCAGCATACAACTATGACAACACTTGGACTGGTCTACCAAGTCACTGTCTTCATCGAGCTACTGGTTATATTTCCTTAACCCTTTCATTTCCTCACTTATGTGTTAATGAAATTGATCGTTACTATTTGAAGACTTTGACTGAAGGCTTTCTCAATTCTTTCAAAACTATTTCTTCAGTCATGTTGTCTTCTGCCTGCTTATCCTATTTACACGCTACCTGTGCTTTGTGTATGTTTCATTTCATCATGATGACTATGCTACTGTCTTGTTATGCATGCACCTGAGTACTTATTCTGCTGCTTATAGTTCATCATTTAGCAAATTCCTGAAGTTGTATTTCCTAAGTGACGAAATTGTAAAAATCGCCTATTCACCACCACCCCCCCTCTGGTCGATATAACGCACTTTCATGAATCTCATCCAACCCATCACCGTCCAGAAAGCCTATGAAGGAATTACTCACTCCCGACAGTGAGCATCATGAAATTGGTGATGGGGGATGGTTGATGATGAAGAAGATGGAAGATCCCCCTCTCCAGAGCCCAGAACGAACTCCAGATCTAGCCTCCCGATGAAGGATAGGAGGTGGCGGCGGCTTCGTATCGTCAAACGCGATGAAACTTCCTCTCTTATTTTTTTCTCTGGAAACAGGAATTTATAGTATCCAGATTAGGATCAACGGAGCCACGAGGGCCCCACCACCCACTAGGGTGTACCTGGGGGTAGGCCCACCCCCGTTCCTTATGGGCATAGGGTGGCCCCCCTCTAGTGGGTATTGGCTCCAATATTTTTATTTGTTACATAAAAATCTCCCAAAAGTTTCGTCCAATTCCGAGAACTTTTATTTCTGCACAAAAACAACACCATGGTAGTTCTGCTGAAAACAGCGTCAGTCCGGGTTAGTTTCATTCAAATCATGCAAATTAAAGTCCAAAAAGGAGCAAAAGTGTTTGGAAAAGTAGATACTATGGAGACGTATCAGTCACCAAACGGAAGTCACCCACCTCAGTCAAGGAGATCCGCAGTTTTTTCGGACTTGGAGGATATTATCGGAGATTTATTGAGAATTTCTCCAAGATTTCTAAGGCTATGACTGAGCTATTGAAGAAGGAAACTAGGTAAATTTGGATCGAGGATTGTGAAGCTAGTTTTCAGGAGCTGAAGAAACATTTGGTTACAGCCCAGTGCTAATTTTGCCGGACGTACGCAAGGATTACTAGGTGTATTGTGACGCTTCTCATCAAGGACTCGGAGGAGTGCTCATGCAGGAAGGAAAGGTTGTAGCTTATACCTCCAGACAGCTACGACCTCACGAGATGAATTCTGCTACACATGATTTGGAGTTAGCAGCAGTAGTGCATGCCCTCAAGACCCGGAGACATTTCCTTGTTGGAAGCAGTTGTGATGTTTACACGGATCAGAAGAGCTTGAAGTACATTTTCATGCAGAAGGAGTTGAACCTCCGATAGAGGAGATGGCTAGAGTTGATCAAGGATTATGACCTGAGATTGACTATCACCTATGGAAAGCAAATGTTTTAGCAGATGCCTTGAGCAAGAATAGCTATGTGAACACCCTCATAGCAGGAGGATTACCCTAGGAGTTTGTCGATGATATCAGGGATCTCCGCTTGGGGATAGTTACGAGAGGATATGTTGCCACCCTTGATATTTAGTCCACTCTGACCGAAAGAATCAAAGAAGCTCAGAAGACAGACAAGGTAATTGCAGAGATAAAGAAAAGGATGAGTAAAGGAAAAGCTAAAGGTTTTCGTGAGGATGAACACGGAACTATATGGTTTGAAGATCGTATCTATGTGCCCAATGATCCAGAGGTCAGGAAGTAAATTCTGCAAGAGGCCCATGATTCACCGTACTCGATACACTCATGCAACGCCAAGATGTATCTCGACTTGAAGGGAAGTTTCTGGTGGACGGGTATGAAGAAGGATATTGCCGAGTATATAGCAGTACGGATGTTTGTCAGGGAGTAAAGGCAGAACATCAGATGCCAGCAGGTTTACTGCAACCTTTGCCAATACCTGAGTGGAAATGGGAAAAACTTGGGATGGATTTTATCACAGTATTACCTGGGACTCGTTCAGGTTATGATTCTATCTAGGTAGTGGTTGATCGCTTCACCAAGGTATCTCACCTCATTCCCGTGAAGACCACATATATGAGTGCTAAGTTAGCCAAGATATACGTGACGAGGATTGTATGTCTGCATGGAGTTCTGAGGAGTATCGTGTCAGATAGAGGAATATAATTTACCTCAAAGTTTTGGAATCAGTTACACGAAACTTTGGGTACGAGGCTGGAGTTTAGTACAACTTTTCATCCGCGGATAGATGGATGAACCGAGAGAGTCAATCAGATTTTGGAAGACATGATGAGATCTTGTGCACTAGACTATGGAGCTAGCTGGGATGATAATTTACCCTATGCGGAGTTCTCATACAACAACAACTATCGGACGAGCTTCAAGATGGCCCCTTTCGAGGCTTTATACAGAAGGAGGTGCAGAACACCATTTTTGTGGGATGATGTTGGAGACCAAAAAAAATTTGGTCCTGATCTTATCAGAGATTCCGAAGAGAAGGTCAAATTGATTCGTGAGAGACTCAAGATAGCTCAGTCGAGACAGGAGAGTTATGCCGACAGTAAACGCAAGGAGGTAACGTACGAAGTAGGAGACCGAGCATATCTTCGTGTGTCTCCACTTCGAGAAATCAAGAGGTTTGGTGTTAAAGGAAAGTTAGCACCTAGGTTTATAGGCCCATACAAAATTCTTTAACACAGAGGAGAAGTTGCGTACAAGCTAGAATTACTGAAGGATTGTCAGGAGTTCACGATGTCTTTCACGTTTCCCAGCTGAAGAAATGCCATGCTGAGATGGTCGATATTCCTTTGAGAGACACAGTCCCCTAGAGGCCATACAGCTTGACAGCGATCTGACTTATGAGGAGAAACCGGTCAGGATTCTTGAGACTGCGAATAGAGTTACCTGCGGCAAAATCATCAAGTTTTGCAAGGTTCCGTGGAGCCATCACTCCGAGAAGGAAGCCACTTGGGAACAAGAAGAAGACCTCCGTCGAGACCACCCGCACCTATTTGCTAGCCAACCCAAATCTCAAGGGCGAGATTCATCTTAAGGTGGGTAGGTTTGTAACATCCCGAATTACCAATTTGGAATGTTTTGCAATACTAGCTAAGCATCTAGGCATTTTGAATGAATTGAGGTGACATTTGAATTTTTCAAAGGCACTTTGGTATCATTTTTTAATATTGAGTCCAGTTCAAATTGGCATCTGAAATTCCATTTCCAAAATTTCTGACAGATACTTTTATCAAAGAGTATGAGAGGGGGTAACATGACACCCCAAAAGTCAGAAGAAAATAATGCCAAAAGTAAGAATTCAAATTTGGTTTTATTTGGAATTTTCAAAAAAATGATTTTTATAAAGTTTGTTTTTTGCCTTTGAAAAATAGTTTACCATTTAGGATTTATTTTTCTGATCATTTTGATATATATTGTCTATATAAATATATTTTATTGTTATCTATTTTCTTGTTTTTCTTTTCTGTCAAAATTCAAAAAAAGGGGGAATCCTTAGCCGATACCAGCCAGGCGTCAGGCCAGCCGGCCCACTCTCATGGCCCACCACCACCGCAACCTACCCCGCGCCTGAAACCCCCGCCCCTATGAGTCGGCCCCCGACCCACTCGGCACCCCCCTCCCGATTCCACCGACCGATGGGGCCCGCACCTTGTCTTCCACCTCCAAAAACCCTGCGCCCAAATCTCGCGAGCACCCGACGGCGGCCACGCCCTCAATCTCCCAATACCCTAGCCGAGTCGACCTCCTCCCC
>NC_041392.1:292394328-292405093 GCF_002162155.2 Triticum dicoccoides
GATCCCGCCTCTATCGTCGCTATTCATCGTTGTTTGCCGTCGCTGGTGAGCACCCCCTCTGCCTCCTCTTCTGTCAATGTGACGCTCTAGACCGCACACACTTTTTTGACAAGGTTTCGGCCTCTTTCATCCATCACAAGCTCGAGCCCGAGCTCGTCCGACCACCAGAGTTCGCTAGACCGCCCGGAGCTCCGCCGCTTTGTCACGTTGTCGTTCGTCGTCCCTGACCGCCACCACCGTCACCACCGACTCCGTCTAGCTCCGCCGCATCTCCTCGTCTTCTTCCTCGATGCCAAGGACCGCCGAAGCCGCCACCACCTCGACGGTTGACACCACGTCGTCGTCTCCGCTGTCACCACTGTCGTTGTAAGGCACCGGTACAACCACCTCCGTTCGATCAATAATAGATGGCCTAGATTAGATCCCGCGTATGGTTAGTTTTTTTATTTTAGATCAGTGTATTTTTTGGTTTAGTCTCGGTTTAGATCGAACTGCCCGGTCGGTTTTCTTTTAATTAAACGTATGCACCCGAAGTTGCTAGATCTCGGCCATCCGCCGGTGTACTCCTGTCAAACACCCCCCATAGCTAATCGGCTTGCGCCACGTAGCACGTGCACATTCTGTTTTTTCCGTTTCTGTTTTTAAAAACTGAAAAGTGTCAATCTTAGAAAATTCATATCTCCTAGGATTTTTAGTATATTAATTTGATTATTTTTGCATTAGATTAGAATTTTTATGTAGTTTCTATAGATATCAAGTTTCACTAGGTTTGAAAATTTTAATTTGGAAAATCACTAGATTGGCTATAACTTGAGCTAGGAATATTATTTTTTGTGATTCTTTTTGCTACTAGTTCTTTGTGATATTGTTTATCAGTAGGAATTAATTGGTGTTATGATTACTTAAAATTAGGTTTTCAGGAAAACAGTACTGTTTCAGTGTTTTATATATAGCTTTTGTGCTATTGCTTTTAATTCTAATTGTTTTATTTTGTTCCTTTGTTAAGTTCTATTTAGTTTCTGTTAACCTAGCAGTAGCAATTTTATTTGAGTTAAAATATATTTTTATTAATTTATTTCTTTTATCTTACTAGAATACCTGTTTTGGGCATTATAGGAATTTTATAAATGATTTTAATGTGTTTATTTTTGCATAAAATTTTCTATGTGATTTTCTTTCTGTAATTTATTAAAAACTTCATTTTTATTCTGTTAAAAAATTATTAGTGATAGAAAATTATTTGTAGCTTGAGGACATTGCTTAGAGTTTTGGTGAATTCTTTGGTTTTGTTTTTGGTTTTCACTGTGTGTTATATTGATTGTTTATTTACTAGTTTTACTTGTTGTTGTATTATTATTTGTATGATGCATTGCTTATTTTTTTGCTTCGGTAGATTACCCGGAGTGCGAGGCTTGTTACTATGAGTCGTTAGAGTTCGAAGATCGTCACTGAGGCAAGTCTTGATCATACATTTTCTTTATTACCTATGCTTTGCATTAGTTAAAATCTTCCCCACCATGCATCACTACAGGAGTCAGGCACTTTGCCATCTCCATGGCTGATGGCAAAGGCATGCCTGGCGAACGGCAAAGGCCTTTGCCGTCAACCAGCAGACGGCCCCACGTCTGGCTGAATGAACCACGGCAAAGGGCTGCTTTGACGTCTGCTTTAATAAAGCGGACGACAAAGAATTTTGTCGTCAGCCATCCATAGCAAGCAGACGGCAAAGGACCTGGATGGCAGAGGGATAGGGTTAGGTCCGTTAGGTGGCTAATGGCATGCTTTGTCGTCTGCTGGCAGACAGCAAAGAAGCAGAGGTCTTTGCCGTCTGCTAGTAGACTACAAAGTGTGCACGTGCTTTGATGACAACGACCTCTGCTTCTTTGCCGTCTACGAGCAGATGGCAAACTGTCCAAATAGGCCAGCCCAGGTGCCCCTAGATTTCACAGGTAGCTGCCACATGGCAGCTTTGCCGTCTGCTAGCAGACGGCAAACTTCTTTTTCGTCTGCCAGCAGACAGCAAAGTGCCTGTATTGCCCCTGTTAATTCTGTTTTTCTTAAATTCAGTCAATTTCATAGATATATATATATATATTCATTTCAAAATACTTTCAATAAGCATACATATCCCTGCCATATGGATATGATCATCCAACACATATATACCAAATCAAAAGTCCATATCCAACATATATATAGCCAACATATCCAACAATTAAGCAAAAAGTCCATATGCAATGGTTTCATCCATACATATATAGGTAGCAATTTTCACATCCTACAAAATCAAAACAAAAAGGAAGGACAAGGAGAAGAGTAGACTCCATCAACGCAAGCTTCCGTGATCTGAAGCAAATCTGCAAATTGGTAAAGAAGAAAGTTAGAAGAAGAAGACTACAGGAAGAAGAAGAAGGAGAAGAAGAAGAAGACTAGAAGAAGAAGACTAGTAAAAGAAAAAGAAGAAGAAGAAGAAGAATTTTTCTTCTCTTTCTTTTTATCCTCTTCTTTATCTTCTTCTAACTAAGGTAACCTAGGTAATTATACCATTTTTAGCTAACTAAGCATATTAAGCCATTTTGGAGGGAAAAATGCTAAGTGTAGGTCATTTTTAAGCTAACCTAGGTAAATAGGTCATTTTCGAGCTAAGTAAGGTTATTATGTAAGTTTCGAGGAAAATAAGCTAAGTATATGTCACTTTTTATGTAACCAAGATTATTATGCCATTTTTGACCTAAGTATGCTAAGTATGTCATAAATGAACTAAATAAGCTAAGTATTGGTCATTATTGAGCTAAAGTAGGTAGTTATGCCATTTTTGAGCTAACTAAGCATATTAAGTCATTTTTGAGGAAAAATGGTAAGTGTAGATAATTTTATAGCTATCCTAGTTAAAATCGGTCATTTTGGAGATAAGTAAGGCTATTATGTCATTTTCGAGGAAAATAAGCGAAGTATATGACAGTTTGGAGCTAAACCAAAGTTATTATGCCATTTTTTACCTAAGTAAGCTAATTATGTCATAAATGAACTAGCTAAGCTAAGTATAGGTCATTACTGAACTATCCTAGGTATTTATGCCATTTTTTAGCTAACTAAGCATATTAAGTCATTTTGGAGGGAAAAAATGCTAAGTATACTCCATTTTCTAGCTATCCTAGGTAAAATAGGTCATTTTGGAGCTAAGTAAGGTTATTATGTCATTTTTGTGGAAAATAAGCTAAGTATAGGTCATTTTGGAGCTAAATAGGTCATTTCTTAAGCTAAGTATGCATTTGTTAAGTAAAACACTTGAGAAAACTTACCATCATCACGGAGGTGAAGGACCGGTCGCGCCAGTGGAAGACGGAGAAGGATCGGTCGATGCTTGTCGGGAGGCATGCTGCACCAAAGATAATTTGCAATGTCTCGTTAGCATGATGCAACTCAAATGTGAATACTAGTAACTAATGTCCATTCAAATGAAACTCACTGTGGTCGCCTGAGCAATTTGGGGCATTGGTGGAGGGGTATGACCATTGGTATGGCACACGGACTGCACATTTGGTTTTCACGAGTCAGTCATATTAGTTAATAATGAAACGAACATTATGTGCATGATTTGGCTAATATGCAGGAGAAACTTACCACGAGGAGCTAGTATAGGGCCCGGTGAGACGCGTTGTTCCAGTTCCTCTCCTCCAACAACCTAGTTGTCCTCTCCTCCATGTCCCTCTCCCTCTCTGTCGCCTGCCTGTTTGCCTCCGCCAGAAGATCCTAGGCCCTAGCCTCGATGGCAAGCTCCATTGGCCATGGACAAGGCCTTATCTCAGGATCAGAGCTCTTCTAGTGCTTCTTGATCTCCGGGAGAGTGCTAGGACAACGTATCAGTCCATCCCCAATGGCTATTGAGCCATGGGACCTCCCACCACCAGATATCATCACCAGCTCTGGATCGAAAGGACTTTGGATCAGGTTGAAGTCCTCCCCTTTCCTCGTCTTCCCCTCATCTCTGTACTTCAAGAGCTTGTGGTGCAAGGAGATGTTGGTGAAGCTCTCTGGATGATCGATGTTAGACTCAGAGAATGCCTTGGCCTTCCTGTACGGGGCAGTAGGGGCCATGGCATAGAGGTCGAACACCCTTGGCACCTCCTTCTTTGTGTATCGCGCCTAAAAGAGAGGAACAAAATATTAGTTAAGGGCTCAAGCTAGCATGAGAAATAGCATGAATCATGAAGCAAACCACATACCCAGTTATCCCCGTACTCATATAGGTTGGGGATCCCTTGATGGTGTGGCACACCAACCATTTGGTCACGCTTATCCTTGGCCTTATTGTGGACGGCTAGCCATTAGGAAGAGCACCACTCATCCACCAATTCCTCCCAATAGTCCATCCTATTCGCACACCATCTCGGGGGCACATAAGTTAGTCAAGAGAAATTTCAGCGCTACGCGTATGAATCAAAACAAGGAAACTAAGTAGAAGGCCTTAAGAATAGGTAATTACCTTCATATACTTCTCCTTACTCAGAAACTTGCTGCAGCACTTCGTCTTGGACCTCTTAATACCAGTCGAGACGTAGTAGTCTCGAACAGCCTACACCCGAGCCTCGTGTCGTAAGTTCTGAAGTAGGCGCCTGCACTCGGCTTCGATAACCATAGCCGTGGCCTCCTCCTGTCCCTCAAGACACATGTAGAAGGTATGCAATCAAACAAGACAACACTGATTAGTACAATCACTAGGTATTGTTGATTTTTTATTTTGTAAAGGAGAAATTACCCAAAACGTCTGGATCACAATGTCGGCCACCGTCCCGCACAAGACACCGTCGACCCTCTCCTCCAGAGGGGCCGGGGCTGCCAATTACAGCTCCCAGCTCAGTGCTAGTAGTGGAAACCTTACCCTCACCGGGCAACGTGACCCACCCTAGGAAGTTCCGCCGGCAAATCACAGCAAGGACCTGATTGGGCTTGCGGACATCAAGGCTGTGTTTCCAACCTCTGCAGTATGACAAGGCCAATGCATTAGATATTAATTTGAAGAAACATGAAGGCAAAAGGTTAAAAAATAGTAAATGCACTTTCTTCTCCCTATTAGGCGCGATCAACCTCCTCTGCTCATGGGTCACCGGCACGGGCAGGAGCTTTGTACCGCCACGCTGGTAGACCTTGCCCTCCTCAACCAGCTCACCCTTTCTATAGCTATCATGAGAAAAGCGGTCCTCACCACCATCAGCATGGCCACTAGCCTTCGGAGTCTAGCGAGACGAAGACTCTGGGACCAGAGTCTCATGGGGCGAAGGCTCGGCGACCCGAGGCTCGTCGGCCCGAGGCTCGTGGACCGGAGTCCGAGACGGGTCCACCTCAGACGGAGCAGTCCTATGGTCCGGTGAATCGGCTGGGGGTGGTGGCGAGGAAGGCGTAGAAGCCTTCCTACCTCCCCGCCCCCACTTCCACCTCTAGCACCCCTCTTCATCCTCCCCCGACCTCTCCCAGCCGAAGAAGAAGCTCACGTCGATGGAGTCTGCACACTGTCTAGCAGCGCTCTCCGGAGGTGCTCGGGTGGAAAGGAAGCACCCCTCCCAGCACGCGCCGAGGAAGGAGGCTCGGAGCGCTCTCGACCCGCACCCACCATCTGTCAACACCTGCAATGACAAAGAGTAAACGAAATTAGTACAACATAAAAAAATTGAATACCTGACATGAATAATATGTATATAATTTAAGTGTATCATCATCATGAACGTAATAAAAAATTGAATACCTAATAGCACTAACTAATTAATAATATATATATATATGTGTGTGTGTGTGTACATAATATCTGACATTACTAATATTACTCTTCATCGTCTATATATGCTCTGGGATCAATAAATGCATCATCATCATCACTATCAGTAATGACGTGCTCATCATCATCATCAATAAATGCATCAACATGTGCAAGGCCTCCTTTACGTAATTGGTCAAGCATTGACAAGTCATCCACATCAATAACCTCTTCTTGTTCCAGCTCAGGGGTGAAGTCGGATTCACTGCCACTATCTACTTCAATGTTCTGGGGTGAAGTAGAGCGGTTCTTGAAACGTTTTTTTGGAAAGACATGTTTCTTGGAAGAATTCTCCTTCATATGGGTCTGGGTTAATGTTAGGTTCACAATCCTCTTCATTGGGGGGAGGTGGTCTAACACGTGGCGGCTCTTCATAAATGACATCCCAACCGTTGAGATTTGGATCACTTTGATAGGCCCACGGTAGATAGAAAACTTGGATTTCCTGTTGAGCCATAATATAGACATCAGGAACATCCAAATGGGTGCTTTGTTTGATTTCGACTAGCCCTATATGTTCATGAGTCCTTCTTGTCTCCTTCGGCTGGAACCAATAACATTTGAAGACTACGATGTTTGGTGGGTTTGCAGCATAGAATTGAAGTTCATAAATTGCTTCAACTCTTCCATAATACTCGGTATCTCCTTCGCCAATAGAAGAAACACAACAATTTGTAGACTTTCAGTCGGCCATAGATAGCTCTTTGCCATAGGTACGAAAGCGATACCCGTTGATGTCGTATTTGTCAAATGAGCGGACCTTAAACTCGAAATCATTAGCGACTTGTCTCAATTCAGCGTCCATAAACTCTGAATTAGCCTACAAGTTTAATACAAAAGGATTATTGCATTAGTCGTAAAATAGACGAAGAAATCAAATGGTCTAATGGAAATTACCGTTTGTTTGAACCAAGAGATGAAACCGGGATAGCCGCCTCCATGCTTTGCAAGAAGCTCATACTCTTCAATGGAATCATTTTGGATCACCGCTCCATACGAGAATTTGGCGACGTATCGACTGTATCAAATATCCGGGAATAAGAGCAGTTCAAAGGAATTATAAGTTGCGAAACAATGTACCGAAAACTTACTCGATGTATGGTCACACTTCTGTTAGGTTGTTGAAGATATACAACAAAATGGTCCGCCATTCTTCGACATCCAATTATAAGGAATTAGAACCACCGGATGGTGCGAGCTTTCTTTTGAATAGGCTGAGGTTGGATCCACCCTTTTTAGGGTCGCCAGCATTGTACGGAGACTTCGAATTATGCAAATGATGATTTTTGGCTTCGTAGTGTGCTATCACGAAGTTTGCAGCTCCTCAATAATGAATGCCTTGGCCATCGATGCTTCGATTCTACATTTATTTTTACATTTTGCTCGAAGCGTCTTCTGCATCCTCTCAGTTGCGTACACCAACGATTTTGCACGCACCACCCCCCCCCCCCCAATCTTGCCTCGGTCGGGAGATGAAAAATCAAGTTCTGTATTGGATTAAAGAAGCCCGGTGGAAAGATCTTCTCTAACTTGCAGATCAACTCCGGCGCCAACTCTTCCATTTCTTCTAGCAGGCCATGCGATAGTTCTTCGCATAAAGAACACTGAATAAATAGCTCAGCTCTGCCAGTACTAGCCATTCATCCTCAGGGATGAAGCCACACAACATCACCGGCATTACCCGCTCAATCCATATGTGTCAATCATGACTCTTGAGACCGAATATTTTCAAATTTTCAAGATTTGCTCCCCTCTTTAGATTCGCTGCATACCCACTGGGGAACATCAACTTCATTTTCACCCACAAGATAATTTCCCTCAAAGCTGGTCTTCCAAGATTAAACCATGCCTTTGGCTTTGTCCAGTTCTGCTTTCCTTTTGATTCTTGCATGTTTTGTAATGGTCTATTACATAGCGCCTCCTGATCAACTCTAGCCTTAGTATTATCCTTTGACTTCCCCTCTATGTCGAACAATGTACCAAAAAGTGGCTCGGCGATATTATTTTCAGTGTGCATCACGTCGATGTTGTGTGGGCAAAGGAGGTCTTTGAAGTAAGGCAGATCCCACAAGCACGTCTTGTGAGTCCAGGCGTGTTTCGAATTATACCCCTTGAAATACCATGGAAGCTCTGGATCTGGCTCGAGAGTGTTTAACTGATCCAAGGTCTCTTGTCCTGTCAACATAGGTGGTGCAGAGTTTTTGACAACTCTACCTTTGATGAAGTTCTTCTTGTCTTTCCTGAACTTATGGCGAGGATCCAGGAACTATCTATTGAAGTCGAAGCAAGAAAACTTGCAACCGGCCTGCAACCAACGAAACTCAAGAGCTGCCTTGCATGTGGGGCACGGGAACCTTCCATGCACACACCAGCCAACGAATAGCGCATACGCCGGCAAGTCATGCATCAAGTACATGTACCAGACACACATTATGAAGTTCTGTTTGCTAAAGGCGTCGTATGTCTTGAACCCATTATCCCAAGCTTATTGCAATTCATCCTTAAGCGGCTGCATGTACACATTCATATTCTTCCTCGGATAGTTGGGCCCTGGAATTATCAACGTTAGGAAAATGTTCTTTCTTTGCATAATCTGTCCGGGGAGATTGAGTGGAATGAAAAATACGGGCCAACAACTGTACGGGGCTACCATCAGACCAAACACATTGGACCCATCCGTGCTGATGGCGACATGAGGATGCCTTGGACCTGCCACTTTTTCCGCATGTAATGCATCGAAGTGCTTCCACGCTTCACCATCCAATGTGTGCACCATCATCAGATTCCCATTGCATCTAGTTGGGTTCTTTTGCCCATTTTGTGCCATGTCATCTGTCTGGTCGTCTATTCGGCCATGAAAAGACATTGGAGTCTTGGTACGATTGGCATATACCGAAGAACATTAATGGGGATTTTGTCTGCGTCTTCTCACGCATACTGTTGTCTACCACAACATACCTGGATGACTTGCAAATGGGACAATAGTTCAAGTCTGCATACTGAAGCCTAAATAAGGCACATCCTTTCTCACAGGCATGTATATTCTCATAGGGCATCTTAAGAGCACGGAGGATTTTGCCTGACTGGTATAGGTTTGCAGGTAGTACATGGCCTTTGGGTAGAAAACGTCCAAATACTGTCATCATCGCGTCATAGCATTCTTTGCCCAAGTTGAATTGAGCCTTCAGAGCCATTATTTGTGAGATGGCATGCAGCTGACAAAGCTCAGTGTGCTCGTGGAGAGGACGTTTTGAAGACTCCAACATTTCATTGAAGGCCTTTGCAGATTCCTCCATCTCATCATCTGAGTCCCGAGCATCATCAATGTTTTGCACCATGTCTTACATCCTGGTACCATGCTCGTCGGTGCAACAACGAACCCCCTCGGCTCTGGCATGTTGGGCAGACTCACCATAAAATGTCCAGACCGTATAAGCAGGCATAAAACCAAACTTCTGCAGGTGTTTACTCATTTCAAGCTCGTTCCTCCTATGATAGTTGTCGCACCGGACACAAGGGCACCAGGTTTTTCTCTGGCCATTTGCAAATGCGGCTCTCACAAACCCCTTGTTTTTTGTTAACCATTCATCGGTCATGTCTTCCTGACTAGTGTGACCGGTGTACATCCACGCACGATCACTCATCTTGCCTAGCTACTGGACACACAAGAAATATATACATAACTCAGCAAACAATATTCATCAATTAATGGAGTTCGTCAGTTTTATTACGTCCATGCAACCAAGACGCTAATAGGTAAAGATAGGTCCTAATCCCACTCGAGTATGTGTAGATTGGGTTCGTTTTCCCATGCTCTACTCCGAATCCGACGCAATATTTCGGTAGCACCTCCCTGTTGTTCTCCTGATACATGTCTCGGCAATAAGTAAAGAGGATGTGTACCCGGAGAACAACAGGGAGGCACTGACGAAATTATGCATTGGATCCGGAGCAGAGCATATGGGAAAACAAACCCAATCTACACATACTAGGACTGTCCATGGATAACGTTGGACAATTCGAAAGAATCACGGTTATAAATATGCAAAGGCATGCATATTTATAGATGTAGCCCTTTCGAATGGGAGACACATAGTGGTCACGCATACTGATGATTGAAGACACCTATAGCTAGCAAGTTTCATCGGCACGATGACCGGAACAGAGCAAATCAAGGGGGAGGAGGAGATGTCATTTGTGCTCACCCACGAGCGCAGGGGCGGAGCTTGTCGAACACATGGGGAGGTCGTCAAACACCAGACCCTCGCAACGACGAAATAACTACACATTTAAATCCACCTGATGAACACAAATATGATGCTTTTTATAACAAAATCGAAAAATATATGTCCTAACTCATAATTCACAAACATATGACCCCGTCGGCCTCTAGAGAGCCGAAGAGCACCTTTTCGGTCAATAGGAGGCCGAAGAGGTGTCGGGGGTCGGGGGTGTCGGGTCTAGGTGTCGTGGTGTTGGGGTGTGGTGTCGGGGTCGGGGTGTCAGGTCTAGGTGTCGTGCTGTAGGGGTGTCGGGCTGTCGGGGTGTCGTGTCGAGGTCGGGGTGTCGTGTCGGGGCCGGGGTGTCCTTTTCTTCTTCTTCATTCCTTCTCCTCCTCCTCCTCCTCTTCTTCTTCTTCTTATTCTTCTTCCTTCTTTTCATTTTTCCTCTTTTCTTGTCATCTTCTCCTCTTTTTCTTCCTCTTCTTCTCCTCCTCCTCCTCCTCCTCTTCTTCTTCTTCCACCTTCTACTTATTCTACTTTTCTTCTTCTTCTTTTTCCATATTTTTACTTCCTTTAATTATGACTATTTAACTAAAACCTAGCACTAATCTAATCTAATCTAGCACTAAACCTACAACTAACTATATCTAATATCTAAAATAGGAAAGAAAAAACAAAAAATACAGAAAAAGGGGGTGGTAGTGGGGCTCACCATGGGTTGGCCCGCCAC
>NC_041392.1:292405249-292416489 GCF_002162155.2 Triticum dicoccoides
CGACCAGCGACTACGTCGGGGAGGCTCAGGAGGGGGGGCGGTGCAGCGGCGACGGGGCGGGGTGGCAGGGTAGGGCGGCGACGAGGCCGGAAGGGTGCGGCGAGGCGGCAGCGACAGGGCGGAGTGGCAGGGAGGGGCCCGAAGACGGCGTGGCGGCGACGGGCTGAGAGAGAGAGAGAGAGAGATGCGCGGGGGAAGTGGCAGTTTCAGGCACGGGGGTAGCCGTTAAGCAAACCCCCTCTTTGTCGTCTGCCAGCAGACGACAAAGAGGGTGCCCGTTAGCTAGTCAACGGCGTGCCCTGGTGGGGCCCCCTACCCTCTTTGTCGTCTGCCTAGCCTTTCTGTGTCGTCTGCTAGCAGGTGACAAAGAGGAAGCAGATAGCAAAGAGGTGGCCTAGCCATCGTCGTGCCCTCGTGGGGCCCACCAGGCTCTTTGTCGTGCCATTTGCCTATTTGTCGTGTGCTGGCAACGACAAAGAACTAGCAGATGGCAAAGAGAGTCTTTGCCGTCAGCTGGTTCTTTGTCGTCTGCTTTGCCAAAGCAGATGGCAAAGAGTGGACAAATGGCAAATTGCCAGATTCCAGTACAAGTAAGTGAATTTAAGTTATGTTATTGAGTAGTATCATGTGGTAGGTTGAACCCAAATTCCCATGTCATCAATGCCCGGGATGTTGTAGTTATTTTGCTATACTTCGTAGACGGGGTTGGTCGAGTGAATTACATGTGAGATGTGAGAGTTAAGTTGATGACTACAACCCCAAGACTTCAAGATTTTCAAGACAGACTTCGATTCACTACTAGGTGGAGGACGGATGGACGGGCACCCTCGAGTACCTAGTGCTTGACCCAGGGATGCATGGAGCATGACATCTTGAGGAAAGCTTCACCCAACCACAAAGAGACAGATGGATACACCTTGACTGGAAGCTTACCTGTGCAGCCGCAAGTCACAATGGGCTCTGGCTTGGTCGACCTAGGGGTGACTCTGGACGGACAGTACCAGCAGATGTAGAAGAATGGGAGGAAATGGATGGGCACTGGCAATGGCCTAGAGGAACTCTACGGTAGATCTTGTTCCGTTCGTCCCCTCTTCAAACACCATGCAGTGCGAGGACATAAAGGAGGGAATGATTCTTGCGGGTAAAGTGCACAAGAGTCTACAGAGTGGAAACCTGATTGATTAGCTGTGTCCTCGGTTACGGACATCTGGGCCTCTGGAATTGGATTTATTCGGAACTCTCAACAGAAGCATAATTAATTAATTATTGATGTAATATGATTTCGGATATGAGACACTGGTTGGCGGCACCATCTTAATAACAACAAATATTTTTTAGTAATTGGAAGCAAATCCTTTTGTTGTAGGAAAAAAGTTGCTTTTCACAAAAACTTAAACTTAGAGCCCACGGCCAAAATTGCATGTAGTGATAGTATTTTATTATTGTTTTCCCTTCTATGACTTGCCGACATATTCAAAATGCTGACCTACATGGCTGCAACATCTTATGTTGCAGAGGATTATTCCGACCAAGAGTGAGGCTACGATCCACGCTCGGTGATTGCCCTTTGGAGTCGGATGGACTCGCTTTTCGTCTACGCTTACGCATTAGTTTATCTCGTGAGTTGGCCTTTGGCCGAATTTATTCTGATGTAATAAAGACTCTATATGATATTCATGTAATAAATCAGGTGTGATTGAACTTTGATATTTTCATCAATGTATTGTGTGTGCCATGATCTTGGGATGGTACAGATACTTGACCGTTTTTGGATGGACTCGCTACAAAGATGGTATTCAGAGCACACGCTGACCATAGGACATAACCCCTAGGATCGGAAAGCCATAGGAAGAAATTATTTTATTTTATGTTTTTCTTGTTTCGTATTTCCCTCCTGTTCATTTCCGACTTCTCTCCTATTTTGACCATCTAGATGGCCGCCAAATTCATCCCAGTCCTACTACCAGAGTTTTGCCAGCCGGATGAGACGATGCGTGTCGGCAAGGAGCTGGTTCAGATCATCAGGAGCCCCATTGCGAGTTAAGGGTTATAAGAACGATAAATTTCTTTGATCCGAATTCTACACATTTCTACCCTTTATCTAGACAAAAAACTTGCATTTGCTCCCTTTATATAAAGGCTCTCATCTAGGATGGACACTACAAATTCTTTACCAAGCCACAAAACACGCACAACAAAAAGAAACAAAAAAATGTCGTTGCGACTATATCTATACCTACTAATAAAGTAAGGTGTGTTTCTCTAATTTTTTCATCCATTCACCGTAGCTATTTTTTTCTATTCGAGGTAGTACTAAATTTTTGTGCGTCTATCCGCTAGAAAAGAAAAGAAGGTTTGTCCAGTGTTCCGTAATTGGGTTGGGCGCGCTCTGGCCCAACGAAGCCAGCCCACTTATTATTGCCCACGCAGTTGGAAGCTATTATTTCCTCAAAAAAAAAAGTTAGGAGACCTTATTTGTCACATGGGACAATAAATAGTTTTTTTGAGGATCCGGGGCAATAAATAGTTGAACCTTCCCACAGGGCGCCTAAGACTGGGCCGACACGTTTCTCATTTTTCATTGTTCTATTTCTATTTTTATTTTTTCTGTTCCTTTCTCTCTCTCTCTCTCTTTTATATTTCCTTTTCCTTTTTTCATTCTATATTTCTATTTTTATATGAACTAAAAATTTACAAATATATTAAAAAAAATTAATTTTTGTTCAAATATTAAAGAAATAGCCAAAATTTCAAAATATTATTTCTATTTTGAAAAATGTTTGAAACTTATAAAAATTCATGTTCCAAAATTTTCTCAACATTCAAAAAATATTCTCTCATTTTTAATAAATGTTCCCACTTTTTAAAAAACTCTTTGTTTTTTTCAAAAATTCTTTGAGATTGTTTTATCAAAAAAATTATTATAAAATTTTCCATATTATAAAGCATTCTTGTTTTAGTGAAATGTTCAAAAATAAAAAATAATATTTATGTCTAAGAAAATATTTTTTTAAAAATAATTACTAAACATTTGTCCATCCGTATAATAGAACAAGAAAAACGCCAAAGTTTCATACATGGACTTCCCGCACTGTGGCCCAGCAAAGGCAGCCCAGTTATTTTCGTGCCCACACTGGTGGACCATATTTATCGACGCGAGCCTAAAATAGTTGCAAACTCGCACAGGGCACCCAAGCTGGGCTGAACCATTTTGTTTTATTTGATTTGTGTTATGTGACTGTTTTTTATTATTTTTGTTTCTTTCTCTTTTTCTTTCTTGTGTCTTTTGTATTTTTTCCATTCGAGTTAATTTTTATTTCTCCCTTTTTCATAAATTCAATTTTTTCAATAATTTCATAATATTACGAAAATTCGATTTTTTTATAATGTTTAGAATTTTAAAATATATTTTGTTTTGAAAATTTTCAAAACAACAAATCTTCGTTCCAATTTCAAAATAGTCGCAAATTCACACAGGGCGCCCAAGCTGGGTTGAACTGTTTTTTTTTGTTCTGTGTTATGTTTCTATTTTTCTTTATCCATTTCTTTCTATTTTTCTTTCCTGTTTCTTTTGTGATTTTTCCTTTCATGTTTAGTTTCCTTTCTCCCTTTTTTTAGTAAATACAAAATTTTCAAAAAAGTTCATAATATTAGAAAACATCAAGATTTTCAGAAACATTCAGAATTTTAAATATATTCCTTTTTAAAAATGTTCAGAACATTAAATCTTTGTTCTCATTCCAAAATTGGTTCAGATTTTAAAAAAGTGTTCCTTTTTCTCGTGGTGTCTTCCAAATTGTTTGAGATTTTCCAAAAAAATGCATTTTAAAAATGTTCCAAATACGAAAAATATTCTTGTTTTAGTGAAATGTTCAAAAATTTAGAATAATGACCGTGTTTAAAGAAACATATTTTAGAAAAATATTCTGAATGTTTATACTATGTTTCCTTTTTCTAAAAAGATCACAAATCCAGAAAACGTTCATATTATAATAAAAGGTTCATATTTTCAAATAAAATTGTGAATTTTGAACATTTAAAGTTTTGTTGTGTATTTTTGAAAATGTATGAATTTCAAAAAAATTAGGATTTTCAAAATTATGCATGTTTACAAGAATATTCAACAATTTATGTCTGACATTAAAGTATGATCTTAAAGGTTTGACCTGACCATTGGTTGGTCGGACTCGTTTCTTCGAGTGGCTAGCAGCAGTCAGCACGTAGTCGGGTCATTAAGCATGATTTCGATCCTTCAACTCATCATTTTCTGGATTTTTCCGCACCTTACAAACACAAGTCGTCTTGGAGCCTACTAGTGTGTTGGCCCATACACTAACTGATGTGCATCTCATGTGCTATTTTACGCAGCAAGCATCATATAGTAGCTCCCACACAGTTGGCCCAAGAAAAAATTGCTCTGTCGCACAGGCAGTATTGGGCCTTAGTCGCACTCCCCTACTGGGTCGTCTGAGGGAGCAATTTTTTTCTTGGGCTAATAAAATAGAATATGTTGGTTTGGCTCGAACAAAAAAATTATGGGCATTTGAGCGCTAAAATAGTCAAAGAAAATAAACCCTAATAAAGAAGGGACATTGATGTCTGGTTATGCGTTAAATATGCTAATGAAATGGGATTTATGTGCTACAATTAGTAATCCACACGATTATGCAATCGTAAGAGAGAGTGGTCGAAACAACCGTGCCCCGAAGATCGACGCATAGCTACCAAATGAGGAGGCAGACACAATCCCGAGACAGAGGCGGACCCAGAGGAAAAAAAACATGAGTTGGATGGTTGCCGCCATGTCGACTAACCGCGCCACTATCAAGATCCCACAGAACAAACATGACCCGCGATAAGACCACAACTCCTCTCTCTATTGCATCGCTATAGAGATCGTTTTTAGTGGACACATCAATTATCTCTCCGATTGCTTCTCAGAAAGAAATATCTCTCCTATTGCAACGCACGGGTATATGTGCTAGTATATACATAATGTGACAAGAGGACGTGCAACAAAAAAGAACGTGTTGACACGAGGGTGCATGATCAAGTTTGTGCGAACATTAAAACAAACAAATTGGACGGTTACAGACTTAGGTGAGACATCACTAAATCTCATATAGATGAGATAATCTCATCTAGATGAAATTTAGCAAATCCAAAACAAAAATAATCTAGTTACGTTGTCCTCTAGCTATACAGTTGAACCAAAATAACCAAAAACAGAGAATCGGAAGACATGTGGCCGTCGACCAAAAAGCTACAACCACAAAATAAATCCAATATAAAAAACATAAAGAATGGCTCGCTAAAGAAAGTCCTATTGGCCCTCATTGCTTCACGGTGGGCGAACAAAAAACACGACACAACGACAAGAAACATGTCTCAGAGAAGCATGTGTATCTAAGAGTATATGAGTTAGATAAGACAATTATCTAAATGAGAATGAGCAAAACTCATGGCGTCTCAACGGTCATCTTGCTCCCACGCTCCGCCCGCGCCCCGTGTCGCCTCCGGCCCCCGTTGTGCCCACCCCCAGCCCCACTCGCCGGTCCGTCGCTCCGGCGCCCGTCGGCCAGATAACGCTCCTGCCTGCTCGCGTGTTGGTACGGATGGCTCCGCCCGTCTGGCCTCCGATGTCCCGTTATCGGGCCGTTCCAGGCCCGCCTCGATGGATCTTGAACCTGACAATGATGGCTGGATGGAGGTGCGCAGCCGTCGCCACCAGCGCCGTCAAGAGAAGTTGCCCACTGTCAGCCGTTCGCCGGGGCCCAAGCTTCGGATTCCTCGGTGGCTGCTGGACAGGTGTTTTAGGTGTCTGGAGTCGGGGCACCATAAAGAGGTGTGCACCGGTGAGATCCATTGCCATAAGTGCTGGATCTCTGGACACATCGCCCGTGACTGCCCCCCCTCCTCTCGCTCCTCGCCTCCCCCCACCCCCCCTCCCCTCGCCGCCCAGATCCGGCCGGGCTACCCAGCACGGCGCCACCCGTTCGCTGGTTCGGTCGCCCCCCCCTCCTCCGAGTCGTCACCGCCGCCCGCCACCACTACAGTCCATGGCGCACTACCCTCCGCTGGCCCAGATGCGCTTCCCAGGGGAGGTCCTCACGCATGGGGACCCAGATCTGCGGCCGGAGCGCGGCGACGGAATCATCTCCCGCACCCCGGGTATGGATGCGCTGGAGGCGGACTTTCGCAGCCGGGCGCTGCTGGCCACGGTGGGGGGCCGGCGGCCGCCCATCTCTCCGGAGGCCCTGGTCCAATCCCTCGCCCGGATCTGCGGCGTGGAGCGGCGGCATGTCCGGGTGGAGGTCTCTCATCCGGCGAATTTCTTCATCACTTTTGCCTCCACTGCGGACTGTGATAGGGTCTTCCTCGACTCCGGCAAGCTGCGCTGCAAGGGGGCGCCTATCGCGTTCCAGCGTTGGCACCGGAGCGCGCTTGCCTCCAGTGGCTCTATGGAGTTCTTTTGCCGGCTGGGGATTGAGGGGCTGTCGGCGAATGCGTGGGAATGCGGCGCCATCAGCCAGCTGCTCAACAATCTCAATGGCCAGTTGGTTGAAATCCTTCCGCCGGATGACCGGTGGCAACGCCAGGTCACTGCCTAGTTGAAGAATCCATCGGCGGTCCCGAAGATCTATGATTTGGAGATTCCGAAGCCAGTGGGCTTACCGGCCTCCTTCAAAGAAGACAATCCGGCATCTCCTCCTCTCCATGCCCCGCCGACTGAGAGGATCACGCTCATCCACCCGCTCACCATCCATGTCATCGATGTGGTGGATCGTACTGTCCCATACTTGGAGCTGCGCCCCAATTTCCAACCAGATGACGACGAGGATCTCACAAGGCGGCACGACTATTCAAGAAGCTGCTACTGGGGCAGGATTGATGGTACCGGAAGGGGCAATGTGCCCAACTCCGGTGGGCATCCGTTCGGCGGGCCTGGTGGCTATGGCATGGCAGGCGACTGGGGAGGTGGCCGCAGGGTCATGGGTGTCCTGGCGCCGGCAGGAGGAATGGCGGTACCCACGCGCCTCCTTGCTCCGGGGTCTGCTCATCCTCTAGAAGCTCCGGTCCAGGCGACGCGCTCGACGCTGATGGCGGCCTCTGGGAGGCCTGGCTCGTCGTCCTCTTCAGCGGCCGCAGCAGGTGCGCACGCTGGCTTGCCGGCTGGGAATGTGGCTGGGAGTCCAGTCGCCGGGTCGCCCCTGGCCGCCGTGCGCTCTTGTGGTTCTCTGGCATCAACTGTTGTTGGCTCGAGGGCCCTAGCGGACACGCCCTTGCTGCTCGGCTCCGAGGCTTCCACTGCAGTTGGATCTAAGGCACTTGGAAGCACGCCTCCCATTCGGAATTCCGCGCTCTAGGGCACGCTGCCGCATCGAAGGCTGTCCTTTAGCCCGGTGTCTCAAATGCAGGCGGGGAAAGGCACTCAGGAGATGGCGGGGATGATACACGCTGACCAGGCTGGGGAAGAGGAGGTGGAGGTTCAGGGATGCCTGGGGCACCCACAAGCTCATCAAGAGGACAACACCGACTTGCTCCAGGAGGTGGGCTTATCCGTGCGGGTAGCGCCGACTCGCAGTGCCAGCACCAGCCCAATCCAGACCCCCTTCGCCGTTCCTCTGCCTCAACACATGCTGCTGCCGCCGGCATCGGCTGGGGTTGGAACGGGCACTATGCAGGGGCCTATGACAGCATCGGAGACACTGAGGCTCGGCCTGGTGGCGTCCCCAGCGCCGTCCATTCTTGGCCCCAGGCCGGCGGCATCGGCCCCTGTCAGGCGTAGGAAGGCCCTCCCGCCCAATTTTACGCCCAGGAGGAGCGCTAGGCTGTGCAAAAATGCACCAGCCCACAACACGGGGCCTGTGCAACGGGCGCAAATCGGTGCTCCTGAAGCGGATGGGGATGATTCAGGCTGAAGAACAGGTCTCTTCAGAAGCTCTGGACGAGTACCTCAAGTTGTTCGACAAGCCGCTTGCTCCACACCACGTCAAGGCAATCACCGCGATCTTCGCTCCCGGGGAGGTCGACTTCGACGAGCCTCCACAGGCGGGCTTTGATGCCTTCTCCCTGCCGGAGATGGTAGAGCCGTGTGGCGCATAAAGCTGCTCTGTTTTATCGGTGGTTCTGCTTTTATCATCATGAGTATGTCTTTAGATGTCATGGTATGGAATGTAAGGGGGCTCAATAACCCTGCTCGGAGGAACGCAGTTAGGCTTGTCGTGCAATCTCTCAATGTATCCCTAGTTTTCTTTCAAGAGTCCAAGTTGGCACTGGTGAATGACACTGTGGTTCAGGAAACTCTGGGGCCTGCCTTTGATGGTTTTGATTTCCTGCCGGCTGAAGGAACACGTGGTGGCATATTGTTGGCTTGGAAGTCTGATATGCTGCGGGTGGCTAACATCCAGAAAGAGGAGTTCATGATATCGGCACAAGTTCTTTCTCTAGCAGAGGGCAAAGAGTGGTTGGTTTCTTCGGTGTATGGGCCGCAAGAAGACACAGACAAAGCAAGATTCCTTGAGGCAATTGTGCAGTTTGGAGGCCACGTGAGCTTGCCGTGGATCCTGAATAGAGATTTCAACATTGTGTGCAACCCAGAGGAGCGCAGCACTGGGAGAGTGAACAGGAGGCTGGTGAATAAGCTTCAGCACACGATCAACAGGTTGGGGCTCCACGACATGCCTCTGATTGGGCGTCGCTTCTCTTGGTGCAATCAACAGGAGAACGCCACCTTGGCAAGGCTAGACCATGTGCTCTTCAACAATGCATGGGAGGACTTGTACCCCATCAGTGATTTGCTTCTGCTTAGCTCCAGTATCTCAGATCACACCCCTCTGCTGCTCACCTGCTCGTCCACATGACCAAGGGCTTTTCGGTTTCGCTTTGAGAATTATTGGTGCAAGCTGCCTGGCTTTTTGGATGTGGTGAAAGACGCCTGGGCTCTAGAGGTTCCGGGGAGTGACCCCATGAAAATCCTCAACACTAAACTTCACAGAACTGCAAAAGCCCTACGCGGCTGGGGTCAAAGGAGCATGAGCCAACTGACGCTTCAGTTACAGGTGGCCAGCGAGGTGATCTTACGCCTTGACAGCGCGCAAGAAAGACGTCCTCTTTCTAGTGAGGAAAAGAAGTTGCGTGCTTTTCTCAGGGGGAAGTGCCTGGCATTCGCATCCCTCGAGCGGGTGCGGCCGCGGCAGAGAGCCAGGGTTCGGGATCTTCAGGAAGGGGATGCCAACTCCAGATACTTTCATATGAAGGCCAATGGGCGACGTCGGAAACACCTCATACCGTATCTCAAACATGGGGATAGAACAGCTACTGCCATGGAAGACAAATTGAGTATGGCCAGCGAGTTCTTTTGCAGGCTGATGGGCGCACCGGATCAAAACCTTAGGAGAGCCTGCCTGCGCCTGGAAGAATTGAGCTTGAGGGTGCTGTCACTAGAGATGGCTGACAGGCTTGAATCGGAGTTCACGATCGATGAGGTGAAGCGTGTGGTCATGGACATGCCCCCTGACAGGGCACCAGGGCCGGACGGTTTTTCAGGGCTCTTCTTCAAATCATGCTGGGACGTCATAGCCACGGATCTGATGGCGGTAATGAAGGCTCTGCACGACGGCCGCTTCTACTCCTTTGGAGGTCTTAACACCTCGATACTCACCCTCCTGCCCAAGAAAGCCAACTCACTGGAGACTGGTGACTTTAGACCCATCAACCTGATACACGGGGTAGCCAAGATATTTGCTAAGGTCCTCGCTACCCGTCTGGCTCCGCTTCTACCAAGTCTGATTTCGAAAGCTCAAAGTGCTTTTGTGACTAGCCGCAATATCCATGAGAACTTCAAGTTTGTGAGGAACAAAGCTAGGTGGCTGCATAGACGACGCTGCTCCTCGGTGCTAATGAAAATTGACATATCCAAGGCCTTTGATACTCTATCTTGGGAATTTCTTCTGGAGGTGCTGTCTGCTCGGGGTTTCGGTCTGAGGTGGCGTTCCTGGATTTGCGGGCTGCTATCCACTGCCTCCACCTTCGTCCTTATCAACGGAGAGCTTGCCCCCCCCCCTTCGCCATCGGCCAAGGCGTCCGCCAGGGCGACCCCGTTTCCCCGGCCTTATTCATTCTGGCTATGGACGCCCTTCACGGTATGTTGGAATGGGCAAGGCAGCGCCATCTTCTCTCCGATCTTGGATGCGACAGAGGGGTGACGCGTGCATCTGTTTTTGCCGATGACGCGGTTCTGTTCTTCAAGCCAGAGCGTAACGATCTCCTGCTTATATCAACCCTTCTGCAGCTCTTTGGGGAGGCATCGGGGCTTCAGATCAATATGCACAAGAGCACCATCACTTGCATATGATGTGATGAGGTGCAGGCTGCAGAGGTAGCTGGACACTTCTAGTGCAGGCAACAAGCCTTTCCTATCTTATATCTCGGTATACCTCTATCGATATACAGGCTCAAGCGGCACGAGTTGCTGCCCTTGGTTGATAAGCTCTCGAACAAGATGAAGGGATGGAAACCGAAGATGTTGGCAGTTGCAGGCCGGCTCACGCTCACCTCTTCGGTCCTCATGGCACTGCCCATGTACATCATGGCAGCGCTCCCGCTGCTGGCCTGGCTATCAAGACTATCAATCGCCGCTGCCGTGGATTTATTTGGAAGGGGGAGGAGGAGACTAGTGGTGATCATTGCCTTATGCCTTGGAGCATGGTGTGCATGCCGTGGGAGCTCGGAGGTTTGGGTGTTTTGAATATCAAATGGTTTGGGTTCGCGCTGCGCTGCAGATGGCCTTGGTTAAGTTGGAGTGCAGAGGAGCGGTCGTGGCATGGCCTGCCTGATACTACGGAGAAGGAGTTCCACGCAATCTTCAGTGCAGCCTGCCGCATCACGCTCGGGTCAGGAGAGGTAGCCAAGTTCTGGACTGATAAGTGGTTGGATACCGGCTGCTCAATTGCTCAAACAGCACCGCAACTCTACTCCTTTGTTAAGGACAGGGGGAGATCTGTCAAGGAGGCGCTGACCGGACATGCTTGGGTACATGACATTGCGGGTGGGCTCTCCCTCCCTGCCATTGCTCAGTACCTCTCGGTCCGGGATATTGCACACGCCACTGTGTTAAATCCTGAGGCGAGAGACACGCCGCTATGGCTCCTGACGGAAAATCAGCAGTTCTCTGTCCAAAGTGCATACCGCTTGTTCTTTCTGGGCAACGTTCGCTTCGACTGTTACAAGCCTATTTG
>NC_041392.1:292417102-292420174 GCF_002162155.2 Triticum dicoccoides
ACTGTCGTTGCCTTACGGCGGACAATCTGCAGAAAAGGAATTGGCCTTCCAACAGAGTCTGCCCCTTGTGTCTTCAAGCGCTGGAAGACTACACCCACTTGTTTCTCCACTGCCGTTTTACACAACAAGTTTGGGCGCGCTTCAGATCTTGGACCGGCGCCGATTTTCTTATCCCCGATGACACCTTTGCCTCCACTCGGGAGTGGTGGTTGCAGACTAGGGCTGTCATTCCCAAGCAGATCCGAAGGAATTTTGACACGGTGGTGATCTTGATGCATTGGAGGATATGGAAAGAAAGAAACTCCAAGATCTTTGACCAGGTGGCAGCTTCGCCGTCCGGCGTTCTGGAGCGGGTAGTAGAAGATGTGGCCATGTGGAGGGCCGCCGGATGCACCGTTGATCTGCCAACTTAGTTGTTGTGGGGGTGTTCATGTTTTGCAAGACCGGCCCTCACCTGGGTGGTCCGAGATCGTTGCTGTAGCGGGGGCGCCTCTGTTTTTTGGAGGCCGACCTTTGGCAGGGTTGTTTGTAAACTCTGGGTTCAGTCTAAGTTTCCTAGACTGTCCTTGCTGTACTCTCTTTTCTATTTAATAAAGTTCGGCCAATGGCCTTTCGAGAATGAGCAAAAACAATCCGAAACAGGACCCAAGACCATGCTGCGAAAATGGCCCAATAAAAGATGCACGGGCGAACGGGCCAACAAGTAGACACCACGCACAGAGATCGTGGGACAAAACAACGCGCAATCAAATTTTACATGATATTTAAAGCTGACAGATGGCATAATGAAAAAAGTTCATGAATTTAAAACAAGTACGCAAAGAAGAAAAAAGAAAAAAAGAAAAGAAAAATTAATAAGAAAAGAAATAATCTTTATCTTTATCTAATATTAAAGGACGGATCATTTTTCCACCTTTTTTCGTCCATCAGGTGTTTTCCGTACGTGCTCTTTTTTTCATCCGTACGTCCTCTTTTTTCTGTCCGTTGTTTTTGTGTTGTAGAAAAAAATTGCGTGCCAAAATTAAAATTAAAATGCATTATGAGGACTCGAACCTGCCCGCGTAGTTCAAGTGCGCTCGCACAAACCAACCCACCTAGCAACCACTCTTTGTTGGAAAACAACGAAAAACTCATTTTATTCTGTACGGCCTCGCGGAAAATCTTTTTCTTTCATGGTCCGCACTTCACCAGATCCCACTGCGGTTGCCTTGCCCTCTTGGGCCTCAGCCCGTTCTGAGGATTCGAACCCTGCCAGTGTACCCAGCCCGCTACTCTATAGCCCAAGTAATTTCATGTAAATTAAGGGAAAAAAAGGCAAACAGTGGCATATTCCATGCAGCGTAGCAACGCGTTGAAAAAAAAGGAAACGCAGTGGGATCAAATCCAACACCTGCAGGTTTTCGCAAAGACTACAATCCACCAAGCTACAACATGATGTTATGTAAAAGTAAAGATTCATTCTTCTATTAAATAGTCCCACCTCGCCTCCTTGCATCTCATCCCACCAATTTATACATGTTTTGTGATCTAAAATTAGCAAGCCGCATCAACAATCGTAACATAAGGCCCTAGGAGGAAAGAACAAAAAAGAAGGAAATCGGGCCTTCCCTCGGGAAGGAAAGGAAATAAAAGAAGGAATCAATTCAGCTTTGCCTCAATAAGGAAAATAATTAAAAGAAGAAATAAAGTTCGCCTTGCCTTGAAGGAAAGAAATTAAGAAAATAAAAGAAGGAATAAATTCAGCCTTGCCTCAATAAGGAATAAGAAAAATAATTAAAAGAAGGAATAAAAGAATTGTAAAATAAGGAATAAAATTAAATAAGGAATAAAATTCGCCTTGCCTTCGGAAAGAAAGAAATTACGGGAAGGAATAAATTTCGCCTTGCCTCAGGAAGGAAAGAATTAAAAGTGGAACTAAGAGAACTGAATTAAAAGAAGAATCGAGTATACAACGAGTTGTTAAAATATATGTTGGCGAGTCCCTAAAAAATAGGGCACCGATAGGCGCCGGTGCTCTAGCCCGGACCGTTCGATTTGAGCCACGCAGCCGCTGGATCCCAAGCAAAAAAAAGAAACGAATCGCCCCAAGCTCTCTTCTTCCTCGGGCAGTCAGTTGGATCCCGTTTGGGGGAGCGCGACGCCGCGCCTCCTGTCCCCTCCGGTGGTCGCCGGTCCCCACCCTCGCCGGTCTTCCTCGTCGCCGCCGGACCCCCACCCTCGCCGCCCGTCCTCGTCGCCAGTCCCCGCCCTCGCTAGCTGTCCACGTCGCCAGTTCCCATGCAACAACTCCACCTGCGTTGCAGCTCTTGACGGCGACGGTTGTGGCTCGGCCGCCGCCCCTCGCCATTGATGCTCGCCATTGCAGCTCGACCGTCAGTCAATCAACACCGTTTTGAACGGATGTAGCAAAAAACTTCACCCGTAGTAGCGAAAGTAAACTACGGTTGCAGCAAAAATCAAACACCGTCGCCGTCTTTCGCGAGGTCGCGACTCCGCCTTACATGGATGTAGCAAAAAGCTTCACCGATAGAAGCAAAAATCTACTATGGTTGCAGCAAAAATCAAACACCGTCGCCGTCTTTCGCGAGGTCGCGACTCCGCCTTACATGGATGTAGCAAAAAGCTTCACCGATAGAAGCAAAAATCTACTATGGTTGCAGCAAAAATCAAACACCGTCGCCGTCTTTCGCGAGGTCGCAACTCTGCCTTACATGGATGTAGCAAAAACTTCAGCGGTGGTAGCAAAATTCTACTACGATTGCAACAAAAAATCGTCGTTGTCATCGTCGTGAGGTCGCAGCTCCGCCTGATGGATGTAGCAAAAACCTTCGCATGTAGTAACAAAAACCAACTACGGTTGCAGCTTCCCCTTATTATGCAGTTTCATTGAAGCTTTTCTGTCTATGGTTGAAGCTTTTTTCAATAGCTGTTGAAGCTGTTCTAGGTGACGGTTGCAACACTAGTATACGCGGGCTGCATCCAGCCATGGCGGCAGGCAGCCATGGCGGCCGGCGAGGGAGCGCCTGGTCGCCGGCGATGGAGGTTGTGGTCGCCCAGTCGCAGCCCGGGGGG
>NC_041392.1:292420302-292440245 GCF_002162155.2 Triticum dicoccoides
GGGGGAGGGGATGCGCCCGCGTGAAAGCTTGAGGTAGGGGATGGATCTGGCCATGGCGGCAGGCAGCCATGGCAGCCGGCGAGGGGAGCCTGGCCGCCGGCGATGAAGGTCGTGATGGCCCAGTCGCAGCTCGGGAAGAGGGGAGGGGGAGGGGACACACTTCCAGGAGGCGGCGCTCGCGAGAGGAAGAAGAAGCATATAAGAAAAAAAAATGTTCCATCCGTGAAAAAAAGCGAGCGAGCGAGGGGCACCGGCCGAAGCGTTCCGCCGGTGCGCCGATGCCAAACGTTTCCCTAAAAAATATATATGTATATTGGGCGTGCATAGTGATCACTTGCAATACAAATCTAATTAGTATTCGCAAAAAAATTGGCATCCTCACAACAAGTTTAATTTTTTTGTGTCATTTAAAAAGTCTTCTACCTTTTGAAAAATGGTATGTATTCTTTTGGAATCATTCATGCATCTTAAAATATTTGTGTAGTATATTAAGAAAAGTGTTAATGTATTAAAATAATGTTTATATCATTTAAAATATATTCAACCTTTTCTAAAAATCATGTAATTATAAAAGTGTTCACGTGCTTAAAAATATATTCGTAATTTTAAAATGTGCATGATCTTTAAAAAGGTTCATGTGATGTAAAAAGTGTTCGTGTTTTAAAAAGAATGCTGATGAATTTTGAAAAACAAATATACAATTTTGAAGTGAGTTGGCATAAGAGGGGTGGTGTATGAACTAGGAGTACACAATAGCTCGAGAAGGACAGTTGTCAGTTGTCACACCCATAGATTAGTATTATAACTATTAGACATTAACCAAGGTAAAAAAAACTATTAGACGTTAACTTGCGATGGCGTGGTTCAGGTACTGGTGTGCGGTGCCCTAGATCATCACCTTAAAATTGACCACATTCAAACGCATTGTGATCAGGTGGATGCCATGACCACATGAAGACGGGAAGGAGGATAAACCACAACACGGATGTGACGCTATGTTCAAATAGATAATTTGGACATGCGAAGGGGTTCAAATAGATAACTTGGACTTGCGAAGGGGTCTTGAGTCGTGCTTATTGTGCTAGGAGTATGCGATTTTCTCTCCCGTTAAACGCACGGGCATATATGCTAGTAGAAAATATAAGTAAATAGCATCCTGCACTAGAACATGAAAATGAATAAACAAACAGGCCCCTAACTGTTCGGCTCTCCAATTTATACAACACATGCCAAAATACGCATGTACGAACGGGCAGACAAGTGGGCACCGGATGAACGACGCGACACGGAACACGCACGGCAAAATACACAGGATCAAGATTTGCACAACATTTAAAGCAAACAGATCGAATGGTCATGAACTTACATAAGACATTGTCTGATGTCATCGAGATGAGAATTAGTACATCCGCTTATAGTCCATGAATTTAAAACAAATTAATAAAGAAGGAGAAAGAAAAAAATAGAAGTGGAAACAAGAAAATCAAAAGAATCTAAATTAATGAATGTAAAAACGTTCGTGGATTTAAAACAAATAAACAAAAATATTAAGGGTGAAGTTGCAATTAGACAAACAAAATATTCACCAAATTTAAAAATAAATTAAATTAAATGCTCAAGAATTAAAACTCTTCATAAAACTTGAAAAATATACACAAGTTTAAATAACTATACTAGTCAAACATCCCAAACCCCAAACCTTTTTAAAGGAAAAACATATAAAATGGAAAAAATATAGTTACGCTCTCTTGTCTAGCTACACAGTCATACCAAACACGTAAACACTGTACAGCATGCATAGACTTGGAGAAAAAAAGAAGAAATGGCAGACCCATCGAGGGTCAAACAGGCCCCAGGCTTGACACGGAACGGTAAAAAAGACCACATGAAACATAGCGACACAGCAACAACGGACAACAACAACAACGCCGCAGATTTTGATGCGAAGAGAACTCCCGCGCGGAGAGACAGAGACACGGGACAAGAATAATTTGCAAGAATCTAAAAGGTTGCACGAATTTTCTAACAATCAAATCATGTGGTAGACAACTTAGATGTGATATAACCATTTCTCATCTAGATGTGAATTATCAAATCCGTAAGCCAAAAGGCTGGGATCAACCAAGCTTGCACGTCATTGTGTAAAATAGAAGTTCTGTTTTCATAATAAATAGAGGAAAAGGTTTGAAACAAACTTTAAATTTGTAGGTAAAAGGTAAATCAAACTCGAACTCTCAATACCTGAAATCAGCACACCAAACTCTCTAATCCCGGTCTATTTTAAACCTTGAGAAGACTTAACCGGTATTTGCTGAATTGGGCCGGCCCAGTAGCGCAGTCGCCCCGCGCGCGCACTAATATGTTTTTTCTTAGTTTTTTTTCCTTTTTTGATTTTTACACATGTCTAATTTTTCTCAGTACCCAATGTACATATTTAACGCACATATTAAATATTTTTGATAAACTTTTGATATTTTCAAATACATTATGGACATTTTTAAATTAAATGTTTCAGAACTTTTTTGAATACATTGTAATATTTTTCCGGATACATGTTTTACATTTCCTTAATGACAATAAACATTTTATGAAACTACATGAATACTCTTTTAGATGGTTCAACATTTTTTAAATTTTCATAAACTTTTTCCAAACACATGCCACATATATTCAGTTAAGGTTATGACACATTTTTTTTACAACACACAAACATTATTTTACATCGTACACACTTTTTTTTTGAAAATGTCACAAACACACTTTTTGAAACTCATGAACATTCTTTGGAATTATTACGTCGTGCGTTAAGAAAAAGAAAGAAAGTATTTTTATGTCACGTGTTAAGAAAAAAAACTCGCTTCATGTCTGGTGGGCCGGCCCAGTCGAGTCCGCAGCCAACAATCTGACACATTTTTTAAAAACATTATATGCGAAATAATTTACGAAATTCCAAAAGCATTATATCAAAAATGTGAAACAATTATGAAAATCCGGAACATTTTTCATAGCATGCGAAAAACTGTTGGAATTCTGAACATTTTTTGACAAATGTGATTTTTTGAAATCGCAAACAATTTTCTAAAATGCAAATAGAATTTCAAAATTCCAAACATTTTTTAAAGTACACAAAATGAATTGAATTTGTGTCAAAAATAGAAAACAGGAATATTTTTAAATTCTGAACAATTTTACAAATGTACGAGCATTTTTTAAACTTAAAGAATTCTTGTCGTGTTATAGTGGGCCGGCCCAAATTCTTGTCCATGAGAGTAGTTGGGTATACCGGCCGGGATTGTAGTATTCCCAGTGTGCCAAATAGACCGGGATTACAAGTTCAGAGTGCTATTTTCCGGGATTCAAAGTTCAAGTTTTGATTTAGCTTTCGTCTATAACTTCAAGGTTTATTTTGGACACTTTCCTAAATAGTACCACCTCCCTTTCTTGCATCCTGCTCTACGGATTTACATACGTATGTGATTCAAAATTAATAAGCAGTTAATAAGCAGCCTCAAGCATTAAAAAGAGAATATGGAAACAAAGGTGGACTAGCATGTGGCTTAGATGTCGTGGTACTGAGATGTGTGGCACTAAATAAATTATGATGATCCAATTCAATGGGCATAAGAAATGAAAGTGAGAATAATAACCCAAAGAAATTATAATGCAAAATGCATGATCAGTGGGCATAAATAAATAAGGAGAGAATAATAACACAAAGGAATTATAATACCCAAGCCGTGATCAGTGAGCACAAGTAAGGAAGAGGGTTTTGTAAAAAAAGGAAGAAGAGAATAATAACACAAAGGAATTATATCAAATGATAACACAAATTCTAGGGAATGACAATTAACGCAAAGAAATTAACACCAAGAGAGGAAAAAGTCCAAAACAAACCTTGAAGTTGAAAACGAAAGCTAAATCAAACCCTAAACTTGGAATCCTAGAAATTGGCACAGTGAACTTGTAGTCCCGGTCTGTTTTGAACCCTAGAGCTATTTGGCACACTACGAATACTACAATCCCGACCGGGATAACCTGCTACTCTCATGGACGAGAATTTTGGCTGGCCCACTATACAACAACAAAAAATCGTGAAGTTTATAAAATGCTCGTGCATTTCTAAAATTGTTCAAAAGTTAAAAAAATGTTTTTGTTTTCCATTTCTGGCACAAATTCAATTTATTTTTGTGTCTTGAAAAAAAGTTTGGAATTTGAACTTCTATTCACATTTTTCAAAAACTGTCCGTGATTTCAAAAAAATCACATTTGTCAAATTTTTTTTTTCAGAATTCCAATAGTTTTTCACATGCTATGAAAAATGTTTCAGATTTTCACAAATTGCGTCTCATTTTTCAAATAATGTTTTGGAATTTCATAAATTACTTGTGTTCTGGAAAACTCAACATTTCAAAAATTCACAATTTTTTAAAGAAATGTTTTGATTTTGTAGGTAGTTTAAACAAGGTTACCGTGTTTTTAAGGAAGTTTCTTTAAGATGTTTTTAGGGAAGTTTAAAAAATGTTACCATGTATTCAAAAATATGTTTTTAGGGAAGTTTTTTAAGGAAGTATAAAATATGTTTTATTTTAATTAAGAAAATGACAATGTCTATTTCGAAAAATGTTACCGTGTATTCAAAAAAGTGTTGAAAAGATGTATTTTTCTTAAAATGTACATAATGTATTTGAAGAAAGTCCAAAGTGTATTAAAATATATTTTTAGGGAAGTTTTTTTAAGTATTTTAGGGAAGTTTAAAAATATGATTATTGTTATTAAGAAATGTACAACTTGTATTTTGAAAAATGTTACCACGTATTAAAAAAAGTGCTAAAAACATGGGTTTAGAAAAATATAGATAATGTATTTGAAAGATGTCCAAAGTTTGAAAAAAATATTATACATGTGCTCTAAAAATGTACATTGTATACTAAGAAAAAGTACACATGTGTGGAAAAACCAATTAAAACCGGCAAAGAAATAAAATAAAATCCAGCTCGCCCTGCCATACGCCTTGCTCCCCCACGAAACCCTGCTCTACCCCTTCGTCTTTCTCCACCGCACAACCAAGCTCCACCGAAGCCATGGCCACCTACCCCTACGACCCCTTGCCCCTCCTCCCACCAGGCACTGCCATCATGGATGCTAATAGAAACCGATGCCGTCGCACCTACCACTACCTCGGCGGCGAACCTCTGGTCCAATCCGGTGATTGGGCCATCGTCTCCCTTGCTCCCCCACCGGACCCAAACCACTTCGACATTGATGCCATGCTCATCAACCACTTCCTCGACCATGAGCGTGGTTTCCGCATCGCCGAGATCTCTCGCTGCGGGATGGGTGTTGCTCTCGTCCACTTCCGTCACGCATGCGACATCGACACCGCCATCGCCAATAGCCCATACTTCGTCGGAGACTCCATTCTGCGTATCATCCGCCATGACCGAGGTATCAACCATAGGGATTGTACTTTTACCCATGATGCTTGGATTATGATGGTGAACTTCCCGCTTGAGGCATGGAGACCTGACAAAGTTAGAGAGTCAGTTAGTGGATTTGCTAAGTTCTTAGTTTGGAACAGAGATATGTCATATAGATCGCGTATCCTTGTCAAAGTCAGAGTGCCTGATCTGCTTGAAATACCTGTTAGCCAGGGAAAGTATCCAGTGCTCTCAGCCTTGGGGTACTCCCAGTGCTCCAATGTCAAAAAGCATTTTTAAATGTTTTAAAAAATTCCGGAAAAAAATGAGAATGTTCACAAGGAATGTCACTACATCCCATAAAATATTTAGGTCCAACATCGAAATGTACATTGAGAAACAAAAAAGAAAAATACAGATCTGAATAGTATCAATGTTGCTTTTGTCTCTTCTTTACACTATTCATCCTAGATTTCACATTTTTGTTTCTCAATGTGTGATCCGAGTTTGGACCTGAAACTTTTAGGGCTTGTAGTCACATTCATTATGAACATTCATAATTTTTTCGGAATTTTTTGAAATATTAAAAAAATGTTTATTGACATTGGAGTACCAGAAGTACTCCAAGGCTGGGAGCACCGGATACTTTCCCCTGTTAGCCATGTCATTTGTGAGAGTCTTGATGATTATGGTCATGGACAGTCATGGACCTGTGTCGTTTACATTCTGCATGCTGACCTGTTTGGCTCCATGGGGGCGATGAGGATCCAATCCCCCCTGACGGTGTTATGCACCCCATGCCATTTGCCCCGTTTGGTGGTATTTGGCACGATGCTGATGTTAATGATGGACATAACCCAATTGCCGCACCTGCTGCTCACCATGCACCTGATGAGGGAAATGAAGCTGATCCCATGGTCCAGACTCCACCATAGAGCCCTGAACAGGCACATGACATGCCTTTCCAGCCTATGATGGAAGCAACAGATTCCTTCATTGCTTTGCATGGCATAATGTCAAAAATTATGGCCACTGCTCCTTCCATACTTGAAAAGCTTGCTGACTCCACTTTGATCAGTACCAAGTGCCAGCTAGTCAATGTTGAAGATGATCATGGCATTATCAAGAAATGCTTGCTCACCGTCACTACTGAACACCCATATGAGCCCGTGGCCACTTCAATGCAAATATCTGAATTGTCTGACCACTCTGGATACTGTAACACACAAACTGAGGATCAGATTCAGTCACCTGCTCTGCTTGATTTCATTGCCAGCACCCACAACTCTCCAGCTGAGGTGTATCCTCAAGTACCTGCAAATGTGATACCTACTGCTCAGACCACTCGTGTTGTTAATAAGAGAAAGAAGGTCAATGCTCCACTGGATGTAAATGATCTACGCCGCAGTCATCGACTGACGGGCCTGAGTGTTGGGTTTAAGAATGAAGATGCTGCAGTCAAAGCCAAGGAGATGGCACGTTGCGAGAAGAATTTGTCTTCTGAATTTGAGCATGAGATCCGCAACCCTAACGCTGGACCACCCCCTGAGCTGCCTCTCGAAACCATCCAAGCGATTGCTATTAGGCAGTGTAAGATCCCTCCTGAGGAGGTGTCTGGGGAGAAGTTGATGGCACCAGTCGATCATGAATAAACCATTCTATTTTTGTTTAAGGCCTTGCTATGCCAAGACCTTTTCTGGCCTTATGCCTCCCTTAGTTTTATCATGTCTCAGGATATTTACTTTTGGTTTATCTATGAACTTGGTCTGTAAGGAGTTAAACTCCATTATTTGCTTATGTTGCTGGGAACTTGTGTTGCAATTATTTTGCTATCTGAGAAGTCTAAATGGTTTACTTGGTTATGGTCAGTTATGCTTCTCTATGAAATCATGTTTATGTTAGTGGCATGGCTTCTCTGCACTCACCCTTATGATGATTTCTGGTAATATTGACATGATTAAGTCATTTTACTGTAGACTCATTTCCCTCAGTTTTTCCAATGAATAGAACATGGAATATATTAAATTGGAATGTCAGAGGAATAAACTCTCAAAAAAGATGGGATGATTTAAGGGACAAAATTGATGAAAGCAACTGTGGTATTATATGCCTTCAAGAAACAAAAAGAGATGACTTTGACCAAAATTATCTCAGAAATTTCTCTCTGAGAAGATTTCATCAATATGCTTATACCCCTTCATTGGGCCTGTCAGGTGGGTTGATTACTATCTGGAATGGCAGCCTATTTAGTGGTTCCATTGTGAGCCAGTCCTCATATCAGCTCACAGTCAAGTTACTATGCAATATATTTGGCCACATTTTCTATTTCAGCAATATATATGGACCATGCCAGAATGAGAACATATCTGATTTCTTTGACTGGTTGGATAATATTGATGCTTCACAAATGGATCATTGGATTCTTATTGGAGATTTTAATTTAATCAGAAGTCCTCATGATAGAAACAGACCTGGGGGAGATTCAAATAATATGCTTATGTTCAACATCTTAGTGCAGCAACTTGATTTGGTGGAAATTCCACTCAAAGGAAGAAATTTCACATGGAGTAATATGCAAGACTCTCCATTGATGAAAAAAAATAGACTGGATCTTTACCTCAGCTAACTGGACTTTAACTTTCCCAAATACTCTAGCCCACCCACTTGCTAGAGTAACTTCAGATCATATTCCAATCCATATTCAGATTGACAGTGATATTCCAAAGGCCTCTATTTTCAGATTTGAAAATTATTGACTTGAATTTGATGGATTCTATGAGACTGTCATACAATGCTGGAACAGGAATCAACAGATGACAAATTCTGCAATTGATATTACAACAAGGTTCAAATGCCTCAGAATGGGTCTCAAGAAATGGAGCAAAAACCTATCTAAAGTCAAACTAATATCTCCGCCTGTAATTATGTCTTGTCTATGATGGATGGTATAGAAGATCAAAGATTACTGAGTACTATGGAAGCAAATTTCAGGGATATTCTGAAAAAGCACATTCTTAAATTATTGGAAGTTAAAAGAATCTACTGGAGATCTAGATTTAAAATGAGGAGTGTGAGACTGGATGATGAAAACACTGAATTTTTCCATGCCATGGCCACCCAAAGCTTCAGGAAAAATTATATTACTTCTATTATTGGGGAGAATGGAAATACATATCAAAATCATGAGCATAAAGCTGCTATTATTTGGAAATCCTACAAAGACAGATTGGGCACATCCATTGACCCTCCCATCTCTTCAATCTTGAAGAACTAATTCAGCCTCAAGACCTGTCAGACCCCGAGGCTCCTTTTATCATGGATGAGATTGACCAAGTTATCAAGGAGTTACCCACTGACAGAGCCCCTGGCCCTGATGGTTTCAATGGCACCTTTTTAAGGAAATGTTGGGATATCATTAAGCAAGACTTCTATACCATGATCTGGGATTTTTTTTGACGGAAACTGTGATATTCATAGTATTAACACTGCTTTCATTACTCTCATCCCAAAGATTACTAACCCAGAGAATATGAATGATTTCAGACCTATTTCATTGGTCAGTCTGTCTCTCAAAGTTATTACTAAACTTATGCCCAACAGAGCTCAGAAGATCATCACTACTATTATTCACAAGAACCAGTATGGGTTTATTAAAGGTAGGAACATACAAGATTGTCTGGGCTATGCATTTGAATATCTCCATTTATGCCATCAATCAAAAAACCCATCATCATACTGAAACTGGATTTTCAAAAGGCCTTTGAAAAGGTTGAATATAAAGTCATTATTGCTATGTTGAAGGCAAAAGGATTTGGACCTGGATGGATAAACTGGGTAACAAATATACTTCATTCTCCATCAACCTCTGTCCTACTTAATGGAGTGGCTGGCAGAAAGATTATTTGTAGGACAAGAGTCAGACAAAGTGATCCACACTCCCCTCTACTTTATATCATCACTGCTGATCTATTACAAACTATGGTTAATGCTGCTTGGGTCAATGGTGAGATCACTCTCCCCATCAAACATGCATATGGACAAGACTACCCAATTATCCAATATGCAGATGACACTTTAATGATTATGCCAGCAAATGAAGACCAACTTATCCACCTTAAATATTTACTCAAGATATTCAGTCTTTCCACTGGTCTGTTTGTTAATTACAGCAAATCATCCATGATTCCCATCAACATTGATCTGCAATTAGTTACTATGCTTGCAAATACATTTGGATGTAAGGTTGAAAGTCTTCCATTCACTTATCTGGGATTACCCATGGGCACCACCAAACCTTCTGTCATTGGTCCCATCCCTGTCATATCCAAAATTGACAAAAGACTATCAGGAGTGACTAGGCTCATGAATCATTTTGGCAGACTCACATATGTTAATTCTATTGTTGCTTCCATGCCCATTTTTTCCATGTGCTCACTAAAAGTTCAATACACCATATTGGATCATGTGGACAAATCCAGCAGAAATTTTTTATGGTATGGAAATGAGATCAACAAAAAAGGTAAATGCCTAGCCAGCTGGGATATGATTTGCAAACCAAAAAATCAAGGAGGCCTTGGTGTATTAAAGTTGAGAGAGCAAAACAAAGCCCTTCTTATCAAACATCTTTACAAATTCTACAATAAGATGGATATTCCTTGGGTCAAATTAATTTGGGAGGCACATTATTAGAATAATGAAGCTCCCAACACTAACCCCAATAAAGGATCCTTTTAGTGGAAAGACTGCATGAAAATGTTTGATCTATTTAAAGAGATGACTTCATGTGAGATTAAAGCAGGAAACTCCTCCATGATGTGGGATGAAAACTGGAATGTAGAGATCATGAAGTTGAAATACCCTGAGCTTCACTCATTTTTCCTACATGAGAAAATATCTATTTGGGCTGCCAAACATACAGAAAATCTTTACAATTTATTCCAGCTACCATTGTCCAACACTGCACACCAGCAATTTCATCTTCTGTCAGATCAATTACATAACATCAGATTCAATAATGATCATGATATATGGAATTTCTCCTGGGGTAACAATATAAATATGACCAAGAGGATTTATAATTTCTTAATGAGAAATGAGGATGCTGCAGTGACCTTCAAATGGATATGGAAAACTTGCTGCCTACCAAAGCATAAATTCTTTTGCTGGCTACTACTTCATTACAGAATAAACACATGTGATCTCCTGACCAGGAAGAATATGCATCTTGATTCGACTCAATGTGTCTGATGTAATGCAGAAGAAATGGAAGATAGAATGCATCTACTATTTTCCTGCCCATTTAGCCAGGGATTTTGGTGGAACATTGGTTTTGAATGGAACACATATCTGAATATTCATGATATGATAATTGAAGCACAACAAAGATATCACCTACATCACTTCATGAAAATTATGATAGTGGGCTGTTGGAGTATATGGAATCAAAGAAATGGACTGATATTTAATGGAATCCCATGCTCAATCAATGAATGCAGATATGACTTTATCAGATCCTTCAAATTAACCATGCTGAGCGCTAAACCCAGTCTCAAGGAGGGCATGTCATCTTGGATTGATAATATATAATTTTTGTTTCCTTTCTCTCTTTGTATTTTTTATTTAAGCTCTTTGCTTGTCTCCCCATCAACCATTGTAAAGACTATGTTACATTGTGTTTCTTTATATGAAAATGATACACAGTAAGGCATTTGCCTTACTGTTTTATGGTCAAAAAAATAAAATAAAAATAAAAAATACAAAGAAAATCAAGAAAGAAACAAAAGAAAACCAAAAATATAGCGAAGAAAGAAAAAATCCCAGTGAAAACATAAAGTATAATTAAGGAAAAAAGAAAACTAATCAAAGAAGAGCTAAAGGGAAAAGGAAAAAACGAAGAAAAAAATGGCAGAGTGAGCGAAACTACAGCTATGCATGAGCGGCGCGAGCGACTGCACTAATGGGATGGCCCAACTCAATGAATACAAGCTAAACACTCTCAAGATTCATAATAGACTGGGATTGACAGGTTTAGAGTGCCAATTTCCGGGATTCAAAGTCCAGGGTTTGATTTAGCTTTCGTCTATAAGTTTATGGTTTGTATAGGACTTTTTCCTACCAAGAGAGGTGAGAGGAGCGTCAAGTTTACAGGAATAACTAGGGCCATTTCGGTTGTTAGACAATATTTCTTATGCGGTTGGAGGCAGCCTAATACGAATTTAGCATAACCACCCTTATAGGGAGATATCTTTTACCACTCTGACGCAAATTCTGAAAATTGCTCCAACTTACAAATAATACGTTGGTATGTACAATTTAAAAATTAGGGGGCCCTTTAAGATCAGAATCATCGTACAAAAATCGTACAAAAAGTATTGCATGTGTGACACACTTCTTAATGTACGACTGATACGAATTTCCATTAGACCTTAGTGGGCGCCTCCCTAGTGTCGCCAGGCGGTACCATTTGAGTGTTGCTGGGGCGTGCTGACGCACGGGCAACCATACTAGTATATGCCATACAACTTGACCAAACCTCCCAGTCTATCGCCAATCCTCTCGAGTCAAAAGTGTTAAGAGTGAAATATTGAAATACATGATGATTAGTCCTTATTTCTATTGATTCTCAATTGTATATACATATAGATGAGAACAAGAGATGTCTGTTTGGAGGCATCCCTCTGCTTTTTGGCAAAAAGGGAGAAAGGCATTTATATTTGTGTCCCTAACTCAATTCCATTACTCACATGTACCCATAATTCTCTAGTGTGCTCAAATACGCCCCTCTTCCATTTGATCTTCTTATAGAAACTAATAATTGTATATGTGCAATGCATGTTAATATTAAGCAAGATGTTAATTATATTGTGCATTCATATTTGACAAGATATAAATTGTGCGTTAATATTATGTGCTAGGATATAATTACTTGGTTAATATTGATGTTGATATTATGCATAATATTAATTAGTTGAGAGTGCTAAATATGTTTAACGCTAAACATCGGAGTTTGGACAAGTGACATTTGTTTGATTTCCGCAACTCGATCTTTTTATATTAGTATATACATATAGGTGCCCATCCATGCATTTTCATCCCGTTAAAAGGGTTTGACCCTTTTCTTTGTCAAAAATGCCCCTGGCAGCAACAACTGGCATTCAGGTAAAAAAACAGTGTCCTCCTCTCTCTTACACATGCGACCCATGTGGGAAAAGGAAAAGTGATTTTTTAATCTCTTCCTTGGGTGGGCGGATGCGCATGAACAACCCGAGACCGAACTCAGCTCAGCGAAGCTTTGCTGCTGGCAGTGTCGTTCATGTGGTGAGCGCGTAGGCAAACCTGCCACTGCCCCCACCTCCTCTACATAGGCTCACAATCTAGGAGGCCTCCCGTCGCTGGTCCTGTGAACGGCGGCGACGGACAACCATGAACAGCTCAGTGGAGCTATTCCCAATATGAATTGAACTTCATATCTTGATAGTTAGGTCTTGAGAGGAGTGAAGGCATAAGGGATTCGAAGGATGGGGTCAAACCAGCTTGTAATCAAGCAAAGAGCGGTAGTGAATGTCTTATCGAAGTTGAAGAAGATTAGGCACGATTCCTCAGTTTAGCAGGTTCCTTGGACGGGGGAGGGCTATGGACTCTGTTGCACGGTGGTGGTGTGTCGCGAGCATGAGTACTTGTGCAGTGAGAACAAATGACTACAACAGCTCCGCTGGCAAGGTTGCATGTCTTCGACGCAGCCAAAGTCCATGTTTCTCCAAACTGACATGTCTAGGATCTTCGCCTCAATCCCTTGAGAATCTCCACATAAGGGATCGACTCAACAACCCTCTATTGCCATCACCACCTTCCTCTTTTTCGCCTAGAGGGTGGCACCAGTGTGTTCCACTCTCTCACTCCGATTGACTCCGCTTTCTCTCTTCTTAATAAGCTTCTTGAGGTTCCTCTGTAGCTGTCGGTGATTTCTGTTCAAAGCCAAGCTGCTCCGAGCATCTTCCTGTCATCGTGTTACACTGACGACCGTCGCTGCTAGCACTAACCCACAGGGGACTCATAGCACGACCATGCACCACGACTGCAAGCTCCCCACACACAAGTGGAACGATTGGGTTGCCGGCCCGGTCTCCCCTTCGTCGACCAATAGCTACCAGCGCCACCACCCATCCTAGAGAGAGAGAGAGAGAGACAGATTTAGATATTTTTTCGTTTTCCTTTTCCCCATGGGTCGCAACTGTAAAATAGTTGGGACAAAGTTTTTTAATTTTCTTTTTTCCCGGTGAGTCCCATCTAAGAGAAGAGTGTTTTTTCCTTCCTAAATGTCGACTACCGCTACCCAGGGGACATTTTGGACAAAGAAAACAATCAAACCCCTTTGGTGGTATGAAAACGACACACAAGGGCATTTCTATAAGGACAAAAGATGAAAGAGGGGCATATTTATGCACACTCCAGAATTCAGGGTAAATGTGAGTAGTGGGGTCGATTAGGGACACAAATGTAAATGTCCTTAAAAATACTCATACATTTGAGAGAATGTTCATACATTTAGAAAATATTCATGTTTTCCAAAAAAATATTTCATTAAAAAATGTTCATACGTTAAAAATTATATTTTTAAAATGTCCATGCATTTACACAAAAAATAGAAAAGATGAGCGTTTCAATATTTATTATTAAAAAATTCATGTATTGGACATGGAAAAGGAAACAAAAAATGAAGAGAAATGAAAAGAAGAACGAAAAAAGCTAGACTAGAACAAAGGAGGGAAACGGAAAAAACAAAAGGAAATCACATAAAACAAACATAATAGAAAATAACCCGTACATGGCCTGACCCGTATAGCAGTTGCCTCCGCGATATACCGACTATTTAAGTCAGGCAATCCTATTTGATGGGAGCAACTAGTTAACGAGCGCTCCTTTAGGAGCCTCGCAACGATCAGCGCCACTTGGCGCTCTCTCAGCCATTTGCCACATGTCGCGCTCTGGACGCTCCCTTCGGATTTTGTTTTTTTTTTAATTTTTTCGCACGTGTTTTCGGCTTTTTAAACGTTTTTTCCTGGATTTTTTCGACGTTTTGGTTTTCCCCCGGTCTTTCTTAGCTTTTCGATCAAAAAAAATTTCAAAATATTTTTTGCGCGAAAAAACGCGTTTTCTTTTTTTTCCTTTCGCGAAAGTCACGGTTTTCCTTCCGCGAGAGGCACGGTTGTGCTTTAGCAAGAGTCACGGCCGTGCCTTTCGGAAACGAAAAAAACGTGTTTTCTGTTTTTTTTTCTTTCGCGAGAGTCACGGTTTTGCTTCCGCGAGAGGAACGGTTGTACTTTCGCGAGAGTCACGGCCGTGCCTCTCGGAAAGGGAAAAACAAAACGCATTTTTTGTTTTTTTCTTTCGGGAGAGTCACGGTTTTGCTTCCGCGAGAGGCACGGTTGTGCTTTCGTGAAAGTCACGGCCGTGCCTCTCGGAAAGGGAAAAAAATATGCGTTTCCTGTTTTTTTTCTTTCACGAGAGTCACGGTTTTGCTTTCACGAAAGGTACGGTTGTGCTTTCGCGAGAGTCACGGCCGTGCCTTTCGGAAACGAAAAAAAACGCGTTTTCTGTTTTTTTTTCCTTCCAGGAGAGTCACATTTTTGTTCCCACGAGAGGCACGGTTGTGATTTCGCGAGAGGCACGGACGTGCCTCTTTCGAAAAGGGAAAAAACCATGCTTCTGGTCCGGTTTTTTCGCCCGGTTTTTTTCATCCGATTTTTTCGTGAAAAAAAGTTCGTCAAAACCTATCAACATGGGATCTAGTTTTAAAGATCTCAACGCGACGAATCCAACGGTGAAAACGGTTCGAGATTTGGACGCACAGTTTAAGAGATAAAACGTTTTGAATAAACGGATGTACGAAAAAAGGGGAAACTCCCAGGTTGCGACAAGTGGCGCACTGCATATACGCCACTTGTCGCGACCTGGGAAAGTGGAGTGCTCTTTGCAACGAGTACTCCTTAATTAGTGATTTCGCTATTTGATGGCTGCAGGCGCCAAATGGACGCTAGGACGCCCAAGTGCGACGCGAATTGGGCCAACCCATTTTGGGTTTTGTTGTTTCTATCTATGTGCTGATACAATGGTTTTTTCGGTTTTATGTTCATGGTTTTTCCTTCTTGTTCCTTTCATTGTTCTGTTGCAGCCTTTTGTTCTGGTTTTCCCTACTCTTTCATTTTGCAGCACTGCTACAACTTTGTTTTTCTCTTCTGTTTTGGTTTTGCTCCAGTTTTATTGACACAGGAGGTAAGCAATTTGAATATCAACGCCCACAACTACTTTGCACTACTGCAGGATGGTCTAACACAATAGTACAATCAGAGACCCTTCGATAAAATTGTGTGCGATGCATTAATTGCAAATGATGGTGTAAGAAAAATGTTAAAAATGGTACGAACTGTTTGCGATGGCGCAGACATCAGACACGATTCAGATTAGAGTTGTGTGTGCGATATGTGGCATATGTTTGGTCCATACGAACTGCTTGCGATGACAATACCAATAGAAACGGTTAGCCAGATGAGGGTGTGTGCGATATACGGCATACAATTCACTCGGATGAACTATTTTTGATTAGGCAACACAACAGAAATGGTCAGCCAGATCAAGGTGTGTGCGATATACAACATACAGTTCACTCGGATGAAATGTTTGCGATGAGCCAAGACAACAAAAATGGTCAACTGAACAAGATGTGCGTGATACGCGGCAGACAGGTCTATAATAAAAAATGTGTGTGAAGACCGATAATAACACAAACAATGGCTGCTAATAAGTCGTCTCTGTTGTGGGCAAACACTTGCTGGAATACAATTGTCAGCGATTGATGAAATCATCACTGACGGGTTCCCTAGTTTACTCTGTGCGATGTGATTTTCTCTGTCTACAGAAGAACAACATATATGACCAAAATAAAAGTCCAATTACATAAGTGATTACACAAATCATTCACACACACCTCAATAAATAATTACATGTATTCTAAACTAGGTGAAATGATCATCTAGTCATCTACTTCTTGTGACGCTGCCGCCACTGCTCTGTGGCTCGATCCCTTGTCTGGGGAAGGACGAAGGCACTTCCTCATGTCAACGATCCGCCTGTACATCTTGTAGCTTCTGTACACGTCCTTGGATGCGTACTTGATGTGTTCTTCATCCAGTCTCCACTCCCGGGCACTGTGCCAGGCGATCTTGTCCTTCTTGCTCTCATACTTCATCTTCATGTAGTAGGGTCGATGATGACCGAGGCGAGGTGAACCAAGGAGTCTTGATTGTTCTTCGTGCTGCCCAGACCCTGTAGTGGTGATGGATGTTGACAAGATTCCGGCAGGCCAAGCCCGAAACGTCGAAAGCTTTTAGATCATTGATGGTGTCCATCATAGTGAAATTGTAGTCGAGGCTGTTGACAAACCGGGCGAAACGATCACAAGGCCTTGTGGCCAGGTGGTAGTGGTAGACCAGGATGTCATGGCACACGCACCACTGGGTGACGACAACCTTCTGATCATGCCCAGCACGACCGCCGGTGAACTCGAGGTCGAAGCCGACCATTTGGTACTTGTCCTCAGCAAGGAACTGCTCCATAGTTTGGATGGAGCTCTCCACCGAGACCGGCTCATTTGTGTACACCATTGAGAGGTCCTTCCTCCTCACGTGGGTGTCCACTACGTGAGGCGTGGTGAACTGCCGCCTGTTGTCTTCGTCAGCCGCTGGGAGCACCATTGGAGCCGCTGGATATCCCCTCTGTATGTGTCGTTGTGGGTGTGCTTATTGTGTCGTGGGGTGCGAGAGCTTAAATTAAATGGCCGCGGGAATAAATGGGGGCCGGGAGGCCTGGATTCTCGGCACATCCGCATGGCAGTTTCTGTAACGGGTAATTGCATCGTGGTGCCGTGCCTAGTGCAACCGCATGCATGATGGGAGCACGAACGTACGTGATCGTGTGTCAGCCCCAAATGCCGGCAGCGCGTAGAGGGACGCAGGTAGAGTGCGCGGAGGGACACAAGAGCAAAGCGCGCGCGGTGGGACGCGAGCAAAGTGTGCCATGGCCACCTCAACCGCGAGCAACCACACACATAGAGCAGTTGAATACGTAGGGAATGATCGTGTACAAGCAGGCCGGCAGTTGCGAGCCGGCGGCATGATGTGAAACTACGTCATGTTCCACATTACGTGGTGGCCGAACAATTGTTTGTGATGCTGCGTAGAGAGCGGCCCTGTGCTACTACGCCAGTCCTGGTTTATTAGCCCCCTTTATATTCTGTGCCAAATTTGGACCTTAAATTTAACTAACAAAATGTTCATGCATGTTATAAAAAAACAATATAGTTAGAAACTATGTTCAAATACGAATCCAACAATATAATTTTTGGTGATATGCATTCATATTTTATTAGTTAAATTTCTAGTAAAAATTTGGCACAAAATACAAAAAGGACTTATGGACCAGGACGGAGGTAGTAGGTAATTAAATCGCAAACTTTTTTTATTAACCGTATGTGTACGTGTCGTTTCATCCTCCTCTCGTACGTCTTATCACCCCGCTACCGCAGACGGCTTTGAGCACAAGCTTGAGCATTGCACATGCATTCTTTTGGCCAAACGGTGGCTCGAAGTGGCGCCAATGAATCGTCTGTGAGCCTGTTTCCGCACAAGCGCAAGTTCCCATGCAAGCTTCCCGCCCTACTTGGCGAAATCTCCCAAAATCCCAATGCTTACCAGCCCGCCGCATCACATTTTCCCCTCCCTCCCTATAGCTTATATCGTCTGCTTCTCCCACAATCACGAATGGCACCGGTCCGTCATCATCGCTCAGCCACTCCGCCATCATCAGAGGACACCTCCAGCTGGGAGGCTACACCACAGCAGTGGTGCAGTCCCCGGCGTCGTGTACTGTGCGTGGCATCCCTGTTGGGTGTTTGTACAACACCCACCACACGCTCCGCCGCCGCTGCCCGTCGGCAGCTGTTGCCGACCACCGTTGCCACCACCCCACCATCTACCGCCGTGGCCGCCACACCACCATCGAAAGCCAGGGCCATCGCCCGCTCTGCCATCGTGGCCCAAAGGCGGGAGGTGGCTGTCGTGTCCGCCATCCCACTATCGGCCACCGTGGCCATCAGCCGCTCCACCACCGCGGCCCGAAGGCGGGAGGTGTCCCTTGGGGCTGCCACCCCACCGTCGGCCACCGTGGCTGCCACCCCACCATCAACCTCTGGGGTTATCATCCGCTCCGCCATCACTGCCCGGTGCTACCTCTTGAGCATTGCGTTGGTTTTGCCTTGAAGAGGAAAGGGTGATGCAGCAAAGTAGCGCAAGTATTTCCCTCAGTTTTTGAGAACCAAGGTATCAATCCAGTAGGAGGCCATGCACGAGTCCCTCGCACCTACACAAACAAATAAAATCCTCGCAACCAACGCAATAAAGGGGTTGTCAATCCCTTCACGGTCACTTACGAAAGTGAGATTTGATAGATATGATAAGATAATATTTTTGGTATTTTTATGATAAAGATGCAAAGTAAATAAAGCAAAATAAAAACAGCAAAAGAAATAGTTTGTTGATGAGAGATTAATATGATGGAAAATAGACCCGGGGGCCATAGGTTTGACTAGTGGCTTCTTTCGAGAGCATAAGTATTACGGTGGATAAACAAATTACTGCTGAGCAATTGACAGAATTGAGCATAGTTATGAGAATATCTAGGTATGATCATGTATATAGGCATCACGTCCGAGACAAGTAGACCGACTCCTGCCTGCATCTACTACTATTACTCCACACATCGACCGCTATCCAGCATGCATCTAGAGTATTAAGTTCAAAAGAATAGAGTAACGCTTTAAGCAAGATGACATGATGTAGAGGGATAAACTCATGCAATATGATATAAACCCCATCTTATTATCCTCGATGGCAACAATACAATACGTGCCTTGCTGCCCCTACTGTCACTGGGAAAGGACACCGCAAGATTGAACCCAAAGCCGAGCACTTCTCCCATTGCAAGAAAGATCAATCTAGTAGGCCAAACCAAACTGATAATTCAAAGAGACTTGCAAAGATAACCAATCACACATAAAAGAATTCAGAGAAGATTCAAATATTGTTCATAGATAAACTTGATCATAAACCCACAATTCATCAGTCTCAACAAACGCACCACAAAAGAAGATTACATTGAATAGATCTCCACAAGAGAGGGGGAGAACAATGTATTGAGATCCAAAAAGAGAGAAGAAGCCATCTAGTTAATTACTATGGACCCGAAGTTCTGAAGTAAACTACTCACACATCATTGGAGAGGCCATGGTGTTGATGTAGAAGCCCTCCGTGATCGATGCCCCCTCCGGCGGAGCTCCGGAAAAGGCCCCAAGATGTGATCTCACGGGTACAGAAGGTTGTGGCGGTGGAATTAGGGTTTTGGCTCCGTATCTGGTAGTTTGGGGGTACATAGGTATATATAGGAGGAAGAAGTACGTCGGTGGAGCAACATGGG
>NC_041392.1:292440286-292476795 GCF_002162155.2 Triticum dicoccoides
CCCCCCTACCTCATGCCTTCCTGGTTGCTTTCTTGACGTAGGGTCCAAGTCCTCTGGATCACGTTCGTTCCGAAAATCACGTTCCCGAAGGTTTCATTCCGGTTGGACTCTATTTGATATTCTTTTTATGCGAAACTCTAAAATAAGCAAAAAAAACAACAATTCTGGGCTGGGCCTCCGGTTAATAGGTTAGTCCCAAAAATAATATAAAAGTGTATAATAAAGCCCAATAATGTCCAAAACAGAATATAATATAGCATGGAACAATCAAAAATTATAGATACGTTGGAGACGTATCAAGCATCCCCAAGCTTAATTCCTGCTCATCCTCGAGTAGGTAAATGATAAAAATAGAATTTTTGATGTGGAATGCTACTTGGCATAATTTCAATGTAATTCTCTTAATTGTGGTATGAACATTCAGATCCGAAAGATTCAAGACAAAAGTTTAATATTGACATAAAAATAATAATACTTCAGGCATACTAACTAAGCAATTATGTCTTCTCAAAATAACATGGCCAAAGAAAGTTATCCCTACAAAATCATATAGTCTGACTATGCTCTATCTTCACCACACAAAGTATTTAAATCATGCACAACCCCAATGACAAGCCAAGCAATTGTTTCATACTTTTGGTGTTCTCAAACCTTTTCAATCTTCACGCAATACATGAGCGTGAGCCATGGACATAGCACTATATGTGGAATAGAATGGTGGTTGTGGAGAAGACAAAAAAAGGAGAAGATAGTCTCACATCAACTAGGCGTATCAACGGGCTATGGAGATGCCCATTAGTAGATATCAATGTGAGTGAGTAGGGATTGACATGCAACGGATGCACTAGAGCTATAAGTATATGAAAGCTCAACAAAGGAACTAAGTGTGTGTGCATCCAACTCGCTTGCTCACGAAGACCTAGGGCATTTTGAGGAAGCCCATCATTGGAATACACAAGCCAAGTTCTATAATGAAAGATTCCCACTAGTATATGAAAGTGATGACATAGGAGACTCTCTATCACGAAGATCATGGTGCTACTTTGAAGCACAAGTGCGGTAAAAGGATAGTAGCATTGTCCCTTCTCTCTTTTTCTCTCATTTTTTTATTTGCGCCTTTTTTGACCTCTTTTTTTAAGTCCGGAGTCTCATCCCGACTTGTGGGGGAATCATAGTCTCCATCATCCTTTCCTCATTTGGGACAATGCTCTAAAAATGATGATCATCACACTTTTATTTACTTACAACTCAACAATTACAACTCAATACTTAGAACAAAATATGACTCTATTCGAGTGCCTCCGGCGGTATACCGGGATATGCAATGAATCAAGAGTGACATGTATGAAAGAATTATGAACGGTGGCTTTTCCACAAATACAATGTCAACTACATGATCATGCAAAGCAATATGACAATGATGGAGTGTGTCATAGTAAACGGAACGGTGGAAAGTTGCATGGCAATATATCTCGAAATGGCTATGGAAATGCCATAATAGGTAGGTATGGTGGTTGTTTTGAGGAAGGTATATGGTGGGTGTATGATACCGGCAAAAAGTGCGCGGTATTAGAGAGGCTAGCAATGGTGGAAGGAAGAAAGTGTGTATAATCCATGGACTCAACATTAGTCATAAATAACTCACATACTTATTGCAAAAATCTACAAGTTATCAAAACAAAGTATTACGTGCATTCTCCTAGGGGGATAGATTGGTAGGAAAAGACCATCGCTCATCCCCGACCACCACTCATAAGGAAGACAATCAATAAATACATCATGCTCCGACTTCATCACATAACGGTTCACCATACGTGCATGCTACGGGAATCAAAAACTTCAACACAAGTATTTCTCAAATTCACAACTACTCAACTAGCATGACTCTCATATCACCATCTCCATATCTCAAAACAATTATCAAGTATCAAACTTCTCATAGTATTCAACACACTCATAAGAATTTTTTTACTAATCTTGAATGCCTATCATAATTAAAGCAAATTACCACGCTGTTTTGTAGGACTCTCAAAATAATCTAAGTGAAGCATGAGAGAACAATTGTTTCTATTAAACAAATCCACCACCGTGCTCTAAAAAATATAAGTGAAGCACTAGAGCAAAAACTATATAACTCAAAAGATATAAGTGAAGCACATAGAGTATTCTGACAATTTTCAAATCATGTGAGTCTCTCTCAAAAGGTGTGTACAGGAAGGATGATTGTGGTAAAATAAAAAGCAAAGATTCAAATAATACAAGACGCTCCAAGCAAAACACATATCATGTGGTGAATAAAAATATAGCTCCAAGTAAAGTTACCAATGGAAGTAGACGAAAGAGGGGATGCCTTCCGGGGCATCCCCAAGCTTTGGCTTTTAGGTGTCCTTAGATTATCTTGGGGTGCCATGGGAATCCACAAGCTTAGGCTCTTGCCACTCCTTGTTCCATAATCCATCAAATCTTTTACACAAAACATGAAAACTTCACAACACAAAACTCAAAATAGAAAATCTCGCGAGCTCCGTTAGCGAAAGAAAACAAAACACCACTTCAAGATACTGTAATGAACTCATTCTTTATTTATATTGGTGTTAAACCTAATGTATTCCAACTTCTCTATTGTTTATAAACTATTTTACTAGCCATAGATTCATCAAAATAAGCAAACAACACACGAAAAACAGAATCTATCAAAAACAGAACAGTCTGTAGTAATATGTAGCTAACGCAAGTTCCGGAACCCAATTCTAAAATAAATTGCTGGACGTGAGGAATTTATCTATTAATCATCTGCAAAAAGAATTAATTAAATATCACCTTCCAAATAAAAATTGCAGCAGTTCTCGTGAGCGCTAAAGTTTCCGTTTTTTACAGCAAGATTAAAAAGACTTTCCCCAAGTCTTCCCAACGGTTTTACTTGGCACAAACACTAATTAAACACAAAAAACACAACCAAAACAGAGGATAGATAAATTATTTATTACTAAACAGGAGCAAAAAGCAAGGAATAAAAATAAAATTGGGTTGCCTCCTAACAAGCGCTATTGTTTAACGCCCCTAGCTAGGCATAATAGCGAAGATAGATCTAGGTATTGGCATCTTTGGTTGGCAATCCGTAAGTGGCTCTCATAATAGATTCATAAGGTAATTTTATTTTATTTTCTAGGGAAGTGTTCCATGCCTTTCCTTAACGGAAATTGGAATCTAATATTCCCGTCCTTCATATCAATAATTGCACCAATCGTTCTAAGGAAAGGTCTACCAAGAATAATAGGACATGAAGGATTGCAATCTATATCAAGAACAATAAAATCTACGGGCACATAATTCCTATTTGCAAAAATAAGAACATCATTAATTCTTCCCATAGGTTTCTTAATAGTGGAATCCGCAAGGTGCAAGTTTAAAGAGCAATCATCAAAATCACGGAAACCTAGCAAATGACACAAAGTCTTTGGAATCGTGGAAACACTAGCACCCAAATCACACAAAGCATAGCACTCATGATCTTTAATTTTAATTTTTGTTGTAGGTTCCCACTCATCATAAATTTTTCTAGGGATAGAAACTTCCAACTCAAGTTTTTCTTCATAAGATTGCATCAAAGCATCAACGATATGTTTATTAAAAGATTTATTTTGATTATAAGCATGAGGAGAATTTAGCACGGATTGCAACAAGGAAATACAATCTATCAAAGAGCAATTATCATATTTAAATTCCTTGAAATCCAAAATATTGGGTTCATTGATATTTAAAGTTTTGACCTCTTCAATCCCACTTTTAACAATTTTAGCATCAAGATCTAAAGACTCCAAATTTTTGGAACGCCTTCTAGGTAAAGGTGGATCATATTCAGTCCCATCATTATAAAGATTCATAATGCAAAACAAAGATTTAATAGGGTACACATCAATAACTTTTAGATCTTCATCTTTATTTTCCAAAAAAAATCCGGCTTAGCGGCCATCTTATTAACTAAGGTGGCCTGCTTGTCCGAAACTTCATCTATTAACTTCTCAAGATGAGCAATCTGAGATTTCAAACCATCAAATTCTTTAGACATATCATCGAGCTCTTTATTCATATAACCCATAAAGCTTTTTTTCTTCCTTAAGCTCATTTCTAAAGAAATTATTATGCTCAAATTGTAAGACCATAAAACTCCTGACGTTCCTTTCGATCTCTTCTAACCTTTTAAGGTGAAGATCGCCAAATCTAGGTAGAGCCATCGTGATAGGCAAGCAATCCAACACACAAGCAAACAAGAAACGGGCAAAAAGAGGCAAATAGGGAAAGAGAAGGAGGACGGAGAGAGAGAGAGAGGGCAAATAAAACGGCAAGGGTGAAGTGGGGGAGAGGAAAACAAGAGGCAAATGGAAAATAATGTAATGCAGGAGATAAGGGTTTGTGATGGGTACTTGGTATGTTGACTTTTGCGCAGACTCCACGGCAACGGCGCCAGAAATCCTTCTTGCTACCTCTTGAGCATTGTGTTGGTTTACCCTTGAAGAGGAAAGGGTGATGCAGCAAAGTAGTATAAGTATTTCCCTCAGTTTTTGAGAACCAAGGTATCAATCCAATAGGAGGCCACGCACGAGTCCCTCGCACCTACACAAACAAATAAAATCCTCGCAACCAACGCAATAAAGGGGTTGGCAATACCTTCATGGTCACTTACGAAAGTGAGATCTGGTAGATATGATAAGATAATATTTTTGGTATTTTTACGACAAAGATGCAAAGTAAATAAAGCAAAATAAAAACAGCAAAAGAAATAGCTTGTTGATGAGAGATGAATATGATGGAAAATAGACCCGGGGCCATAGGTTTCACTAGTGGCTTCTCTCAAGAGCATAAGTATTATGGTGGGTAAACAAATTACTGCTGAGCAATTGACAGAATTGAGCATAGTTATGAGAATATCTAGGTATGATCATGTATATAGGCACCACGTCCGAGACAAGTAGACCGACTCCTACCTGCATCTACTACTATTACTCCATACATCGACCACTATCCAGCATGCATCTAGAGTATTAAGTTCAAAAGAACAGAGTAACACTTTAAGCAAGATGACATGATGTAGAGGGATAAACTCATGCAATATGATATAAACCCCATCTTATTATCCTCGATGGCAACAATACAATACGTGCCTTGCTGCCCCTACTGTCACTGGGAAAGGACACCGCAAGATTGAACCCAAATCTAAGCACTTGTCCCATTGCAAGAAAGATCAATCTAGTAGGCCAAACCAAACTGATAATTCGAAGAGACTTGCAAAGATAACCAATCATACATAAAAGAATTCAGAGAAGATTCAAATATTGTTCATAGATAAACTTGATCATAAACCAACAATTCATCGGTCTCAACAAACACACCGCAAAAGAAGATTACATTGAATAGATCTCCACAAGAGAGGGGGAGAACATTGTATTGAGATCCAAAAAGAGAGAAGAAGCCATCTAGCTCATAACTATGGACCCGAAGGTCTGAAGTAAACTACTCACACATCATCGGAGAGGCCATGGCATTGATGTAGAAGCCCTCCGTGATCGATGCCCCCTCCGGCGGAGCTCCGAAAAAGGCCCCAAGATGGATATCACGGGTACAGAAGGTTGCGGTGGTGGAATTAGGGTTTTGGCTCTGTATCTGGTAGTTTGGGGGTACGTAGGTATATATAGGAGGAAGAAGTACGTCGGTGGAGCAACATGGGCCGCACGAGGGTGGAGGGCGCGCCTGTGGGGGGGGGGGGTAGGGCGCCCCCTACCTCGTGCCTTCGTGGTTGCTTTCTTGACGTAGGGTCCAAGTCCTCTGGATCACGTTCGTTCCGAAAATCACATTCCCGAAGGTTTCATTCCGTTTGGACTCCGTTTGATATTCTTTTTCTACGAAACTCTGAAATAAGCAAAAAACCCGGTTAATAGGTTAGTCCAAAAAATAATATAAAAGTGTATAATAAAGCCCAATAATGTCCAAAACAGAATATAATATAGCATGGAACAATCAAAAATTATAGATATGTTGGAGACGTATCACCCGGAGGCAGGAGGTGGAAGTGGAGCGCTGCATGTGCATCAGCGACCTTGCGTGCTACATCGAGTTCCTACGGGAGTAGGAGGAGCGCCTGGTCGAGCAGGTAAAGAGTCTTACCGCCACCGTGGCTGCAGTACGCGCCACTGTAGAGACGTGGAATTAGGAGATCTACGAGGAGTCCAGTTAGTTCGAGAGGGGTCATCTGGAGCGGCAGAGGGCGTTCGAGGTGAGCGTCACTAAAGATGCAGAAGTGGTAGGCACCGGATTCTAGTTCTCCAGCTCGTTGATAGGCTCCTCCTCCTCTGCCTCTTACTAAGCACGCTTGTAAAAGAAGAGGCTGCTGGAAGTAGTACAAAGCCCCTCCGTAGTAGTAGTATTTAGGGGCTATTTTGTTTAGTTTATCTGATTATAGATATGGTTGAACTGTACAACGTACTTAAAATTAGCTAGTGTATATAGTTGAACTAGTTATTTCAGTACGTGGTTGGCAGCAATTGGGGAAAAGTTTGTTTGGTTCAGCTGTCGAGTTGAACTGTTTGTATAAATAACGACTGCTTAATTAATCTATGAATGAAATATATGCTTATTGAATTTCAGTTGCAAAATTAGATAGTGCTAGTGATTTTTAGCTGTAAATTGTGACAAATGGCAGTGTTACAAGGTTGAAAATGGCAATGTTACTAGATCAACAAATGCCAATGTTTCCAGTTTGATAAATGGCAATATACCCAATATGAGAGATGCATATCTTACCAAATTGTCTGTACGTGGTTCCACACGAGTCATAAAAACTCATTTGCAATGAAGGGATGTACAAATCCTACGCACCAAATTTTCTCTTGGCTTATTGGCAAAGGAAGAATAACTCTCCCTTTGCATGCGATGTTCAATCTGAACTGTTTGCGATGAAGAGATGCACACATCCTGCGTGGCAAATTTTCCCTTGGCTTACTGGGGAAGGACCATAGCTCTCGCTTTGCATACGGGTGTTCTATCTAAAACATTTGCGATGAAGAGACGCACAAATCACGTGCGGCAAATTTTCCCTTGGCTTACTGGGGAAGCTCTCGGTTTGCGTACAAGTGTTCTATCTAAAACTTCTATGTTGAGTGTTTTAAATTTAAAAAACTTTGATCTTAAAAAAATCAGTTGATAAGTCTATACATTCAGAAAGAAAACACAAGTTTGTTCCAACCATAGGTTTCATTCAGTCACACTGTGAATTTACATTCATACGATCGAGATATGATATTAAACCCAAAAAAACTAATTGCGGTGGCGGCGGAGGCAGCGTGATGCACGGGTTTTGTCGTGCTCAGGGAGGTCGTTGTTCAAGTCTTCAAGCCGACCCAGAATATTCTTGACTTGGAAATAAAAGACCCTGTTGTCACGTCATCGACAGGCGGGGCGGGGGAGGACGGTGTCTCATGGCGCTGCGAGGTAGTGGTCAACAGCAGTGTCCGATGACGCTGGGGGGCGCATGGGCACGGGCACGACGCACGGCGGGTGTAGCCAATCGCGCAGGGGCCGGCGCCGCGGTGGGTGTAGGGGCGCACACGGGCAGAGGCGGGGGCGTTGGCGCTGGCATGTACACGATCTCACGCGGAGTCCATGGGGACCTCCCTGACGCCCGCGGCTTCCAACCCTGCGATAGTGCTCGGCGACCAGCCTGTCAATGCCACGGGGATGGTCGCTGGCGCAGGCGTGGGAATGCGAGCTGGGTGCTACTTCTTGAGCTTGCATTGGTTTTTCCCTTGAAGAGGAAAGGGTGATGCCGCACAGTAGATATAAGTATTTCCCTCAGTTAAGAACCAAGGTATCAATCCAGTAGGAGAAACGTGCAAGTCCCCAATAGATGCACCTGCACAAACAATCAAACACTTGCACCCAACGCGATAAAGGGGTTGTCAATCCCTTCACGGTCACTTGCAAAGGTGAGATATGATAGAGATAGATAAAACTAAACAGAAGATAAAATATTTTTGGGTTTTTTTGATTTATAGATCTAAAAATAAAAGATTGCAAAATAGTAAATTGGAAACTAATGTGATGGAAAATAGACCCGGGGGCCATAGGTTTCACTATAGGCTTCTCTCTTGAAGGCAAATAATACGGTGGGTGAACAAGTTACTGTCGAGCAATTAATAGAAAAGCGCAAAGTTATGAAGATATCCAAGGCAATGATTATGTAATATAGGCATCACGTCCATGTCAAGTAGACCAACTCCTGCCTGCATATACTACTATTACTCCACACATCGACCAACTCCTACCTGCATCTAGAGTATTAAGTTCATAAAGAACAGAGTTACACCTTAAGTAAGATGACATGATGTAGAGGAATAAACTCAAGCAATATGATTAACACCCCATCTTTTTATCCTCGATGGCAACAATTCAATACGTGTCTTGCTACCCCTACTTTGTCACTAGGTGAAATCATGCAAGATTGAACCCAAAGCTAAGCACCTCTCCCATTGCAAGAAAACCAATCTAGTTGGCCAAACAAAACCGATAATTCGAAGAGAAATACAAAGATATCAAATCATGCATATAAGAATTCAGAGGAAATTCAAATAATATTCATAGATAAGCTGATCATAAATCCATAATTAATCAGATCTCGACAAACACACCACAAAGGAAGATTACATCGGATAGATCTCCAAGAACAACGAGGAGAACATGGTATTGAGAATCAAAGAGATAAAAGAATCCATCTAGCTACTAGCTATGGACCCGTAGGTCTGTGGTAAACTACGCACGCTTCATCGGAAGGGCAAGTTGATGTAGATGCCCTCCGTGATCGAATCCCCCTCTGGCAGGATGCCGCAAAAGGCCTCAAAATGGGATCTCACGGGAATAGAAGGTTGCGGCAGTGGAAAAGTGTTTGCGTGGATGCTTTTGAGGGTTTTGGAATATATGTGAATATATAGCATGAAGATCTAGGTCAGGGAGTCACCAAGGGGCCCACAAGGTAGGGGGCGCACCCTCCACCCTTGTCGCCACCTCGTGGCTCTTCTGACTTGCACTCCAAGTCCCTTGGGTGTCTTCTGGTCCAAGAAAAATCATCGTGAAAGTTTTATTCCGTTTGGACTCCGTTTGGTATTCCTTTTCTGCGAAGCTAAAAAACAAGGGAAAATAGAAACTGGCACTAGGCTCTAGGTTAATAAGTTAGTCCCAATAATATAAATTAGCATATTAATGCATATAAAACATCCAAAGCAGATAATATAATAGCATGGAAATATAAAAAATTATAGATACGTAGAATCCCCAAGCTTAATTCTTGTTCGTCCTCGGGTAGGTAAATGATAAAAACAGAATTTTTGATGTGGAATGCTACCTAACATATTTATCCATGTAATTTTCTTTATTGTGGCATGAATGTTCAGATCCATAAGACTCAATACACAAGTTTAATATTGACATAAAAATGATAATACTTCAAGCATACTAATAAAGCAATCATGTCTTCTCAAAATAGCATGGCCAAAGAAAGCTATCCCTACAAAATCATATAGTCTGACTATGCTCGATCTTCATCACACAAAATATTCAAAATGCACACAACCCCGATGACAAGCCAAGCAATTGTTTCATACTTTTGATGTTCTCAAACCTATTCAACTTTCACGCAATACATGAGCGCGAGGCATGGACATAACATTATAGGTGGAATAGAATATGGTGGTTGTGGAGAAGACAAAAAGAAGGAGATAGTCTCACATCAACTAGGCGTATCAATGGGCTATGGAGATGCCCATCAATAGATATCAATGTGAGTGAGTAGGGATTGCCATGCAATGGATGCACTAGAGCTATAAGTGTATGAAAGCCCAAAAAGAAACTAATTGGGGGTGCATCCAACTCGCTTGCTCATGAAGACCTAGGGCAATTTGAGGAAGCCCATTATTGGAATATACAAGCCAAGTTCTATAATGAAAAATTCCCACTACTATATGAAAGTGACAATATAGGAGACTCTCTATCATGAAGATCATGGTGCTACTTTGAATCACAAGTGTGGAAAAAGGATAGTAACATTGCCCCTTCTCTCTTTTCTCTCATTTTTTATTGGTGGGCTTCTTGGCCTCTTTTATATTTTGTAAAGTCCGGAGACTCATCCCAACTTGTGAGGGAATCATAGCTTCCATCATCCTTTCCTCACATGGGACAATGCTCTAATAACGATGATCATCACACTTTTATTTACTTACAACTCAAGAATTACAACTTGATACTTAGAACAAAATATGACTCTATATGAATGCCTCTGGCGGTGTAATGGGATGTGCAATGACTCAAGAGTGACATGTATGAAAATTATGAACGGTGGCTTTGCCACAAATACTATGTCAACTACATGATCATGCAAAGCAATATGACAATGATGAAGCGTGTCATAATAAACGGAACGGTGGAAAGTTGCATGGCAATATATCTCGGAATGGCTATGGAAATGCCATGATAGGTAGGTATGGTGGCTGTTTTGAGGAAGGTATATGGTCGGTGTATGGTACCGGCGAAAGTTGTGCGACACTAGAGAGGCTAGCAATGGTGGAAGGGTGAGAGTGCGTATAATCCATGGACTCAACATTAGTCGTGAAGAACTCACATACTTTTTGCAAAAATCTATTAGTCATCGAAACAAAGTACTACGCATATGCTCCTAGGGGGATAGATTGGTAGGAAAAAACCATCTCTCATCCCCGACCGCCACTCATAAGGAAGACAATCAATAAATAAGGTATGCTCCGACTTCATCACATAACGGTTCACCATACATGCATGCTACGGGAATCACAAACTTCAACACAAGTATTTCTACAATCCACAGTTACTCACTGGCATGACTCTAATGTCACCATCCTCATATCTCAAAACAAACATAAGGAATCAAACTTCTCATAGTATTCAATGCACTTTATATGAAAGTTCTTACTATATCCCTCTTGGATGCCCATCATATTAGGACTAAATTCATAACCAAAGCAAATTACCATGATGTTCAAAGAGACTCTCAAAATAATATAAGTGAATCTTGAGAGTTCAATAATTTCTATAAAATAAAACCACCGCCGTGCTCTAAAAAGATATAAGTGAAGCACTAGAGCAAAATTGCCTAGCTCAAAAGATATAAGTGAAGCAGATCGAGTATTCTACTAAATCACGATTCATGCGTGCCCCTCTCAAAAGGTGTGTACAGAAAGGATGATTGTGGCAAACTAAAAAGTAAAGACTCATATCATACAAGACGCTCCAAGCAAAACACATATCATCTAGTGAATAAAAATATAGCCTCAAGTGAAGTTACCGATAGACGAAGACGAAAGAGGGGATGCCTTTTGGGTCATCCCCAAGCTTAGGATCTTGGTTGTCCTTGAATATTACCTTGGGGTGCCTTGGGCATCTTCAAGCTTAGGCTCTTGCCACTCCTTATTCCATAGTCCATCAAATCTTTACCCAAAACTTGAAAACTTCACAACACAAAACTCAAGAGAAAATCTCATGAGATCCGTTAGTATAAGAAAATAAATCAACACTTTTGGTACTGTTGTGAACTCATTCTTTATTTATATTGGTGTAATATCTATTGTATTCCAACTTCTCCATGGTTCCTACCCCCCGATACTACCCATAGATTCATCAAAATAAGCAAACAACACATAGAAAACAGAATCTGTCAAAAATAGAACAATCTATAGCAATCTGTAAGTCTCGAATACTTCTGTAACTCCAAAAATTCTGAAAATTAGGACAGCCTGGGAAATTTGTATATTAATCTTCTGCAAAAAGAATCAATATTTTATCACGCTTCTATTAAAAACGAGAATATTTTCCTGGGCGCAAAAGTTTCTGTTTTTCAGCAAGATCAAATCAACTATCACCGTAAGCTATCCCAAAGGTCTTACTTGGCACAAACACTAATTAAAACACAGAAACACATCTAACCAGTGGCTAGATGAATTATTTATTGGAAAATAGAACCAAAAAAGTAAGAAATAAAATAAAATTGGGTTGCCTCCCAACAAGTGCTATTGTTTAACGTCCCTAGCTAGGCATAAAAACATAGATCTAAGTATTGTCATCTTTGGTATGCAATTCCTTTCTCATCAAATCTTCCATAACTCGTCTTAACAAATCTATCATTTCCTTTATTTCCTTTATAGTAGACGAATTTAAATCATGAAAAGGACTTTGATTAGTGATTTTGACATTCATAAACCCGTAATCAGGATCATCACCATAAATATCATCATATAAAACACGTATTTCATTTCTAACGGGTTCCTTCATCATCTTATTCAACCAGTCCCTATTAAACCCTACATAAATTCCCTTTGTAATCCAATCAAATTCTTCGTAGGCCTCAAGGTACAAGGCTTGAGAGATCTCTGAATAGGGAACTCTCCTCCTAAGATTTTCACTATAAGATTGATAATCCCTAGATTCCAAACTACACATAGTTTCTTTATCATGGAGGATATCTTCAATCAGAGGGTCTTCAACAGTTTTATTATAGAAAGCAAAATTCTCCCTAGCTTCTTGTATTATAAAATCTAATTCTCGCATAAGGATGATAGTGGCAATCTTTTTAGCTCTAGGATGGTTAATATTGGGAAGCTCGTAAAACACCTTTTGCAAAGCAGGATGGATGTGCACAAATTTTATTTCTAGTTTCTCAACGAGCATAACAATGGCATCCGCATAACAATTTGTATCGAGAAGAATAGATCTTTTACTCATGGGCGTAGATCCCGTAAGATCAAAGAATTCTTGAACAACACTTTTCCCAATAATATTACCATCTCCCACATGAAAAGTTTTGCTTTGTAATTAGGAGGAGTTTCAATTTCATGATCCAAAGAACAAGATCCAAATTTTTCCTCAAGATTTACAATGATAACCTCCCCAAACTCAGACATGATGGCAACAACCGATCTAGCGAACGAGCAAACCAAAAGAAAGTGAAAAGATGAACGGAAGAAGGGCAAAGAAAAGGGAAAATCTTTTCGAAATTCATTTTAGAAGTGGGGGAGAGGGAAACGAGAGGTGAATGGCGATGTAATGCAAGAGATGAGAGTTTATGATGGGTACTTGGTAGGCTTGGTGTAGATCTCCCCGGCAATGTCGCCAGAAATTCTTCCTGCTACTTCTTGAGCTTGCGTTGGTTTTCCCTTGAAGAGGAAAGGGTGATGCAACATAGTAGAGATACATATTTCCCTCAATTAAGAACCAAAGTATCAATCCAGTAGGAGAGATGCGCAAGTCCCCAATAGATGCACCTGCACAAACAATCAAGCACTTGCACCCAACACGATAAAGGGGTTGTCAATCCCTTCATGGTCACTTGCAAAGGTGAGATCTGATAGAGATAAATAAAACTAAACAAAAAATAAAATATTTTTAGGTTTTTTTGGTTTATAGATCTGAAACTAAAAGATTGCGAAATAGTAAATTGGAAACTAATATGATGGAAAATAGACCCGGAGCCCATAGGTTTCACTATAGGCTTCTCTCTTGAAGGCAAATAATACAGTGGGTGAAAAAATTACTGTCGAGCAAATGATAGAAAAGCGCAAAGTTATGACGATATCCAAGGCAATGATTATGCAATATAGGCATCACGTCTGTGTCAAGTATACCGACTCCTTCCTGGATCTACTACTATTACTCCACACATCGACCGACTCCTGCCTACATCTAGAGTATTAAGTTCATAAAGAACAGAGTAACACCTTAAGTAAGATGCCATGCTATAGAGGAATAAACTCAAGCAATATGATGAAAACCGCATCTTTTTATCCTCGATGGCAACAATTCAATACGTGTCTCACTACCCATACTTTGTCACTAGGTGAACACAAGATTGAACCCAAAACTAAGCACCTCTCCCATTGCAAGAAAAACCGATCTAGTTGGCCAAACCAAACCGATAATTCAAAGAGAAATACAAAGATATCAAATCATGCATATAAGAATTCAGAGAAGATTCAAATAATATTCATAGATAAACTGATCATAAATCCACAATTCATCGAATCTGGACAAACACACCACAAAAGAAGATTACATCGAGGAGAACATGGTATTGAGAATCAAAGAGAGAGAAGAAGCCATCTAGCTACTTGCTATAGACCCGTAGGTCTATGGTAAACTACTCACGCTTCATCGGAAGGGGAATAGAGTTGATGTTGATGCCCTCCTTGATCGAATCCCCCTCCGGTAGGATGCCGGAAAAGACCCCAAGATGGGATCTCACAGGAACAGAAGGTTGCGGCGGTGGATAAGTGTTTTGGTGGATGCTTCTGAGGGTTTTGGAATATATGTGAATATATAGGAGAAAGGTCTAGGTAGGGAGTCACCGAGGGGACCACAAGGTAGGGGGCTGTGACGCCCCCGATTCAATCATACACTAATCATACACACAAACGTGTACGATCAAGATCAGGGACTCACGGGAAGATATCACAACACAACTCTACAAATAAAATAAGTCATACAAGCATCATATTACAAGCCAGTGACCTCGAGGGCTCGAATACAGGAGCTCGATCATAGACGAGTCAGCGGAAGCAACAATATCTGAGTACAGACATAAGTATCAAGTTTGCCTTAAGAAGGCTAGCCAAACTGGGATACATATCGAAAGAGGCACAGGCCTCCTGCCTGGGATCCTCCTAAACTACTCCTGGTCGTCATCAGCGGCCTGCACGTAGTAGTAGGCACCTCTAGAGTAGTAGGAGTCGTCATCGATGGTGGCGTCTGGCTCCTGGACTCCAACGTCTGGTCGCAACAACCGGGTATAGAAAGGGGAAAAAGGGGGAGCAAAGCAACCGTGAGTACTCATCCAAAGTACTCGCAAGCAAGGAGATACACTACATATGTATGCATTGGTATCAAATGGAAAAGGGTAGCATATATGGACTGAACTGCAGAATGCCAGAATAAGAGGGGGATAGCCAGTCCTATCGAAGACTACGCTTCTGGCAGCCTCCATCTTGAAGCATATAGAAGAGAGTAGATGGTAATTTCACCAAGTAGCATCGTATAGCATAATCCTACCTGGAGATCCTCCCCTCGTCGCCTTGTGAGAGAGCGATCACCGGGCTGTATCTGGCACTTGGAAGGGTGTATTTCATTAACTATCCGGTTCTAGTTGTCATAAGGTCAAGGTACAACTCTGGGTCGTCCTTTTACCGAGGGACATGGCAATTCGAATAGATAAACTTCCATGCAGGGGTGCACCACATTTCCCAACACGCTCAATCCCCTTTGGCCGGACAAACTTTCCTGGGTCATGCCCGACCTCGGAAGATCAACACGTCGCAAACCTACTTAGGTACAATAGAGAGGTCAGCACGCCGGTCTAAATCCTATGGCGCAGGGGTCTGGGCCCATCACCCATTGCACACCTGCACGCTGCGAACGTGGCCGACAAGCAGCCATAGCCTCCCTTATACAAGAGCAGACGTTCCAGTCCAACCCGGCGCGCGCCGCCCAGTCGCTGACGTCAAGAAGGCTTCGGCTGATACCACGATGTCGAGTGCCCATAACTGTTCCCGCATAGTTGGTTTGTGCGTATAGGCCAGTGGCTAGACTCAGATCAAATACCTAGATCTCGTTAAGCGTGTTAATTGAATTAACCGTGGATGCCGACCAGGGACAGGCCCACCTCTCTCCTAGGTGGTCGCAACCTGCCCTGTCACTTCGCCACAAAGGTTCACTCAGAGGGCCGTCAGGACAAACCTCCTTTCGGTCCCAATCCATGAATCACTCGCGGGTACTCTACGAGCTGACCCGAATTTAGTCACCACATATATCATGTATTATGTATATAAGTATATACCCGTGATCACCTCCCGAGTGATCATGACCCGATAGTATAGCATGGCAGATGGACAAGAATGTAGGGCCACTAATGGAATACTAGCATCCTATTCTAAGCATTTAGGATTGCTGGTAAATGTAACAACAGTAGTAGCAAGGACAGGCTATGCAACGGAATAGGATTAACCGAAAGCAGTAACATGGTACACTATTCTAATGCAAGCAGTAGACAGAAGAAAAGGTGATATCTGGTGATCAAGGGGGGGGGGCTTGCCTGGTTGCTCTGGAAAGTAGGGGTCGTCAACAACATAGTCGATCGGGGCACCAGCAGCGGCGTCAGTCTCATAGTCTACCGGAGAGAAGAGGGGGAAGAAAAAATGAATACAATGCAAACAGATGCATATCGATGCATGACATGACAAGTAATGGTGCGAGGTGTGCCCTAACGTAGTAAGATGTGATACCGGCGAAGGGGAAACACCCGAGAAAGTATCCCTAGTGTTTCGCGTTTTTGGACAGATGAACCGGAGGGGGAAAGTTGCATGTTCGCTATGCTAGGGATGTGTGGCAGACGAACGGGCTGCGTATCCGGATTCGTCTCGTCGTTCTAACTTTCATGTACAAAGTATTTTCATCCAAGCTACGGATTATTTTATATTAATTTTTAAAGATTTAATTAATTTTTAGAATTCATTTAATTAGAAGATGTAATTATGATGTCAGCGTGATGTCAGCATGATGTTAGCAGTCAACCGCCTGTTGACTGGGTCAACAGACGTGTGGGTCTCGTTTGTCATTGGCTAGACTAACTAATCATGATTAATTAGTTAACTAAGTGATTAGGTTAATTAATCAGAATTAATTAAGTTAATTAATTAATTAATTAATTTTATAATAATTATTATTTTTAATTCCCTTTTTACGTTCCAGGGGCTTGCCCCACCAACCATTGGCACGTGGGGGCGGGGCCCAACTGTCATAGGCCCCTGTGGCCTTAGCGGGCTGGGCGGGCGTAGCGGCCAGCGAGGCGCCTGGGCGCTAACGGGCGGTGCGGCCGGCGCGACGTGCAACACCGGCGAGGACAAGCGAGCGACGATAGCGGATGGCCAGGAGGGGCGTAGATCAAGGCACGCGCGTTGGTAGCACGAGGTAGCGGCAGAGGGAAGTGGCTCACCAAAGCGAGCGTGGGCGCGTCCACACGCGGTCGAGGCCTGGCCGGAGCGCGGCGAGGGCGACTGGACCCAGGCGCTAGCCAGCAGCGGTGGACGGCAGCGGCAGGGACGTCTGCAGGGGCACGAGCAAGGGGTACTGCCCAGGCGCGGTGCGGGACTAGGCGGTCGCCACGACGGGAGGCTTGCGAGGGCTGGGCGCTGGCCGGAAGGCAGCGCACACGGTGGCTGGCGCGAGCGTGCGGCAAGAGGAGGAGAGGCCAGAGGCGCGGGGTGGCAAGTGCCGCCCGGAGCGCGACAGGGTCATGGTGAGCGCGGGGCGAGGGAGAGAGGAGAGGCTAGGGCCTCACCACGGGTTGCAGGGAACGGGGCAACAGGGGGCGAGGAGGAGGACGGAGACGACGGGGACAGAGATGAAGCAGTGCGGTGGGGAGGAGGAGGCAGGCCGGCGAGGTTGCTCCGCCGACGGCGAGGTGGCCGCGGCGGCGAGCGACCGGGGGGGGGGGATGCGATCTGGCTCCTCCCAATCTAGATCCAGTCGAGGGAGTGGGGGAGTGGGGTGTGGGGTCGTGGAGGTTTACGATTTTTCCCTCGGTGGGGATATGGAGGGGGTTGGGCCGGTTGGTGGGCTGGCCGGCTGGGCCGTTGATACGTCTCCAATGTATCTATAATTTTTGATTGCTCCATGCTATTATATTATCTATTTTGGATGTTAATGGGCTTTATTTTACACTTCTATATCATTTTTTGGGACTAACCTACTAACCGGAGGCCCAGCCCAAATTGCTGTTTTTTGCCTATTTTAGGGTTTCGCCAAAAAGGAATATCAAACGGAGTCCAAACGGAATGAAACCTTTGGGAACGTGATTTTCTCAACGAACGTGATCCAGGAGACTTGGAGTGGGCGTCAAGAAACGATCGAGGAGGGCACGAGGCAGGGGGCGCCCTCCACCCTGGGCACGCCCTCCACCCTCGTGGGCCCCTCGTTGCTCCACCGACGTACTTCTTCCTCCTATATATATCCATGTACCCCCCGAACATCCAGGAGCACCACGAAAACCTATTACCACCACCGCAACCTTCTGTACCCGAGAGATCCCATCTTGGGGCCTTTTCCGGAGCTCCGCCGGAGGGGGCATTGATCATGGTGGGCCTCTACATCAACTCCATGGCCTCTCCGGTGATGTGTGAGTAGTTTACTTCAGACCTACGGGTCCATAGTTATTAGCTAGATGGCTTCTTCTCTCTCTTTGGATCTCAATACAAAGTTCTCCTCGTTTCTCTTGGAGATCTATTCGATGTAATCTTATTTTGTGGTGTGTTTGTCGAGATCCGATGAATTGTGGGTTTATGATCGAGTTTATCTATGAACAATATTTGAATCTCATCTGAATTCTTTTATGTATGATTGGTTTATCTTTGCAAGTCTCTTCGAAATATCAGTTTGGTTTGGCCTACTAGATTGATCTTTCTTGCAATGGGAGAAGTGCTTAGCTTTGGGTTCAATCTTGCGGTGCTCGATCCCAGTGATAGAAAGGGAAACGACACGTATTGTATTGTTGCCATTGAGGATAAAAACATGGGATTTATATCATATTGCATGAGTTTATCCCTCTACATCATGTCATCTTACTTAAAGCATTACTCTGTTCTTATGAACTTAATACTCTAGATGCATGCTGGATAGCGGTCGATGTGTGGAGTAACAGTAGTAGATGCAGAATCGTTTCGGTCTACTTGTCACGGATGTGATGCCTATATACATGATCATACCTAGATATTCTCATAACTATGCTCAATTCTATCAATTGCTCGACAGTAATTCGTTTACCCACCGTAATACTTATGCTCTTGAGAGAAGACACTAGTGAAACCTATGGCCCCCGGGTCTATCTTCCATCATATTAATCTTCCAACACTTAGTTATTTCTATTGTCGTTTATTTTACTTTGCATCTTGATTTCTCTTTATCATAAAAACACCAAAAATATTATCTTATCATATCTATCAGATCTCACTCTCGTAAGTGACCGTGAAGGGATTGACAACCCCTTTATCGCGTTGGTTGCGAGGTTCTTATTTGTTTGTGTAGGTGCGTGGGACTTGAGCGTGATCTCCTACTAGATTGATACCTTGGTTCTCGAAAACTGAGGGAAATACTTACGCTACTTTGCTGCATCACCCTTTCCTCTTCAACGGAAAACCAACGCAGTGCTCAAGAGGTAGCAAGAAGGATTTATGGCGCCATTGCTGGGGAGATTCACGCCAAGTCAAGTCAAGATTTGACTCCCGACAGCGAGCCATTTCTGGCGCCGTTGCCATGTCAAGACATACCAAGTACCCATCACAAACTCTTGTCCCTCGCATTACATTATTTGCCATTTGCCTCTCATTTTCCTCTCCCCCACTTCACCCTTGCCATTTTGTTCGCCCTCTCTTTTTTCCGTTCGCCTCTTTTTCGCTTGCTTCTTGTTTGCTCGTGTGTTGGATTGCTTGATTGTCACGATGGCTCAAGATAATACTAAATTGTGTAACTTTACCAATACCAACAACAATAATTTTCTTAGCACTCCGATTGCTCCTCTTACCGATGCCGAATCTTGTGAAATTAATGCTGCTTTGTTGAATCTTGTCATGAAAGATCAATTCGCTGGCCTTCTTAGTGAAGATGCCGCTACCCATCTAAACAACTTTGTTGATTTGTGTGATATGCAAAAGAAGAAAGATGTGGATAATGATATTGTTAAACTTAAGCTATTTATGTTTTCGCTTAGAGCTCATGCTAAAGCTTGGTTTTCGTCTTTGCCTAAAAATAGTATTGATTCTTGGAATAAGTGCAAAGATGCTTTTATCTCTAAGTATTTTCCTCTCACTAAAATCATCTCTTTTAGAAACGATATTATGAATTTTAAGCAACTTGATGATGAACATGTTGCACAAGCTTGGGAGAGGATGAAATTAATGATACGTAATTGCCCTACACATGGTTTGAATCTTTGGATGATTATACAAAAAATTTATGCGGATTGAATTTTGCTTCTAGAAATCTTTTAGATTCGGCCGCGGGAGACACTTTTATGGAAATCACTTTAGGATAAGCTACTAAACTCCTAGATAATATTATGGTTAATTATTCTCAATGGCACACCAAAAGATCTACTAGTAAAAAAGTGTATGCAGTTGAAGAGATTAATGTTTTGAGTGGAAAGATGGATGAACTTATGATTTTTTTTGCTAATAAGAGTGTTTCCTCTGATCCTAATGATGTGCCTTTGTCTACCTTGATTGAGAATAATAACGAATCTATGGATGCGAATTTTGTTGGTAGGAACAATTTTGGTAACAACGCATATAGAGGTAATTTTAATTCTAGGTCGTTTTCTAGTAATTCCTCTAATAATTATGGTAATTCCTACAACAATTCTTATGGAAATTTTAATAAGATGCCCTCTGAATTTGAGACTAGCGTTAAGGAGTTTATGAATTTGCAAAAGAATTTCAATGCTTTGCTTGAAGAAAAATTGCTTAAGGTTGATGAATTGGCTAGGAACGTTGATAGAATATCTCTTGATGTTGATTCTGTGAAACTTAGATCTATTCCCCCTAAGCATTATATCAATGAGTCTCTCAAAGCCATGAAAATTTCCATTGATGGGTGCAAAGAAAGAACCGCTAGGATGCGTGCTAAGAAATATTGCTTTGTGAAAGCGTGTTTTTCTAGTTTTCATGATAATAAAGATGAAGATCTAAAAGTGATTGATGTGTCTCCTATTAAATCTTTGTTTTGTAATATGAATCTTTATAATGATGGGACTGAAGATGAGCCACCTTTACCTAGAAGGCGTTCCAAAAAATCGGAGTTTTTAGATCTTGATGCGAGAATTGGTAAATGTGGGATTGAAGAGGTTTAAACTTTAAATAGCAATGAACCCACTATTTTGGATTTCAAGGAATTTAATTATGATAATTGCTCTTTAATATATTGTATTTCCTTGTTTCAATCCGTGCTAAATTCTCCTCATGCTTATAGTCAACATAAAGCTTTTACTAAACATATCGTTAATGCTTTGATGCAATCTTATGAAGAAAAACTTGAGTTGGAAGTTTCTATCCCTAGAAAACTTTATGATGAGTAGGAACCTACAATTAAAATTAAAATTAAAGATCATGAATGCTATGCTTTGTGTGATTTGGGTGCTAGTGTTTCCACGATTCCAAAAACTTTGTGTGATTTGCTAGGTTTCCATGATTTTGATGATTGTTCTTTAAACTTGCACCTTGCAGATTCCACTATTAAGAAACCTATGGGAAGAATTAATGATGTTCTTATTGTTGCAAATAGGAACTATGTGCCCGTAGATTTCATTGTTCTTGATGTAGATTGCAATCCTTCATGTCCTATTATTCTTGGTAGACCTTTCCTTAGAACAATTGGTGCAATTATTGATATGAAGGAAGGGAATATTAAATTCTAATTTCCATTAAGGAAGGGCATGAAACTCTTTCCTAGAAAGAAAATTAAATTACCATATGAATCTATTATGAGAGCCACTTATGGATTGCATACCAAAGATGGCAATACCTAGATCTACCCTTGCTTTTATGCCTAGCTAGGGGCGTTAAACGATAGCGCTTGTTGGGAGGCAACCCAATTTTATTTTTATTCCTTACTTTTTTCTCCTGTTTAGTAATAAATAATTTATCTAGACTCTGTTTTGGTTGTGTTTTTTGTGTTTAATTAGTGTTTGTGCCTAGTAGAACCGTTGGGAAGACTTGGGGAAAGTCTTTTTGATCTTGCTGTAAAAAACAGAAACTTCAGCGCTCACGAGAATTGCTTCCATTTTTATTTGGAAAGTGATATTTAGTTAATTCTTTTTTAAGATGATTAATAGATAAATTCCTCACGTCCAGAAATTTATTTTAGAATTTTTGGGGTTCCAGAAGTTTGCGTTATATACAGATTCCTACAGACTATTCTGTTTTTGATAGATTCTGTTTTTCGTGTGTTGTTTGCTTATTTTGATGAATCTATGGCTAGTAAAAGAGTTTATAAACCATAGAGAAGTTGGAATACAGTAGGTTTAACACAAATATAAATAAAGAACGAGTTCATTATAGTACCTTGAAGTGGTGTTTTCTTTTCTTTCGCTAACGGAGCTCACGAGATTTTCTATTTTGAGTTTTGTGTTGTGAAGTTTTCAAGTTTTGGGTAAAGATTTGATGGATTATGGAACAAAGAGTGGCAAGAGCCTAAGCTTGGGGATTCCCATGGAACCCCAAGGTAAAATTCAAGGACACCAAAAATCCTAAGCTTTGGGATGCCCCGGAAGGCATCCCCCTCTTTCGTCTTCGTCTATCGGTAACTTTACTTGGAGCTATATTTTTATTCACCACATGATATGTGTTTTTCTTGAAGCGTCTTGAATGATTTGAGTCTTTGCTTTTTAATTTACCACAATCATCCTTTCTGTATACACCTTTTGAGAGAGACTCACATGATTTGAAATTTATTAGAATACTCTATGTGCTTCACTTATATCTTTTGAGCTATATAGTTTTTGCTCTAGTGCTTCAATTATACCTTTTAGAGCACGACGGTGGTTTTATTTTATAGAAATAATTGATCTCTCATGATTCACTTATATTATTTTGAGAGTCCTTTAGAACAATATGGAAATTTGCTTTAATATAAAAACTTTCATAGAAGTGCACTGAATACTATGAGAAGTTTGATACTTGATAATTGTTTTGAGATATGGAGATGGTGATATTAGAGTCATGCTAGTTGAGTAGTTGTGAATTTGAGAAATACTTGTGTTGAAGTTTGTGATTCCAGTAGCATGCACGTATGGTGAACCGTTATGTGATGAAGTCGGAGCATGATTTATTTATTGATTGTCTTCCTTATGAGTGGCGGTCGGGGACGAGCGATGGTTTTTTCCCACCAATCTACCCCCCTAGGAGCATGCGCGTAATACTTTCTTTCGATAACTAATAGATTTTTGCAATAAGTATGTGACTTCTTTATGACTAATGTTGAGTCCATGTATTATACGCACTCTCATAGTTCCACCATTGCTAGCCTCTCTAGTATCGCGCAACTTTCGCCGGTACCATAAACCCACCATATACCTTCCTCAAAACAGCCACCATACCTACCTATTATGGCATTTCCATAGACATTCTGAGATATATTGCCATGCAACTTTCCACCATTCTGTTATTATGACACGCTTCATCATTGTCATATTGCTTGCATGATCATGTAGTTGACATCGTATTTGTGGCAAAGCCACCGTTCATAATTCTTCAGACATGTCACTCATGCATCATTGCACATCCCGGTACACTGCCGGAGGCATTCACATAGAGTCATATTTTGTTTTAAGTATTGAGTTGTAATTCTTGAGTTGTAAGTAAATAAAGTGTGATGATCATCATTATTAGAGCATTGTCCCAAGTTTTTTTTTGAGGGGAAAAGCATTGTCCCAAGTGAGGAAAGGATGATGGAGACTATGATTCCCCCACAAGTCAGGATGAGACTCCGGATGAAAAAAAAGAGAAAGGCCATAAAAAAGCGGAGAAGGCCCAAAAAAAGAGAGAAGGCCCAAATAAAAAAAATGAGAGAAAAAGAGAGAAGGGACAATGCTACTATCCTTTTTCCACACTTGTGCTTCAAAGTAGCACCATGATCTTCATGACAGAGAGTCTCCTATGATATCACTTTCATATACTAGTGGGAATTTTTCATTATAGAACTTGGCTTGTATATTCCAATGATGGTCTTCCTCAAAATGCCCTAGGTCTTCATGAGCAAGCAAGTTGGATGCACACCCACTTAGTTTATTTTGTTGAGCTTTCATACACTTATAGCTCTAGTGCATTCGTTGCATGGTAATCCCTACTCACTCACATTGATATCTATTAATGGGCATCTCCATAGCCCGTTGATACGCCTAGTTGATGTGAGACTATCTTCTCCCTTTTTGTCTTCTCCACAACCACCATTCTATTCCACATATAGTGCTATATCCATGGCTCACGCTCATATATTGCGTGAAGATTTAAAAAGTTTGAGAACATCAAAAGTATGAAACAATTGCTTGGCTTGTCATCGGGGTTGTGCATGATTTAAATATTTTGTGTGGTGAAGATAGAGCATAGCCAGACTATATGATTTTGTACGGATAACTTTCTTTGGCCATGTTATTTTGAGAAGACATGATTGCTTAGTTAGTATGCTTGAAGTATTATTATTTTTATGTCAATATTGAACTTTTATCTTGAATCTTTCGGATCTGAATATGCATGCCACAATAAAGAAAAATTACATTGAGAAATATGTTATAAAGCATTCCACATCAAAAATTCTTTTTTATCATTTACCTACTCGAGGACGAGCAGGAATTAATCTTGGGGATGCTTGATACGTCTCCAACGTATCTATAATTTTTGATTGCTCCATGCTATTATATTATCTATTTTGGATGTTAATGAGATTTATTTTACACTTTTATATCATTTTTTGGGACTAACCTACTAACCGAAGGGCCAACCCAAATTGCTGTTGTTTTGCCTATTTTAGGGTTTCGCCGAAAAGGAATATCAAACGGAGTCCAAACAGAAAGAAACCTTCGGGAATGTGATTTTCTCAACGAACATGATCCAGGAGACTTGGAGTGGGCATCAAGAAACGATCGAGGAGGGCACGAGGCAGGGGGGCATGCCTACCCCCTGGCACGCCCTCCACCCTCGTGGGCCCCTCGTTGCTCCACCGATGTACTTCTTCCTCCTATATATATCCATGCACCCCCAAACATGTAGGAGCACCATGAAAACCTAATTCCACCACAGCAACCTTTTGTACCCGAGAGATCCCATCTTGGGGCCCTTTCCGGAGCTCCATCGGAGGGGGCATTGATCACGGAGATCCTCTACATCAACTCCATGGCCTCTCAGGCGATGTGTGAGTAGTTTACTTCAGACCTACGGGTCCATAGTTATTAGCTAGATGGCTTTTTCTCTCTCTTTGGATCTCAATACAAAGTTCTCCTCGTTTCTCTTGGAGATCTATTCAATGTAATCTTCTTTTGCGGTGTGTTTGTTGAGATCCGATGAATTGTGGGTTTATGATCAAGTTTATCTATGAACAATATTTGAATCTCCTCTGAATTCTTTTATGTATGATTGGTTTATCTTTGCAAGTCTCTTCGAATTATCAGTTTGGTTTGGCCTACTAGATTGATCTTTCTTGCAATGGGAGAAGTGCTTAGCTTTGGGTTCAATCTTGCGGTGCTCGATCCCAGTGACAGAGAGGGAAATGACACGTATTGTATTGTTGCCACCGAGGATAAAAAGATGGGGTTTATATCATATTGCATGAGTTTATCCCTCTACATCATGTTATCTTACTTAAAGCATTACTTTGTTCTTATGAAATTAATACTCCAGATGCATGCTGGATAGCGGTCAATGTGTGGAGTAATAGTAGTAGATGGAGAATCGTTTCAGTCTACTTGTCATGGACGTGATGCCTATATACATGATCATACCTAGACATTCTCATAACTATGCTCAATTCTATCAATTGCTCGATAGTAATTCGTTTACCCACCGTAATACTTATGCTCTTGAGAGAAGCCACTAGTGAAACCTATGGACCCCGGGTCTATCTTCCATCATATTAATCTTCCAACACTTAGTTATTTCTATTGACGTTTATTTTACTTTGCATCTTTATTTCTCTTTATCATAAAAATACCAAAAATATTATCTTATCATATCTATCAGATCTCACTCTCGCAAGTGACCTTGAAGGGATTGACAACCCCTTTATCACATTGGTTGTGAGGTTCTTATTTATTTGTGTAGGTGCGTGGGACTTGAGCGCAATCTCCTACTGGATTGATACCTTGGTTCTCAAAAACTGAGGGAAATACTTACGCTACTTTGCTGCATCACCCTTTCCTCTTTAAGGGAAAACCAATGTAGTGCTCAAGAGGTAGCAGCCGTGTGGCCCAGTTGGCCGGGGGTCCTTTTGTTGCTTTCTGATTTGTTCTTTTCTTTTTTTACTTATTTTTCCTTTACAGTTTTCTATTATTTCCAATACACTTTAGTTTTAGTAAAATATAAAATTAGTTTCTAAAATAGTGTTACTACATATTCTAATGCCACAAAAACTTGGGCAACTAGATAAAATAGTTTAATATTTTATTAACCGTAAAAGGCATTTAATTAATTATTCTTGCTACTGTTTATTTGTGTTAGGTCATTCAAACACCTCTAAGGATGTTGGGTTTCTCCACCATAATGACCTATACAATATTTGGTTCACTCCGAACATTTTAGTTTTAATATTTGAAAACTTTTATTGTTTGCTTGATTTTGAATTTGAATTTCGGTCGGTTTTTGAACTAACGAGAGATTAGCAACAGTAACGAAGGTGACGTGGCATGATTAGCAGAGTTTCACTGCAGCTTAATTATCCAGCGTTACAAAACTCCTCCACTACAAGAAATCTCATCCCGAGATTTAGGAGGTAGAAGGAAACAGTGCGGGGTATTCATCACGCAGGTGGTCCTCGCGCTCCCAAGTGGCTTCATCTTCAGAGTGATGCGACCACTGGACCTTGAGGAACTTGATCGCCTTCTAACATGTGCGGCGTTCAGCTTCATCGAGAATGCGGACCAGATGCTCTTTATAGGAGAGGTCCTATTGCAATTCAAGCACTTCATGATCCACTACTCGGATTGGGTCCTTGAAGCAGCGGCGGAGCTGTGACATGTGGAACACATCGTGAACCTGAGAAAGGTTCGGTGGGAGCTCCAGTTGATATGCCACTTTTCCACGCCTTTCCAAAATAGTGAAGGGACCGATATAGCGAGGAGCTAGCTTGCCCTTGATTCCGAAGCAGTGAGCACCCTTCATTGGTGTAACTCGAAGATAAGCCTTTTCGCCAGGTTGATAGACCATGTCTTTGTGATGACGGTCATACTGACTTTTCTGACATGACTGAGCAGTCTTAAGATTCTCACGAATAATGCGGACTTGTTCTTTGGCCAGTTGGATAATATCCGGACCGAAGAGTGGATGTTCCCCAGTTTCTGAACAGTTCAGAGGGGTTCGACACTTTCGTCCATATAACACTTCGAAGGGGGCCATCTTCAGACTAGCTTGATAGCTATTATTATAAGAGAACTCGGCATACAGAAGAGATTCCTCCCATTTCTTGCCAAGGAAATTACACAAGCTCGAAGCATGTCTTCGAGAACTTGGTTGACACGTTCAACTTGTCCTTGCAACTGAGGATGAAACGCAGTACTGAACAACAGATGAGTTCCCATAGCTTGTTGGAAACTTGCCCAGAATCTTGAAGTGAACAAGCTGCCACGGTCTGAACTGATAACCAGTGGAATACCGTGAAGTGAACAATTCTGGACATGTAGAGAGTTGCAAGCTGACTAGCAGTGATTGTTTCTTTGACCGCCAGAAAATGTGCAACTTTAGAAAGCCGGTCAATGATGACAAGAATAGCATTGTTACCTTTCTGTGATTTGGGAAATCCAGTGACGAAATCCATTTCAACATGGTCCCATTTCCATTCAAGAATAGAGATAGGCTACAGAGTTCCAGCAGGCCTTTGATGTTCATCTTTGATATGATGGCAAACATCACACTCAGCAACATAACAAGCAATGTCTTGCTTCATATTAGACCACCAGAATCTCTGACGAATGTCTTGGTACATCTTTGTACTACCGGTATGAATAGACAAAGGCGTATCATGAGCTTCTTTCATAACCCATTTAGTCTTATCCAGGTTTTTCCTCGAACATGGTACCACTAGGCGGCCTTTGAAGTACAAGGCGCCATCATCGGCGATAGTGAAGAATGAGGGCTTTCCTTCTGCGAGATAGCGTTTAATCTTCTCGACTTCAGAGTCATAAAATTGAATAGTCTTGATACCGTCTACGAGATCTGGTATGACAGCCAGGGTATTTAGAGAACCCTTAGTAACAACACGAAGATCCATCTTTTGGAACTCTGGGGGAGGGGGAGCGAGTGCACCAGGAGGGACAATATGAAGGTTCAGCTTTCTAAAATCTTCGACAAGCGAGGGATGAACTTTTCGAACCTGGAGGTGGTTGCAGTAAGACTTGTGGCTCAAGGCATCAGCCATTACATTAGCCTTGCCTGGGGTACATGATATACCCACGTCAAAGTCTGCAATAGTCTCCATCCATCTCTGCTGACGGAGGTTCAGGTCTGGCTGAGTAAACATATACTTCAGACTTTGGTGGTCGGTGAAGATCTCGCAACGATTACCGAGAAGGTAATGTCACCACTGCTTCAGAGCATGAATGACAGCAGCAAGCTCGAGGTCGTGAACTGGGTAGTTCTCTTCGTGAGGGCCGTCGTAGTAAATGATGAAGTCCTTCTTAGTGTCAGGTAGAGCAAGCACTGGGGCAGAAGTCAACTTGTCTTTGAGTGCCTGGAAACTTTCCTGACATTGGTCTGACCATTGGAACTTTTCACCCTTATGCAAAAGGTTAGTCAGAGGCCTAGCAATCTTGGAGAAGTTCTCGATAAATCGACGGCAATAGCTGGCGAGTCCGAGAAAACTTCTGACTTGCTTGACATTCTTCGTAGGAGTCCAATCGAGAATAGCCTGGACTCGTTCAGGGTTGACGACAATACCATCCTTGGAGATGACATGCCCAAGATAGGTTACTTCGGGAAGCCAGAATTCACACTTGGAGAGCTTGGCATATAGTTGATGCTCTCGAAGCTTTTCCAGCACAAGACGAAGATGTTCAGCATGTTCTTCTTTGTTCTTGGAAAATACCAGAATATCATCTAGATAAACCACGACAAACTTGTCGAGGTAATCCATGAATATATAGTTCATCAGGCGAGAGAAGGTGGCTGGAGCATTGGTTAAGCCGAAAGACATGACGGTGTACTCGTATGATCCATACCGAGTCACGAAGGCGGTCTTTGGGATATCCTCTTCACGAACACGAATCTGGTGGTAAACCCACCTCAAGTTGAGTTTGGAGAACACTGATGAACCAGCCAGTTGATCATAAAGATCATTGATCCGGGGGAGGGGATATTTGTTCTGGATAGTGGCTTGGTTAATAGGACGGTAGTCTTGGACTAATCGGTTCATCCCACCCTTCTTCTTAACAAAGAGAGAAGGTCCAAGGAGAGCAACTAGGGCGAATGAAACCTTTGCGCAGAGATTTGTCGATTTCCTCCTTAAGCTCAATGAGTTCATGCAGCGGCATCTTGTAGGGTCGTTTGGCTATAGGAGTGGTGCCTGGTTTCAAGTCGATGATGAATTCGACAGCTCTAGCAGGGGGAATCCCTGGAAGTTCTTCCGGAAAGACGTCTTGGAATTCATGAACGACGGGAATGTTTTCAATGCCCTCGAGTGGTGCAGTGTTCAATACATTCAAGGCATAAAGCCGTGCCTCGACATTCTGAACCAGATGAGCCTGGTAAGTAATTATTTCATTAGAAGGGTGTAGCAGATGGACGGTCTTAGTGGAGCAAACTATAGAAGCAATATGCGCTTTCAACCAATCCATTCCCAGAATGAGGTCAATACTACATGACTTCAGTACGATGGGAGAGACAAGGAATTCCAGTCCTTCGATTTCAACGGGAACATTGTGACTAACCATAGAGGTTTGACATTGGCCCTCAGGGGTGTGTACCACTATCACAGTGTTCATCTCTTCGTATTTAATGCCATGCATGAATGCAAACTCAGCTGATATGAATGAATGCGATGCTCCTGTATCAAATAAAACGGATGCTGTTACAGAATTTACGAGGAGTGTACCCATCACAGTAGCAGGCTGGTCTAGAACTTCATTGAGATCAACGTGGTTGGCATGAAGACGACCATAAGACTTGACATTGTTGTTGCGAGGCTGGTTGCTTCCACGACCAGCTACAGGGAGGGCCAGTTGATTCTGGTTCTAGTTGCATTCCCTTTCACGGTGTCCTGGTTGACCACACCTAAAGCACAGACCATTATTGGGAGTGGCGATAGGAGCTCAGGGTGGTGGAGCTGGAAGTCTTGGCTGCCTAGTTGGTGGGGGAGGCAGACGCGGTGCAGCATAGGACTGCCTTGGAGCAGGTGTAGTTGGCTGGTACATGCTGTTGGGAATCCATATCCTACGCTTCTGCGAGGATGGGCCCGAAGATGAGCCCGTGTCATGGTTGCGCCTATGAGAGCTCTGGTGTTCCTGCAGACCAGTTTCGACATTGATGGCCTTGTTCACAAAGGTGGCGAAATCAACAAAGTCATGCACTAGAGTGCGAGCTTGATGTCAGCTTGAAGGCCATCACAAAACTCCTCCTGTCTGCGTGCATTAGTTGCAATGTCTTCTTCAGCATAGCGGGATAAATCCAGAAACTCCCGCTGATAAGATTCCACAGTTTTGTTGCCCTGGGTGGGGTTGTGGAACTCGCGCTTCTTCCGGTCCATGACTCCCTGAGGAATGAAGCGTTCAAGGAAAGCAGCTTGGAAGCCTGGCCAGGTGATGATTGTTCCAACCGGCAGAGTACGCTGGTGGCTATCCCACCATTGAGTGGTGGGTCCCTTCAGGAAGGAGAAAGCAAAGGTGACATAGCTGGCAGGGGCTACATCAGCAGACTCCATCTCATAGGTGATGTCATGGAGCTAGTCATTAGCATCCAGAGGCTGAGTTGAGCTACGGTACACAGTTGGGTTGAGGCGCATGAAATCCTGCAGAGTCACCTGGGTTGGCTGCTGGTTCATATTGGGGCGAGGAAACTGAGCCATAATATTCTCCATGAACTGGCGATTCAGCTCGAACTGTTGCATCATACCAACCATGTACTCAGGCGGTGGTGGGGGATGGCCACCACGACCACGACCACCTGGTCTAACCATCCTGCTAAAATATAACAGGGGTAGTTTAGCATTGAGAAATTTGCAAAGACAAGCATCATTCACGATGAAGCATGCACAATGAAAGAAGCACGATAGATACTACATAGTAGTCGGCATATCTTACAAAAGGGATCATGCATAGAGTTCGGTACACAGAGTTCAGTACATAGACTAAGGACATCATAGGCGGCACGTAGGCTCATGACAAAGGCACCTAATACTAATAAGCAAGACTACATCAGTCCTAGGAGGCACTGTGGAGGTAGGTGTAGCCTAACAGATGGTAGTGACGTGACGGGAAGTCCTCCACGTCAGTAGTCTAGGGTCCGCGGATACTCTGGTGCAGAACCCGACGCTCAGGTGGAAGAAGAGGACCAAGTGCGGGAGAGTAGCCTCCCACATCTGGCCACCGACACCCTGGGGCATCACGGTCCTGGCTGGGTAGACCGCACATCGCGACAGCTCACCAGATCGGACAAGGGGGTGCAACAGCGTCAGAGCACGGTAAAGATGTTGACGGGTGGTGTACAACTCATGGCGAAGAGCCCGGTTAGCTCGATCCAGCCCATCAGCATGCAGAACTAGGTTCTAATGGTAGAAGGGCTCTCGGGTGATGGTGGAGTAGGCAGCAATGTAGTATTCCTCCGCACCAACATCGGATGCGATAGCAATGTGCCTGAAAGGGGAGGTGTCCAACTCCCGATACTCTCCACGAAGACGTGTCAGAGCAGCATAAGTAGGAATGGAGTAAAGATCAAGGAGTAAAAGATACTAATACCGCCCAAATGGCGACGTGGGCCCGTAAGAGACACAACCATGTTAGTAAAAGTTTTGTATTGTCTAGACTTGACTTCAGCCAAGGAGTGTGGAAGGGGATTCCTACAGGCAGTCCGCTCTGATACCAACTTGTGATGCCCCCGACTCAATCATACACTAATCATACACGCAAACGTGTACGATCAAGATCAGGGACTCACGGGAAGATATCACAACACAACTCTACAAATAAAATAAGTCATACAAGCATCATATTACAAGCCAGGGGCCTCGAGGGCTCGAATACAAGAGCTCGATCATAGACGAGTCAGCGGAAGCAACAATATCTGAGTACAGACATAAGTAATCAAGTTTGCCTTAAGAAGGCTAGCACAAACTGGGATACATATCGAAAGAGGCATAGGCCTCCTGCCTGGGATCCTCCTAAACTACTCCTGGTTGTCGTCAGCGGCCTGCATGTAGTAGTAGTAGGCGCCTCCAGAGTAGTAGGAGTCGTCGTCGACGGTGGCGTCTGGCTCCTTGACTCCAACGTCTGGTCGCAACAACTGGGTATAGAAAGAGGAAAAAGGGGGAGCAAAGAAACCGTGAGTACTCATCCAAAGTACTCACAAGCAAGGAGCTACACTACATATGTATGCATTGGTATCAAATGGAAAAGGGTAGCTGTCGGTGTCAAAACCGGCGGATCTCGGGTAGGGTGTCCCAAACTGTGCATCAAGGCCGGATGGTATCAGGAGACAAGGGACATGATGTTTTTTAGCCAGGTTCGGGCCCTCTCGATGGAGGTAATGCCCTACTCCTGCTTGATTAATATTGATGATATGGGTAGTACAAGAGTAGATCTACCACGAGATCAAGGAGGCTAAACCCTAGAAGCTAGCCTATGGTATGATTGTTGTGTATGGAGTTGATCCCCTACGGACTACAACCCTCCGGTTTATATAGACACCGGATAGGGTTAGGGTTACACAGAGTCGGTTACAATGGTAGGAGATCTTGAATATCCGCATCGCCAAGCTTGCCTTCCACGCCAAGGAAAGTCCCATCCGGACACGGGACGAAGTCTTCAATCTTGTATCTTCATAGTCCAGGAGTCCGGCTGAAGGTATAGTCCGGCTACCCGAACACCCCCTAATCCAGGACTCCCTCAGTAGCCCCTGAACCAGGCTTCAATGACGACGAGTCCGGCGCGCAAATTGTCTTCGGCATTGCAAGGCGGGTTCCTCCACCAAGTCCTTCGTAGAAGATTGTAGACACCAAGAGTAGTGTCTGGCTCCGCAAAATAAGCTTCCACATATTGCCATAGAGAGAATAATATTAACACAAATCAAATCTACTGACGTATTCCGCAGTGCGTCGTCACACTACAGCCAAGTCCTTTACTCGAATCGTTTTCACTTTTCCACCTCAGCATGTTTTGTGAGGCGGTTTCCTTGGCACGTCTTGTCAAAGCAGAGATCGTGTGCCCCCCTTTTACGGGATTCTCATCAATATGGACGTGGGTAACCCAATCGAGCCCGTTAGCATGTTTTCTCCATTAAAAGCGAGTCCTAAACGGTTACGGGGAGGGCTCCTGGTATTCAACCTCTTATAAAGAGACCAAGGCCTTACTCCTTTTTCCAATCTCCAATGAGTTCGCCCGTCGCCTCGAGTTCCAACACCCTAGGCTCCAGATTCCAGGCGCTTCAGACCTTCGACAATGTCCGGTTCCGACCTTCAAGGCCGATGGATGCCCTCCTCCGTCACGGAGGAGGACGTGCTAAAGTTGAGAGAGGCTAAGTTCTTGATCGCCAAAATTTCGCATAGGTTGCCTGCTCAAAGGCAGGCTATTCCCAGTCCCCAGCCCAGTGAGAGCATAGTGTTCATGTCTCACTTCCTTCGGGGGTTAGGCTTCCCGATGGATCCCTTCGTGAGGGGGCTGCTGTTTTATTACGGGCTGGAATTTCATGACTTAGCTCCGGAGTCCATCCTCCACATTTCCTCATTCATCGTTGTGTGCGAAGTGTTCCTCCGTGTCAACCCTCACTTCGGATTATGGCTCAAGAATCTTGGAGTGGAGCCGAAGATGATCGAGGGACGGCACGCAGAGTGCGGAGGTGCTGTCATAAGTAAGAATGCTGATGCTCCATGGCCCGAGGGCTCCTTTCAAAAGGAGCTCGGCTTGTGGCAACGAGAATGGTTCTATATCACCGCTCCCAGGAGCGCCAAGTGGGCGGCGCCTCCTGCCTTTCGCTCGGGTTCCCCATCACGGCTAGCGTCATGGGTCAACAAAGGATTAGATTGGGGGTTATCCAAAGACGTGCCGTTGTTGCAGGGCCGCATCAGGGATCTCTTAGAAAGAGACCTCAACCTGGTCAAGGTGACGCAGGTCATGCTGATTCTCCAAACACTGCCCGGCAAACGTCGCACCCTTCGTCTATGGGAGTTTAATCCGGAGGGACCACGAGCTCTCAATCATTTTATGGGCGCAACGCCCGTGGAGATGTATAAACTGTTCTTCGGATCACAGATGATGTGTCCGGATTTGACCGAGGACGCAGGCCTAAGCTGCAATCGCCCAGATACCGAAGTAAGTAACCTTGTGCCCGGACCTACTATCCATATAATTGTCATAAACTTGCCCTTAAAAGAGCTGTCCTTTTAAACAGGAGTGGATAGCGAAGGCAAAGCTGATCAGGTGTCCGGCTCCCCTTCCTGAAACCAGGCCGGATCCCGTGCTTGTCAGGATGTTGAAGATAATGCCTTTGGAGGGAAGTAAGGGGAAGGACAAGGGAACTATGGCCTCCTCGAAGGAGGCTGCTCCGAAGGGAGGAACCAAAAATTCCTCTCCCAAGGGGAAGAAGAGGGCCGCCTCTGACGACCCGGAGACCATGGCCCCAAAGCGGGGGAGAAAATCCTCGTTAGAGGGTCCAACGCCGGGGAGTTCCTCGGCCGAACTACGCCCTCAAAGGGATCAGCCCTCCAGCGAGCCGTAAGTAGAGAGAGGTTTTCCTTTTGAGGGATGAAAGAAATCCTTGATTTATATCTGAGAAGATTGACCGAAATTTTACCTTGTAGCTCGGACCTCAGCCCTTCTCAGCAGAGCTCGTCTTCGGGGGATCTTCTTCTGGAGATGATGAAGAGCGGGACGCCTCCCCCTGTCGTACCACCTAGCGGGGCGGGCGACCCTGAGGTGTCATCGCGGAGGGTTTCTCTGAATCCAGCAGGGGTGGAAGATAGCTATGTGGCCTCCCAAGGCTCTCCGCATGCGGCCTTCGAAAGAGGCCATAGGACAAGTCCGGCACCGTCTGGTGCTCGACCGGAGGAGCTAAAGATTCTGCTGGGGCGAGCTTCTATCTCAGAGGAGCACCGCACATTGATGGGCACGGTGATTGAAAGGATTTCATCCGCAGAAAGTGGATTGCATGAGGCCGTCAAAAGTTTACTGACGGGTCTTGAGGTACGTTAGATAGTGTACACTTTTGTCAGTTGCGCATAAGTAAGATGCGCCCTGTGTAAATAGTAGCCCCTGAGACTCTGCGCGTTGTCAAGAAATGACGGCGCACAGAGGATCATAATCCCAGGTCTAAGATGTCGCCTTTGAATGTAGGTGGCGAGGTGTCCGGAATCTAGCCAAACTGATGATGTAGCCGAACTAAAGCGGCAACTGGACGTGGCAGATGCCGACATCGCGCTTGTTAACAAGCGGCTTGATGAGGCTCAAGGTATGTAATTCTTCGGGCGGCATCAGGTAAGAGGAGCTTCATGCCAGTGTCTTACAATGTGTGTGCTTGACGCAGATGGTACAGCCGCCGTGGAGAATCTTAGGGCAGAACTTGCCCGAGCTAAGGAGCAAGCCAGAAAAAGCGATGCGGCTGCCGAGAAGGCCCTTGAAGAGCTGAGAGCCGAACAGGCTGCTCACTGCCAAAGCAAAGAAGAGATGGCCGAGATGGCCGAGAAGTTAAAGAGCCCTGCAGACCGTTGCAAACTTCTTGAGAAAGAAGACCGGGCGAGACAGACGGACTTAGAGAAGGCCGTTGCCGATGCCAAGGACGCTCACTCTGCGATGAGAGCTGCGAAGGAGGAGCTGCGTCAGGCCGAACAGATTGCGGCTGGAAAGCCCTTTATGCTGCGAAGGAAATTTTGTGATCCGAAGTTTGCTCCGTTGGACCGGATGTGGAGTGTGGAGGATACCTATCTGGACTTGGCAGCGAGTGCTGCTGATGCGACCGAACACTTTCGAGATCAGAAAGATCGCGAAGTGGAAAAGCTTTTCTGGTCGCAGTTTCACAATCCAGAGCGTCCACTGGCAGTGGATGATCGTTTGGCTCAATGGGCCGAACTGAATAGGTTGTCTGGACTCGCCATGAAGTACGTCATGGGTCACCTGTGGCCGGGGAGATCGGAGCCGAAGAGTTATTTCAGCTTGGTGCAGCAATTCCTTGACGCGGTGCCGCGTATAAATGCAATGAAGAGGTCAGCATGCATAGAGGGCGCTAGGATGGCTCTTGCCCGTGTTAAGACATACTGGGCAGAGATGGAGAACACCGTTATTGCGTCCCGAGATTCGGACAAAAGCCGAGTACCCTCCGAGCACTATTTTCAGGAAGTTCTTGAAGGCGCTCATGTAATAGAGATGCAGTGCCCGAAACATGCTATGTTATGATAGCATATGTAATTATAAAGTAATATTTTGATAAACTGTAGTGGCCTTTTTATACTTGTGCCTCCAAGTATTGGGAACACCTCCTGTGCGGCCGTTTTAAGATATATAT
>NC_041392.1:292477410-292498235 GCF_002162155.2 Triticum dicoccoides
TATATATAGAATCTGAAAGATGGCAGTCGTTGGCTTCAGCCCCCACGCACATAGTGCGGGGGTGCTCGTAGAAGACGCATTTTCACACTTAACCCAACGTCTTGGTCCTACAAAGGAGGTGATAGCGCAGTGGGCCAGGCAACCGGACTATAATGCTTTAACACTTTCACTTAACCATAGGAGTTTGACAATGAGACTCTTTAGGTAGCTCCTTGGTGGCAACTGCGCTCGTCCGAATTCGGGGGCGTATGTGCCTGACCGGGAAGCGGCCCTTCGTTAAAGCGGAGGAATCCGATAGATTTCAATAGGTCATCGAGTGGCTGACCAGTCTCACGCTACATCATGACAGTCAGTTTTCGGCTTTCTCTACTGAGGTGCTCGCCCGGCCGAACCGGGGGCACAATCGCAGTAGTTCTCCTGGTGCTACCTTAGCCGATAAAGCGGAACATAAGGTAGCCGAACTCAGGAGCCGGGCAACCCAACATTTGACCAAAGACATGATTCGAAGCTGATGCATATAATGCCAAAACTCGCGACGCCGAACACTCCCTAAGGTGTTCGGTCTTTGTGAGTGCGAGCGAAACAACACTCTTTATTAAAAGAAAGACCCTAGTGTCCAGGTACGTGCAAAAATTCTGACGTGGCCACATGCCAAGACGCCAACCTCCTCCTTGGTTATATCAGAAAGAAAAAACCAGGGGATGTGTAGCAACAAGAGACAGTAAAAAAGGTTTACGCAGGGTCTTAATCTAAAAAGAATCCTTTAGGATGGGTCCCTACTACACGTCTGCGCCTGTGTCTCCGTTGTGCCGTATCCTAGACGGGCGCCGCACGACGTTCATCTGTAAAAGAGAGGAACTGAGTTGAAAATGGGTCGTGCCGAAAAAAGTTTAAAATAAACAAAGTATAAAGTAAGATATATTGAGCTTTATTGTCTCTTATTGTATATGTGTGGAGCCCCTAGTGCGGGGGTATATGGCTTCTAGGCCTGCATCAATGATGATTTTGCACCGAACTCGTCTATCCGCGTTCGTGGTCTTTAATGACCTATTTCGAAGTTTTCTGGCCGGTGAGGCCGTTTTGCTGTGGGGCTGTCAAAGCGGCCGCACAGTCCTCCGCTTGGGGAGGCGCACTTTAGTGCTTCCCCTTCAAAGAGATGATGCCTCATGGACCGGGCATCTTAAGCGTAAGAGATGCATAATGCGGTATTGCGTTAAAGCGAGCGAAAGCTTTGCGTCCTAGTAGTGCTTGATAGCGTCTTGAGAACGGGACGATATGGAAGGTCAGCTTTTCACGGCGGAGGTTATCGGCCGAGCCGAATATGACTTCGAGCCGGAGAAAACCCATACGATGGGTGTCCGGACCAGGTATTACCCCTTGAAAGGAGGTTTTGCAGCGGCGGATTCTTGCTGGGTTTATCCCCATGTGCTGTATTGTATCCTGATATATCATGTTTAGTCCACTGCCCCCGTCCATAAGGACATTTGAAAACTGGAGTTCGCCAATTATTGGATCGAGTATCAAGGCAGTCCATCCTACATTCTTGATATTCCTAGAATAATCTAGCTGATCGAAGATGATCGGTTTTGACAACCAGTGGCGGGACCCTTTGGGGATGGGCCGTGTGGTGTGTACCTTTACGGGCGCCACACGTTTTGTTATGTGAAGTGAGTTCACTGTTTTTACTTCTTGTGGGAAGCTCTTTTGTTTCCTGGTGCTCTGCTTTTGGGGTTCGTCCTCGTCTTCGCTTGGTGTGTCGAGCCCCTTGTGTTCGGCATTTAGTCTGCCGGATTGTTTGAAAACCCAACAGTCTCTGTGTGTATGGTTAGCAGGCTTCCCGGGAGTACTGTGTATCTGACATATCCTGTCCAGGATTTTATTTAGGTTGCATGGATCGCCCTTGTTATCCTGGGGGGCGATTTTTCCTGTTTTTGTCATGAGCCTTTGAATCCAGCATTGACTGCCGTGCTCTTTGGACTTTTGTCCTTAGTCCAGCGACGGTCCTTGTTGCGTCGCGGTTTTCCGTTTCCATCCCTAGTTTCGGATGTACTTGGGTCGCTGGGGCTGCACCTTGCCAACCAGCTGTCCTCCCCTGCACAAAAGCGGGTCATGAGGCTTGTTAGTGCGGCCATTGTTCTTGGCTTTTCTTGGCCGAGGTGTCTGGCGAGCCATTCGTCTCGGACATTATGCCTGAAAGCTGCTAAGGCTTCGGCGTCCGGACAGTCGACTATCTAATTCTTTTTAGTGAGAAATCTATTCCAGAACTGCCGAGCTGATTCTCCGGGTTGTTGAGTTATGTGACTAAGATCGTCTGCATCCGGAGGGCGGACATAGGTCCCTTGAAAGTTTGCTCGGAAAGCATCCTTGATCTCTTCCCAGCTTCCAATTGTGTTTTCGGGAAGGCTTTTAAGCCAATGCCGGGCTGGCCCTTTAAGCTTAAGGGGTAGATATTTTATGGCGTGGAGATCATCTCCTCTAGCCATGTGTATGTGGAGGATATAATCCTCGATCCAAACTCCAGGGTCTGTTGTTCCATCATATGCATCTATGTTTACGGGTTTGAATCCCTTTGGGAATTCATAGTCCAGAACCTCATCGGTGAAACATAGGGGGTGTGCGGCGCCCCTGTATTTGGGTGTGTCGGATTCTGATGATGGCTTCATAGCGTTGCTTACGAGAGCTTGCTTTCTTGGCCCATAAATGGACTTGACTGGGCCGTGATGCGAATCCTTAAGTGGGTCGCATGCCGATTTAGGTGCGGCGCCGCTTGCCGCTTTATGGGGTCGTCTACCCGACCGTGTGGCTCTTTCATTTTTGAATGCGAGGGCTCTAGGGCCTCTTCGTCGAATTCAGGCAGTAGCTTTCTTTTCGGATAGCTTTTAGTGCGGCGACTGTCACCGTACTTATCTGTGGTATTGATTACTTTGCTCCATCTAATCCGGAGTGCATCTTCTGCTGTTTTTAGCTTCCGCTTCTACTTTTTTAGGCTGCGTACAGTTGCAACGAGCCTCTCGTGGAGATTCTTCTGCTCCAGAGGTTTATTTGGCGTGAGGTCGTCCGGAATGCCGTTTTTGCCGGAGGAGGGATGTTCGGTTTCTCTATCCGTGTTGCCCTGTTCGAACGGTTGCTCTAAGGCCTGCTCGTTGTCTACCGGCTCGTCCTGCTCTATGGCTGGGTTTTTGTCGAGGCGGGGCTTGGGTCGGTGTTTACGCCGACGCTTTGATTGCTTTTCGGGGGGTCGATCTCCCGTCCCATCCCCTTTTTCCTCGTTGTCCTTTCCTTTAGGGGTATCCACCATGTACACATCGTGAGATGAGGTGGCTGTCCAATGCCCTATGGGCGTTGGTTCGTCGGTATCTCCTGCATCGTCATCCATGATGTCGATGTCTCCGGAGTCGAAGTTGAGCACGTCGTTTAAATTCTCGACAGTGGCTATCAAGTGGGTGGTGGGTGGGCTTTGAATTTCTTCATCGTCCGTATCCCATCCTCGCTGACCGTAGTTCGGCCAGGGCTCTTCTGATAAGGAGAGACACTTGAGAGAGTTCAGGATATCACCACAAGGCGAGTGCTGAAAGATGTCTGCGGCGGTGAACTCCATTATCGGCGCCCAATCGGATTCGATTGGCAGGGGCACGGGGGGTTTGGAGTCCGGAGAGGAGTCCGGATCCTCGGAGTCACGGGTAGTGCAGAGTGCGGGGCTAGCGTTCGGCTCGATCGCTTTCGGGATCGCAGCCCCTGAGGTGACGTCCAACCGTTCATCCTCGATTGGCGCAATAGGCTCTGAGTTAGGGGTCGGAACCGATGCGTATGCGGCCTCCAAGGCGCTGTTCGGCGGCAGAGCTATATCATGCCCATCGAGACAGTGCGGCGCGCTTGGTTGTGGCTCGAATCCGTCGAAGATCAAGTCCCCGTGGATGTCAGCCGTGTAGTTTAGGCTTCCAAACCTGACCTGATGGCCAGGGGCGTAGCTTTCGATCTGCTCCAGGTGGCCGAGCGAATTGGCCCGCAGAGCGAAGCCGCCGAAGACGAAGATCTATCCGGGGAGCAAAGTCTCACCCTGGACTGCATCGTTGTTGATGATCAAAGGAGCCATCGGGCCTAAAGGCGACGACACAGAGGAACTCTAATGAAAGCACCAATGTCGGTGTCAAAACCGGCGGATCTCGGGTAGGGGTTCCCAAACTGTGCGTCAAGGCCGGATGGTATCAGGAGACAAGGGACATGATGTTTTTTTACCCAGGTTCGGGCCCTCTCGATGGAGGTAATACCCTACTCCTGCTTGATTAATATTGATGATATGGGTAGTACAAGAGTAGATCTACCATGAGATCAAGGAGGCTAAACCCTAGAAGCTAGCCTATGGTATGATTGTTGTGTATGGAGTTGATCCCCTACGGACTACAACCCTCCGGTTTATATAGACATCGGATAGGGTTAGGGTTACACAGAGTCGGTTACAATGGTAGGAGATCTTGAATATCCGCATTGCCAAGCTTGCCTTCCACGCCAAGGAAAGTCCCATCCGGACACGGGACGAAGTCTTCAATCTTGTATCTTCATAGTCCAGGAGTCCGGCTGAAGGTATAGTCCGGCTACCCGAACACCCCCTAATCCAGGACTCCCTCAGTAGCATATGTGGACTGAACTGCAGAATGCCATAATAAGAGGGGGGATAGCTAGTGCTATCGAAGACTACGCTTCTGGCAGCCTCCATCTTCAAGCATATAGAAGATAGTAGATGGTAAGTTCACCAAGTAGCATCGTATAGCGAAATCCTACCCAACGATCCTCCCCTCGCCGCCCTGTGAGAGAGCGATCACCGGGTTGTATCTGGCACTTGGAAGGGTGTATTTTATTAAGTATCCGATTCTAGTTGTCATAAGGTCAAGGTACCACTCCGGGTCATCCTTTTACCGAGGGACACGACTATTTGAATAGATAAACTTCCCTGCAGGGGTGCACCACATTTCTCAACACGCTCGATCCCCTTTGGACGGACACACTTTCCTGGGTCATGCCCGGCCTCGGAATATCAACACGTCGCAACCCTACCTAGGCACAACAGAGAGGTCAGCACGACAGTCTAAATCCTATGGCGCAGGGGTCTGGGCCCATCCTCCATTGCACACCTGCACGTTGCGGACGCGGCCGGCGAGCAGACCTAGCCTCCTTATACAAGAGCAGGCGTTCCAGTCCAACTCGGCCTGCGCCGCCCAGTCGCTGACGTCAAGAAGGCTTTGGCTGATACCACGACGTCGAGTGCCCATAACTGTTCCCGCATAGTTGGTTAGTGCGTATAGGCCAGTGGCCAGACTCAGATCAAATACCAATATCTCGTTAAGCATGTTAATTGAATTAACCACGGACGCCGACCAGGGCCAGGCCCACCTCTCTCCTAGGTGGTCTCAACCTGCATGCCGCTCTGCCACAAAGTAACAGTCGGGGGCCGTCAGGACAAACGTCCTTTTGGTCCCAATACGTGAATCACTCGCGGGTACTCTATGAGATGACCCGACTTTAGTGACCACATTTATCATGTATTATGTATATAAGTATACACTCGTGATCACCTCCCGAGTGATCACGGGCTGATAGTATAGCATGGCAGACGGACAAGAATGTAGGGCCACTGATGAAATACTAGCATCCTATTCTAAGCATTTCGGATTGCAGGTAAAGGTAACAACAGTAGTAGCAAGGACAGGCTATGCAACAGAATAGGATTAATCGAAAGCAGTAACATGGTACACTACTCTAATGCGAGCAGTAGAGAGAAGAATAGGCGATATATGGTGATCATGTTGGGGAACGTAGTAATTTCAAAATTTTCCCACGCACACGCAAGATCATGGTGATGCATAGCAACGAGAGGGGAGAGTGTTGTCCATGTACCCTGGTAGACCGAAAGCGGAAGCGTTAGCACAACGTGGTTGATGTAGTCGTACGTCTTCATGATCCGACCGATCCAAGTACCGAACGCACGACACCTCCAAGTTCAGCACACGTTCAGCTCGATGACGTCCCGCGAACTCCGATCCAGCAGAGTTTCACGGGAGAGTTCCGTCAGCACAACAGTATGGTGACGGTGATGATGTTGCTACCGACGCAGGGCTTCGCCTAAGCACCGCTACGATATGACCGAGGTGGAATATGGTGGAGGGGGGCACCGCACACGACTGGGAGAGATCAACTAATCAACTTGTGTCTCTTTGGGGTGCCCCTGCCCCCGTATATAAAGGAGTGGAGGAGGGGGAGGACTGTCCCTCTCTATGGCGCACCCTAGGGGAGTCCTACTCCCACTGGGAGTAGGATTCCCCCTTTCCTAGTAGAACTAGGGCTAGCCAAATGTTCATAACGTCTGCATCTACTCCTGCAATAGGTCAGTCACCTAGCGGTGCATTAAGGACATAATTCTTCTGTGCAGCAATGAGGATAAACCTCAGATCACGGATCCAATCCGCATCACTGCTACTAACATCTTTCAACTTAGTTTTCTCTAGGAACATATCAAAAATAAAACAGGGGAGCTAAACGCGAGCTATTGATCTACAACATAGATATGCTAATACTACCATGACTAAGTTCATCATAAATTTAAGTTCAATTAATCATATTACTTAAGAACTCCCACTTAGAAAGACATCCCTCTAATCTTCTAAGTGATCACGTGATCCAAATCAACTAAACCATAACCGATCATCACGTGAAATGGAGTAGTTTTCAATGGAGAACATCACTATGTTGATCATATCTACTATATGATTCACGCTCGACCTTTAGGTCTCAGTGTTCCGAGGCCATATCTGCATATGCTAGGCTCGTCAAGTTTAACCTGAGTATTATGCGTGTACAGAAACTGGCTTGCACCCGTTGTAGATGGACGTAGAGCTTATGACACCCGATCATCACATGGTGTCTGGGCACGACGAACTTTGGCAACGGTGCATACTCAGGGAGAACACTTTTATCTTGAAATTTAGTGAGAGATCATCTTATAATGCTACCGTCAATCAAAGCAAGATAAGATGCATAAAAGATAAACATCACATGCAATCAATATAAGTGATATGATCTGGCCATCATCATGTTGTGCTTGTGATCTCCATCTCCGAAGCACCGTCATGATCACCATCGTCACCGGCGCGACACCTTGATCACCATCGTAGCATCGTTGTTGTCTCGCCAATCTTATGCTTCCATGACTGTCGCTACCGCTTAGTGATAAAGTAAAGCATTACAGCGCAATTGCATTGCACACAATAAAGCGACAACCATATGGCTCCTGCCAGTTGCCGATAACTTGGTTACAAAACATGATCATCTCATACAATATAATTTAGCATCATGTCTTGACCATATCACATCACAACATGCCCTGCAAAAACAAGTTAGACGTCCTCTACTTTGTTGTTGCAAGTTTTACGTGGCTGCTACGGGCTTAGCAAGAACCGTTCTTACCTACGCATCAAAACCACAATGATAGTTTTTCAAGTTGGTGCTATTTTAACCTTCGCAAGGACCGGGCGTAGCCACACCTGGTTCAACTAAAGTTGGAGAAACTGACACCCGCCAGCCACCTGTGTGCAAAGCACGTCGGTAGAACCAATCTCGCGTAAGTGTACGCGTAATGTCGGTCCGGGCCGCTTCATCCAACAATACCGCCGAACCAAAGTATGACATGCTGGTAAGCAGTATGACTTATATCGCCCACAACTCACTTATGTTCTACTTGTGCACAACATCAACGCATAAAACCTAGGCTCTGATGCCACTGTTGGGGAACGTAGTAATTTCAAAATTTTCCTACGCACACGCAAGATCATGGTGATGCATAGCAACGAGAGGGGAGAGTGTTGTCCACGTACCCTCATAGACCGAAAGCGGAAGCGTTAGCACAACGTGGTTGATGTAGTCGTACGTCTTCACGATCCGACCGATCCAAGTACCGAACGCACGACACCTCCGAGTTCAGCACACGTTCAGCTCGATGACGTCCCGCGAACTCCGATCCAGCAGACCTTCACGGGAGAGTTCCGTCAGCACAACGGTGTGGTAACGGTGATGATGTTGCTACCGACGCAGGGCTTCGCCTAAGCACCGCTACGATATGACCGAGGTGGAATATGGTGGAGGGGGGCACCGCACACGGCTGGGAGAGATCAACTGATCAACTTATGTCTCTTTGGGGTGCCCCTGCCCCCGTATATAAAGGAGTGGAGGAGGGGGAGGGCCGACCCTCTCTATGGCGCGCCCTAGGGGAGTCCTACTCCCACCGGGAGTAGGATTCCCCCTTTCCTAGTAGAACTAGGAGCCCTTCCAAGTAGTAGGAGTAGGAGGGGAGGAAATGGTAGGGAAAAGGAGAAGGAAGGAAGGGGACGCCCCCCTCCCTCGTCCAATTCGGACCAGCCCATGGGGAGGGGTGCGGCCACCCTTTGAGGCCTTTCTCTCCTTTCCCGTATGGCCCATTAAGGCCCAATACGAATTCCCGTAACTCCCCGGTACTCCCGAAAATACCCGAATCACTCGGAACCTTTCCGATGTCCGAATATAGTCGTCCAATATATCGATCTTTATGTCTCGACCATTTAGAGACTCCTTGTCATATCCCCGATCTCATACGGGACTCCGAACTCCTTCGGTACATCAAAACACATAAACTCATAATATAACCGTCATCGAACTTTAAGCGTGCGGACCCTACGGGTTCGAGAACTATATAGACATGACCGATACACGTCTCCGGTCAATAACCAATAGCGGAACCTGGATGCTCATATTGGCTCCTACATATTCTACGAAGATCTTTATCGGTCAAACCGCATAACAACATACGTTGTTCCCTTTGTCATCGGTATGTTACTTGCCTGAGATTCGATCGTCGACATCTCAATACCTAGTTCAATCTCATTACCGGCAAGTCTCTTTACTCGTTCCGTAATACATCATCTCGCAACTAACTCATTAGTTGCAATGCTTGCAAGGCTTAGGTGATGTGCATTACCGAGAGGGCCAGAGATACCTCTCTGACAATTGGAGTGACAAATCCTAATCTCGAAATACGCCAACCCAACAAGTACCTTTAGAGACACCTGTAGAGCACCTTTATAATCACCCAGTTACGTTGTGACGTTTGGTAGCACACAAAGTGTTCCTCTGGTAAACGGGAGTTGCATAATCTCATAGTCATAGGAACATGTATAAGTCATGAAGAAAGCAATAGCAACAAACTAAACGATCAAGTGCTATGCTAACGGAATGGGTCAAGTCAATCACATTATTCTCTAATGATGTGACCCCGTTAATCAAATGACAACTCATGTCTATGGCTAGGAAACTTAACCATCTTTGATTCAACGAGCTAGTCAAGTAGAGGCATACTAGTGACACTCTGTTTGTCTATGTATTCACACATGTATTATGTTTCCGGTTAATACAATTCTAGCATGAATAATAAACATTTCTCATGAAATAAGGAAATAAATACTCTAGGGCATATTTCCTTCAGATCAAGGGGGGGCTTGCCTGGTTGCTTTGGCAAGTAGGGGTCATCAACAACGTAGTCGATCGGGGCACCAGCAGCGGCGTCAGTCTCATAGTCTACCAGAGAGAAGAGGGGGAAGAAACAATGAATACAATGCAAATAGATGCATATCGATGCATGACATGACAAGTAATGGTGCCAGGTGTGCCCTAACGCAGTAAGAGGTGATACCAGCTAAGGGGGAAACATCCAGGAAAGTATCCCCGGTGTTTCGCGTTTTTGGACAGATGAACCAGAGGGGGAAAGTTGCGTGTTCGCTATGCTAGGGATGTGTGGCAGACGAACGGGCTGCGTATCCGGATTCGTCTCATTGTTCTGAGCAACTTTACTGTACAAAGTATTTTCATCCGAGCTACCGATTATTTTATATTAATTTTTAAAGATTTAATTCATTTTTAGAATTCATTTAATTAGAAAATGTAATTATGACATCAGCGTGATGTCAGCTATCAACCGCCTGTTGACTTGGTCAATAGACGTGTGGGTCCCTATTGTCATTGGCTAGACTAACTAATCATGATTAAACAGTTAACTAAGTGATTAGGTTAATTAAGTTAATTAATTAATTAATTATTATTTATATAATAATAATTATTTTTAATTCCTTTTTTACGTTACAGGGGCTTGGGCCACTAGTCATTGACACATGGGGCGGGGCCCAGCTATCATAGGCCCCTGTGGCCTTAGCGGGTCGGGCGGGCGTAGCGACCAGCGAGGCGCCTGGGCGCTAACGGGCGGCGCCGCCGGCGCGGCGTGCAACGCTGGCGAGGAGAACGGAGCGACGATAGCGGATGGCCAGGAGGGGCGTAGATCGAGGCGCGCGCGTCGGGCACATGAGGTAGCGACAGAGGGCAGCGGCTCACCGAAGCGAGTGTGGGCGCGGCCACGCACGACCGAGGCCTGGCCGGAGCGCGGCGAGGGCGACTGGACGCAGGCGCTGGCCAGCAGCGGTGGACGGCAGCGGCAGCGACGTCTGCAGGGGCGCGAGCAGGGGCTACTGCCCACGCGCGGTGCGGGGAGGAGGCCGCGGCCATGGGGCAACATCGGGCGGACGACAGCGAGCGGTTGACAGGGCGGAGCAGGGCTAGGCGGTCGCCGCGGCGGGAGATGTGCGAGGGCCGACGCCGGCCGGAAGGCAGTGCGCACGGTGGCCGGCGCGAGCGTGCGGCAAGAGGAGGAGAGGCCAGAGGCGCGGGGTGGCAAGTGCCGCCCGGAGCGCGAGCTCCGCCAGACGGCCGCGGCGATGCGTGCACAGTCCAGACACGGGCACGCGCGCAAAGGCGCGGTCGTGGGCGCGACGGGGTCGTGGTGAGCGCGGGGCGAGGGAGAGAGGAGAGGACGGGGCCTCACCGCGGGTTGGATGGAATGGGGAAACGGGAGGCGAGGAGGAGGACGAAGACGACGGGGACGAAGAGGAAGCAGTCCGGCGGGGAGGAGGAGGTAGGCGGCGGCAGGCGACCGGGGGGAGGGGGCGTTTGGATCGGGCTCCTCCCGATCCAGATCCAGTTGAGGGAGTGGGGTGTGGGGTCGTGGGGGTTTAGGGTTTTTCCCCCGTTGGGGATATGGAGGGGGGTTGGGCCGGTTGGTGGGCTGGTCAGCTGGGCCGTCTGGCCCAGTTGGCCGGGGTCCTTTTTTTTGCTTTCTGATTTGTTCTTTTCTTTTTTACTTATTTTCCTTTACAATTTTCTATTATTTGCAATACAATTTAGTTTTAGTAAAATATATAATTAGTTCCTAAAATAGTGTTACTACATATTCTAATGCCACACAAACTTGGGCAACTAGATAAAATAGTTTAATATTTTATTATTCTTAAAAGGCATTTTATTAATTGTTCTTGCTACTTTTGATTTGTGTTAGGACATTCAAACACCTCTAAAGATGTTGGGTTTCTGCACATAATTTCCTATAGAATATTTGCTTCACTCGGAACATTTTAGTCTTAATATTTGAAAACTTTTATTGTTTGCTTGATTTTAAATTAGAATTTGAATCGGTTTTTGAATTAACGAGAGATTAGCAATGGTAACGGAGGTGACGTGGCATCATTAGCAGAGTTTCACTGTAGCTTAATTATTCGGGCATTACAGGGGTGCGCCCTCCACCCTTGCCGCCGCCTCATGGCTCTTCTGACTTACACTCCAAGTCCACTGGGTGTCTTTTGGTCCAAGAAAAATCATCGCGAAAGTTTTATTCCATTGGGACTCCGTTTGATATTCCTTTTTCGTGAAGCTAAAAAACAAGGAAAACACAGAAACTGGCACTGGGTTCTAGGTTGTTAGTCCCAAAAATAATACAAAATAACATATTAATGCATATAAAAATCCAAAACAGATAATATAATAGCATGGAACAATCACAAATTATAGATACGTTAGAGATGTATCACTTAGAAGGCCGCAGGGCAGCATCCGCCCCGGCCAGCTCATTCAGGGCCATGTCCATGAGGCCCCATTCCTCCTTATTTTCTATCTCCTCTGGCTCCGAGTTGACTTCACCAAACTGGAAGACTAGTGGCAGATGGTCCTTCTATGCCATGGCGTTGGTGGAGGTCTGCGAGAGGGGAATGGGAGGCGAAGAGTAAGGTTGCCCATATTAAACAACAGCTTGGGCGCCATTTATTGAGAGGTTAGGAGCAAGGCGGGCAGCCATGTAAGTCAAAGGGCTCGCTTCCCAGTGAGCCTACTCAGCATATAACTCGCCCGCTTCTCGGTGAGTCTGCGCAACGGAGGACTGCTTGCAGGCCTCCCGGCCAGCTTGTGCAGTGGACTGCGCTCGCACGCCTCCCGGTAAGCCTGTGTAGTGGATTGCGCTTGCACACCTGAAGAAGATGAACAATGGCACCTCCTAGCCAGTAAAAGTATGATGTGTGGCATCACGTGAATGGTTAGCAGAACGCCCACGGTTTAAATTATACAAACGTTTGAGATGATAATGGGGCACCTATTTGTTTCAAAATGCCTTTGTTGGTTGTTAATTCGTGTGTCTTCTCTCAAATTGGACACGAAAAATACCACAACATGTTGGTGCCATTCCATGATAGCATGCCAAGTTTCATGAATTTCAGATGAATTTTGGATTTACTAGAATTTTAAAACCAAGTATCTCAATGTTTGCGGCCGAGCCACGAAGCCATGGTGTTTGAATTTCATTCACATTTCTTGCATGGGACCTAAGCATGCACCCAAGAACACACATATGATTTTTCAACGCACTTTGCTACACTGGAGCATGTTCGTATAGTTCCAATTTGAATTATGCACATAAAATGCCAAGAAAACTCGGTTAATATATAAAAATGTCTAAACGAACTTTGAATAATTCCAAATTTTAACGCGACACTCCTGTTAGTCTATGTTCTATCTAGAAAAAAATTACCACAACATGTTGGTGCCATTCCATGATAGCATGCCAAGTTTCATGAATTTCATACGAGTTTTAGATTTACTATTATTTAAAAACCAAGTATCTCAATGTTTGCGGTCAAGCGATGGTGCCGAGGTGTTTCAAATTCATTCCCATTTCTTGCATGGGACCTAAGCATGAACCCAAGGACATAGATTTGATTTTTGAACCCATTTGTCTGCATTGGAGCATGTGCCTGTAGTTCAAATTTGAATTATGCACATAAAATGCCTAGAAAACTCAGCTAATGTACAAAAATGTCCAAACGAACCCCAAAAATTCCAAATTATAACACGATACTCCTTTTGGTCTATGTTTACACTAGAAGAAATTTGAAAGCAAGAAGAGGCAACTAATATCGTTTCATCCACAAAGGTGACACGTTCCCTACCGGTAGCATGAGGCTTCTTGTGAGAAGCTCTTGTTTGTGAGAAGCTTATACCAGAACCTGCCCCGAATGGGATAAATTTTTTACCATGACATGTTGGTGCCGTTCCATTAATGCATGCCAAGTTTCATGAATTTCAGACGAGTTTTGGATTTACTGGAATTTGAAAGCCAAGTATCTCAATGTTTGCGGCCGAGCGACGGTGCGAGGTGTTTGAAATTCATTCCTATTTATTGCATGGGACCTAAGCATGCACCCTAGGACACACATTTGATTTTTCCACCCATTTTGGTCAATGGAGCATGTTCCTGTATTTCAAATTTGAATTATGCGTATAAAATGCCTAGAAAACTTAGTTAATGTATAAAAATGTCCAAACAAACCCCCGAAAATTGAAATTTTAACACGACACTCTGGTTGGTCTATGTTGCCACTAAAAAAATTTCAAAGCAAGAAGAGGCAACGAATATCATTTCATCCACAAACGTGACACGTTCCCTACTGAAACCATGAGGCTTCTTGTGAGAAGCTCTGGTTTCTGAGAAGCTTATACCAAAACCGGCCTTGAATGGGATAATTTTTTTACCACAACATGTTGGTGCCATTCCATGATAGCATGGCAAGTTTTATGAATATCAGATGAGTTTTGGATTTACCAGGATTTAAAAAAAAGTATATCAATGTTTGCGGCCGAGCGACGGTGCCGAGGTGTTTGAAATTCATTCCCATTTATTTCATGGGACCTAAGAATGCACCCAAGGACACACATTTGACCTTTTAACCCATTTGGTCATTGGAGCATGTGCCTGTAGTTCAAATTTGAATTATGCACATAAAATGCCTAGAAAACTCATTTAATGTATAAAAATGTTCAAACGAACCCCCAAAAATTCCAAATTTTAATACGACACTCCTATAGTTGCATATTCACTGCAGATAAAAGTTCTAGCAATTCAAACACCCTCCTTTGCCACTGTGACCCCATTATGTATTTCAAATCAACAAGAAAAATCAAGTACATCACGCACAATTTATTATCACCAATCGTGTGAGGTGTAGTACAAAAAAAAACTTGTAGCACTGTCATAGTATAAGGCTTACGCGAGAAGGTTTGCCGGCTACAATCCACAACCGATGCATCAAGCACACTAGCTCGCTCCCCAAATATCATTTCACTATTCAATCATCGCCGGTCAAAGATGGAGACATGAACCCGCATCATGAGGGCAACTTTGGCGGCCCACTCCGGTGAGAGCGCGACCGCAACCGCCATGAGGGTGCTAACAACCTGCAAGAGCGTGGCCGCAATATGTGACCGGGCGGCCGCGGCAGCCCAAACGGCCGCTATTGCAGCTCAGATGGCGGCACCAACATCTGCGACATGGATAGCAACTAGCGAGAGCGGCACAAAAGTTGTCCGTTCTACAGTGTCCACCTTATCCCTAATGGAGGCCGCCCACGATCATGTCGAGGCTGCCCACGCCCAGCTCCTGGCGGTCACCACACGAATCACACGAAGCTTCTCCGACAATGGTCGGCAACCCACGACCGAAGAGTTGGCAATCGCCGAGAGTGTTCAAGCAACCATCCGTTCGTTTGCGGTATATCTTGCCACGATGGAGCCCGTCCAATCCCAGACCACGGCCGCCCACTACAAGAAATATGTCAACTTGTGACCACCACTATTGGTCAGTGAAAGGTCATTGTTTTTCATTTGCGACCTTTTTGTGACCAAAAACAGATGGTCAAAAGCTGGCGGTCGTAAACTGAAATTAACGACCTTCTTCGGGATAAGGTCGTAGATGTTTATGACCAAAACAAAAGGTTGTGGAACCCATGACCTTTTGTTTTGGTCACTGACTGTCTGCCAGGCCACGTTAGATCTGACGTGGCAATCTGACGTGGCAAAATACACCCTTTCAAGTGCCAGATACAACCGGTGATCGCTCTCTCACAGGGCGACGAGGGGAGGATCATCGGTTAGGATTATGCTATGCGATGCTACTTGGAGGACTTCAGTCTACTCTCTTCTACTTGCTGCAAGACGGAGGCTGCCAGAAGCGTAGTCTTCGAAAGGACTAGCTATCCCCCCCTTATCCCGGCTTTCTGCAGTTCAGTCCACATATAATAGCCTTATTCCAGTTGATACCAATGCATACATATGTAGTGTAGCTCCTTGCTTGCGAGTACTTTGGATGAGTACTCACGGTTGCTTTCTCCTTCTTTTCCCTCTATCCCTTCTACCTGGTTGTCGCAACCAGATGTTGGAGCCCAGGAGCCAGACGCCACCGTCGACGACGACTCCTACTACATCGGAGGTGCCTACTACTACGTGCTGCCCGCTGACGACGACCAGGAGTAGTTTAGGAGGATCCCAGGCAGGAGGCCTACGCCTCTTTCGATCTGTATCCCAGTTTGTGCTAGCCTTTTTAAGGCAAACTTGTTTAACTTATGTCTGTACTCAGATATTGTTGCTTCCGCTGACTCGTCTATGATCGAGCTCTTGTATTCGAGCCCTCGAGGCGCCTGGCTTGTAATATGATGCTTGTATGACTTATTTTATTTGTAGAGTTGTGTTGTGATATCTTCCCGTGAGTCCCTGATCTTGATCGTACACGTTTGCGTGTATGATTAGTGTACGATTAGATCGGGGGTGTCACAAGTTGGTATCAGAGCCGACTGCCTGTAGGAATCCCCCTTCCACACTCCTTGGCCGAAGTTGAGTCTAGTCGATGAAAAATGTTTTACTAACATGGCTGTGCGGCCCATGGGCCCACGTCGCCATTGGGTGGTATTAGGATCTTTTATTCCTCGTCTATACTCTGGGACTCTGATCTCTCTTCTATTCGGGTTAAATGATTTTGCTAAAATCTAACTTTAGGTTCTCGAAAATACTTCCTCCCGAAGAGCCCCATTCAGGCCAAATGATCGCCTGCTGCACCAGAAGATTTCATAGTTACTCTCTGCTACTCTTTCGAGACTTTGTGCCCATCGCCTTTGTAAATCCCCTACCACTGTTATATCATTAAGGATAACTACATCCACTTGCCCTTTCAAATCCCATTGATCCTGTTATTACAAGATACACCGAAAATTCTCTGTATTGTTCCGAGAATATTTTGTGCCTACTGACTTGCTGTTCTCTGTCACCTGAATACCCCTACGGATAATTCTCGCACTTATCGAGTATCCGCTCTTTCCGAGTTGTTCATGTGTTTCGCCAAAGATTTCAAAATATCATTCGATCTTCCAAAAATCCCGAGCAGCCTATTGCTCTTGAAATTCTCGCTTGCTTGAATTATGGATAATCCCATAAGTATTGTAATCTTATTGGCATCCCTTGTCACTATCATCTTGAGTCCATCGATTCAATAAATTACGAATGCTCACAATCCTCAACCAGATCCTAAAATTCATCCTTCCGACTCAGACGCCATTTTAAACATGAGCTGGAGCATTGCTTCTGATCCCTTGAATTGGAAATGATAGTTCCTTTGCATTTGATCTTTGAATTAGTCAGTTGTTTCTATAATCCGATGCCCTTAAATTCCTTCTTCCTTTGATTGAGTATCGATACTCGCGTCAGCTCCGTTGTAGACCACAAGACCCCTTGTTGGATTATTATCCGACATTGTCCTTCATATTCAATAACCTTGTGAGCCTTTCCATGGGTATATAATGCCTTTGATAATTTGTATCCTCTGCTATGATAATCCTACTCTACTTTCGAGCTTGTATTGTTTACTCTGAAGTTTGTGGTATATGTTCCTAAGATGCCCCGATGGGTTGAACCTATGCCTTTCTTAATCCGTGTGAACCCGAAAGTTTTCACGGGTCATACTCCTCTGGTAATTCACCAGGTAGGTTTTGACACTGAAATCATTTTTAACTAGAGCAGTGAATGAAAGGTTATGCATTGAAGAAGTGGGAGTCGACCTTGAACCTTGCGTTCATGCCCATGGACACGATGTAGATCTTATCCTTAAAGCTTCTCTTAATTAATTATTCCTTTGGTATAAGTTCATCTTATATCTGGGATCTGGCCTTTTGCAATCGTGGTTCCGACCATGTTCTCCTTTAAATACCATTTCTCGTGCAAGTTTAAGCACTTGTTTTCTGTGGAGTAATACCCCAGACCAACCTCTACTTTGATTTGTCGTTGAGTATTACCCCCCCTGGTATCTCAAGATTATCACGGAACTGTATAACCTCTTATGAGTTCTTCATCAAGTGCGACATTCTCATTGATTCCAATTTTTCATGGGCTCTGAGTAATTTAACACTCAAAGACATCGATAACTGAATCGAGTCCGCACTGCGATTCAACAACTCTTATTAATCTTCAATACATACGAGTTTGTACTCGATCGTGTCATTCCCAGCTGATTGACCACATCATCATCGTCAGGCTGACTGCTTGACCATTCTACCTATGTCCTTCATCCTCGGGACACAATCCCAATAGTGCTCTAAGCTTACATCGAACTTTCACCATCATATTGTTTGTCTTGAGAGACAACTCTGAATTCTAAGATGGCATCTTATCTGTAGTTATAATAACCTTTTGCTTCACCATTCCCTTGGCTTGATGTCATCGCCAAGCGATTGCATCCTCATGGAGCCTCTCGACAAAATTTGTTGTGATCATCATCATGATTTTAACTCCTTCCAGGATACCAATCGAACTCATGATGAGAAATACCATCCTTGCCCTCGATGATTTGTGTTATCATCAACCACTTATTGCCTTTTGTTCAACACAAACTTGTTCATGTTTTGTGTTATACCTTGAGTTCCTTGTTACACAACATTGTTCTTCTTTACCTTGGATATTACCACATTTTATGGCAAGAATGTCATGAGAATTTCACCACCTCTTAAAAATTCTTGATACTAGTGATACTTCTTGCCATCATAGTTCATTCCTTGCTCCCCGTGTTATTTCTTACTCGGGAAACTGACAATTGAACTATGACGTGCGAATGCGAAACTTCTAGCCACCCTATTGCTTTGAAGTTAATGGTCGCCATTTCATTCTTAGACCATTGGTTATTGAATCACCATTCTAACACTGATCATGCTACCTATGCCTATATTTTGGGCGCACATTTCAACCAATGTTTAATTGTGTATGTTTTCCTCGAGCATACATCATTATACCATTTGATCTGACAAATGTTATATTCTTGTTCACATAGTTGTGGAAATCCATCTTTTGGAAAACTCATTGAATTGTCGCTGAGTTCATCAGCCACCTCCTCATTATCTCCTTGATTTAATGATGAACTCTTGTTTTGGAACTCGCTTCCATAGTTCAATTCCCGAGAATCTTACAATGTCACCTCGACAATTTGTGTTGCACCTTTCTTCTCAGGCATCCTGAGTCTAAGGTATCCTAACACCAATTAGATCTGAATCTCGGTCAGATATGATGGTTGGAACATATTTTCAAGAGTTATAACATTGGTCCCTATATGCCCTGGTAAGGTGATGTCATGCCTAGCACACCTGACCAGAGGACCTAGTGTTATAGTTTCCTTTTAACAAGGTTAAATCATTTTTCCATGAGGAAATTGAATGCCTTGTTTAATAAGTTTATCCTGATGGATCCTTTGTGTAGCCAAAGTCCAATCTTTGCTTGAAGACCATGTCAATACTATCTCGAAGCATGTCTATGGTACTCCGATTTTCAACAAGAACATTTGAAGCCCAATGTTAAATGTTTCCTGCTCAATTATCCAAACACCGCTGTATGGGTAATATCATGAAATTTCTCTCCCCTACCTAAAGAGTTTTCTACATTATATCCTGACATGGATATCATGCTCTGTTTGTCCTTGGGAAGGGTATACCCCTGGTATATGTGTCAAACACATTTTCCTTTCCATTGTTCTGTCTGATCTGATGATCACATTTTATTTTCCATTGATTTGTTTAACCTTCCTTGTGATCCATAGGATCTAAGCAGTAATATTCTTCTGCTTATGTAAACACCTTGGTGTACAACCGTGTCAGTAAGACCCTGTTGAAATTGTCGATAGCATTCCGGTCACCACCGATGGACGAGAACTTTACCTATTGGTCCGCCTCGTTGCAACGAGCAGGAAAATGGTTCTCTTCGTCCCTCGCCCTTGGTACCAACGTTGTTGCCGACATAACTGACATGGTACTCACTGACATGCCTTGCTATCATGACCGTGCAAGATGACACTGCTCCTATTGAAAAAACCACATGGTGGGCCCATAACCCACAGTTCCACAGGATCGAAACCCGACTCTCCTGTACAACCCTGTTTCTAATGATTATTCTCCATGCTTGGCTTCGTATTTAATTCATGGGCCACCTTTCTAGTGCTCTATTCTGGTATCAGATGCAATGCGTATTCCCATTGCTCTAAAGCCCTTTCACACTTCGTTTCAGGCAACAAACGATTGCCCATGCGCTTGAAAGATTCTACTTTGCATCTTCTTACTTTGCTCTCGATAATTTCTTAAGTTTCAATTCGAGAGTTACTTTTCGCCACCTTCCCTAATGTTATCTACCGGATAAGCAATCGTGTAGAGTTCCCTTCCTTCGAGTTACCCCTTATCATTTTACGTAAGTAAGATGGAGTTCCCAAAGAAAGGATGCCTACTTCATCATGATGACCGAAGCAGAGAAATGAAGACATCAATGTAGTGGATCGACCACTTCGAGAAGAGCAACCAAGATCAAGAAAACTCGATAGAATTTCGTAACCAAATTCCTTCCCCCTCACTTCCCCTCTTAAATCTCGGGACGAGATTTCTTGTAGTGGAGGAGAATTGTGACGCCCGGGTAATCAAGCTACAGTAACCTCTGCTAATGATGCCACGTCACCTTGATTACTATTGCTAATCTCGCGTTAGTTCGAAAACGGTTCGATTTCAAATTCAAAATCAAGCAAACATTAAAAGTTATCAAATATTAAAACTAAAATGTTCGGGGTGATTCAAAGAATCCATATTAAATATTGGTGAAGAAACCCCACTGTTATAAAATCTTTAAATACTCTAAAGTGAATAAAACAGTAGCAAAACAATTATTGAAATGCCTTTTATAATTAATAAAATGTTAAGCTATCCTATTTAGGGACTAAACTTTATATGGTAGTGGGTTTAGTGGTAGTACTAATTTAGGGGTCATTTTGTACTTTACAAAGCTAAAATTAAGGAGGAACAAAGTAAAACAGAAAAGAAACAAAATACATAAAAGAAAATTAAACAAAAAAACAAAAAAGGGCCTCGTGGCCAACTGAACCTCGGCCCAGCTAGTGACCCAGCTGGTCCCAGCCGCCCGAATGGGCCGGCCCACCCAGCGCCCTAGCCTACTAATCCCCCCCACGACCGAAACCCTAACCTACCCCCACCCCCGCTCTCCCCACGACGCCCCCCTCCTCTCTCCCGATCTGGATCGGGATCCAGAGGAGGCCGACGCCGCTCGACGCCGCCCCGCGCCCGGAGCTCGCTGCC
>NC_041392.1:292498682-292513820 GCF_002162155.2 Triticum dicoccoides
TTGGCTGCGCCCGTCGCCCCGCCCCGACGCGCCTCGCCTGCGCCGCTCGCTCGCCATGGCCGGCATCCACGCCCGCACGCGCCCGCCTGGGCCGTCCCGTGCCACCGCAGCCCCTCCCGCTACTGCCTTTTGCCTTGGCCACGCGCGCCTGCGCTGCGCGCCCCCTTGTCGTGCTGCTCCAGCGCCCTGCCGTGGCCAGTGCCTCGCCGTGGCCAGCACCCCCTGGTAACGTGGGCGTGCGCCCAAACGGGCAGCGCCTAGCGCCCACATCCGCACCTGTGCGCCGGCGCCCGCTAAGGCCCCCTGACCCAATGACATGTGGGGCCTAGCCCCTGGAACGTTTATAAAAAAAGATTAAAAGGAAATAATAAAAAAATATTAATTAATTAATTGGTTAATTAAATTAATTAACTTAACTAATCCTGATTAGATTAACCTAATAACTAATTAAAATAATTAACTGCTATTAATTAACATAACTAATCTGTTAACTAAACTAATTAACCTGGTTAATTAGTTAACAGACAATGACATGTGGGTCCCACTAGACCCACCTGTCTGTTTGACTGGTCAACCGACCAGTTGACCTGCTGACATCACTCTGATGTCATGTCTGCGTCATCATTCACTGTTCTGGATAATGTTGGGTTTAAATAAATAATTAAAATCAAAAAATGATTTAAATCTTTAGAAAATCATATCTTTTAATCCGTAATTCGGATGAGAATACTTTATACATGAAAGTTGCTCAGAACGACGAGACGAATTCGAATACACAGCCCGTTCATCCGCCACACATCCCTAGCATAGCAAACATGCAACTTTTCCTCTCCGATTCATCTGTCCGAAAACGCAAAACACCGGGGATATTTTCCCGGTGTTTTTCCCCTTCACCGGTATCACCTCATACCGAGTTAGAACATGTTTAGCTCTGCCTATTGTCCTGATATGCACTTGCTTGCTATGTATTTACTGTTTCTCCCCCCTCTTCTCTTCGGTAGACCCCGTGACGATGCTGATGTCCCTGTGGTCGACTACGTCACCGACGACCCCTCCTTCTTGTCTGAGCAACCAGGCAAGCCCCCCCTTTGATCACTAGATAACGCCTACTCTTCTCTATACTGCTTGCATTAGAGTAGTGTAGCAGGTTACTGCTTTCTGTTATTCCTATCTTGATGCATAGCCTGTCCTTGCTACTACTGTTGTTACCTTTACCTGCAATCCTAAATGCTTAGTATAGGATGCTAGTGTTCCATCAGTGGACCTACACTCTTGTCCGTCTGCCATGCTATACTACTGGGCCGTGATCACTTCGGGAGGTGATCACGGGCATTTACTATATACTCTACATTGATACATTACCTGTGATACTGTTCGGAGATGGGGGCTGAAGGGGCAGGTGGCTCCATCCCGATAGAGGTGGGCCTGGGTTCCCGACGGCCCCCGACTGTTACTTTGTGGCGGAGCGACAGGGCAGGTTGAGACCACCTAGGAGAGAGGTGGGCCTGGCCCTGGTCGGCGTTCGCAGATACATAACACGCTTAACGAGATCTGGGTATTTGATCTGAGTCTGGCTACTGGCCTATACACACTAACCATCTACGCGGGACAGTTATGGGCACTCGACGTCGTGGTATCAGCCGAAGCCTTCGTGACGTCAGCGACTGAGCGGCGCGCGCCGGGTTGGACCGCGTAACGCAACTTCCTTTGTAATGGAGGTTGCTAGGTCTGCTCTCTGGCCGCGTACGCAACATGCAGGTGTGCAATGGGCGATGGGCCCAGACCCCTGCGCCATAGGATTTAGACCGGCGTGCTGACCTCTCTGTTGTGCCTAGGTAGGGCTGCGACGTGTTGATCTTTCGAGGCCGGGCATGACCCAGGAAAGTGTGTCCGGCCAAATGGGATCGAGCGTGTTGGGTTATGTGGTGCACCCCTGCAGGGAAGTTAAACTATTTGAATAGCTGTGATCTTCGGTAACAGGATGACTTGGAGTTGTACCTTGACCTTATGACAACTAGAACCGGATACTTAATAAAACACACCCTTCCAAGTGCCAGATACAACCGGTGATCGCTCTCTCACAGGGCGACGAGGGGAGGATCATCGGTTAGGATTATGCTATGCGATGCTACTTGGAGGACTTCAGTCTACTCTCTTCTACTTGCTGCAAGACGGAGGCTGCCAGAAGCGTAGTCTTTGAAAGGACTAGCTATCCCCCCCTTATCCCGGCTTTCTGTAGTTCAGTCCACATATAATAGCCTTATTACAGTTGATACCAATGCATACATATGTAGTGTAGCTCCTTGCTTGCGAGTACTTTGGATGAGTACTCACGGTTGCTTTCTCCTTCTTTTCCCTCTATCCCTTCTACCTGGTTGTCGCAACCAGATGTTGGAGCCCAGGAGCCAGACGCCACCGTCGACGACGACTCCTACTACATCGGAGGTGCCTACTACTATGTGCTGCCCGCTGACGACGACCAGGAGTAGTTTAGGAGGATCCCAGGCAGGAGGCCTACGCCTCTTTCGATCTGTATCCCAGTTTGTGCTAGCCTTTTTAAGGCAAACTTGTTTAACTTATGTCTGTACTCAGATATTGTTGCTTCCGCTGACTCCTCTATGATCGAGCTCTTGTATTCATGCCCTCGAGGCCCCTGGCTTGTAATATGATGCTTGTATGACTTATTTTATTTGTAGAGTTGTGTTGTGATATCTTCCCGTGAGTCCCTGGTCTTGATCGTACATGTTTGCGTGTATGATTAGTGTACGATTAGATCGGGGGCGTCACACCGACATTGGTGCTTTCATTGAGAGTTCCACTGTGCCGTCACCGTAAGGCTCGATGGCTCCTTCGATCATCGATAATGATGCGTTCCAGGGTGAGGTTTTCCTCCCCGGACCGATCTCTGTATTCGGCCGCTTCGCACTGCGGGCCAATTCACTTGGCCATCTGGAGCAGATCGAGAGCTACGCCCCTGGCCATCAGGTCAGATTCAAAAACTTGAACTACACGGCCGACATCCACGGAGACTTGATCTTCGACGGATTCGAACCCATGTCAGGTGTTCCGCACAGTTGCAACGAGCATGACTTAACTCTGCCGTCGGACAATGTTCGGGAGATCGCATCTGCAACTACTCCGGCCATCAATCCGGAGCAAATCGCGCCATCCGACAGTGGAGGGATAGACCCCGCCATGGAGGCTGCACTCTCAGTGGCGATAGAGACGGATACTGACTTCACCCCTTACGAGAGCCATGTCGCCGGACCACTGGATTCTTCTCCGGCCAGGAACTCCGAGCCGCCTGCATCCGCACCCATCGAATCCGATTGGGCGCCGATCATAGAGTTCACCTCCGCGGATATCTTTCAGCACTCACCTTTCGGCGATGTGCTAAATTCATTAAGGTCTCTCTCCCTGTCAGGAGAACCTTGGCCGAACTATGTCCGGCTAGAATGGGATGCTAACGACAAAGAAATTCGCTGCCCACCCACCACCCACTTAGTAGCCACTGTCGACGATTTAACCGACATGCTCGATTTCGACTCCGAAGACATCGACGGTATGGACGACGATGCAGGAGACGAGCAGGAAGCACCGCCCATAGGGCGCTGGACCGCTACCTCATCATACGACATATACATGGTGGACACCCCTAAAGAAGGCAATGGCGACGAGATAACGGAGGATGACCCCTCCAAGAAGCAACCCAAGCGTCGACGTCAGCGGCGCCGCTCTAAGTCCCGCCACAGCAAAAGTAGTGATACCGGCACAGGAGATAATAACACTCTGGATAGTGCCGAAGACAACCTCAATCCCCTCCAGCATGATGTAGAGCCGGAGGATGAACAAGCTAGCCCTCCAGAGCAGGCAGCAGATGAAGAACCGGAGGAGGACAATTACATGCCTCCCTCCGAACACGAGGCAAGCCTCGGCGACGAAGAATTTATCGTGCCTGAGGACCCCGTCGAGCAGGAACGCTTCAAGCGCCGGCTTATGGCCACAGCAAATAGCCTGAAGAAAAAGCAACACCAGCTTCAAGCTGATCAAGACTTGCTAGCAGACAGATGGACCGAAGTCCTTGCGGCCGAGGAATACGAACTCGAGCGTCCCTCCAAGAGTTACCCAAAACGCAGGTTGCTACCTCACCTCGAGGAGGAAGCATTGAAGCCTCATTCACCAGTGTACGATGCGGCTGACCGGCCAATGCATGGCCAAGCCGGAGAGGCATTTCAGCCTGAAGTTCAGCCTGCACCCTGCCGCCACTCAATCAAAAATACCAAGGCCCGGGACAACACACGGGACCTGCGAGACGTATTGGACAGTAAGGCAAAACTTGCAAGGTCAATATACGGGTCACGGGCATGCGCGCTAACACGGGATGATGATCGTCACGCTGGATACACCAAAAGCAAATCCGGCCGAGCCAAATACAGCAGACAAGACTCATACGAACTGCGTCGGGATATAGCCCGGAACAGAGGCGCCGCACACCCCCTATGCTTCACTGATGAAGTTATGGGTCACGAATTCCCGGAGGGTTTTAGACCCGTAAATATCGAATCATATGATGGTACAACAGATCCCGCTGTATGGATTGAGGATTTCCTCCTTCACATCCACATGGCTCGCGGTGATGATCTACATGCCATCAAGTACCTCCCACTAAAACTCAAAGGACCAGCTCGGCATTGGCTGAATAGCTTGCCAGCAGACTCCGTCGGCAGTTGGGAGGATCTGGAAGACACATTCCTTGACAACTTCTAGGGCACTTATGTGCGACCACCGGATGCTGATGACTTGAGCCATATAACTCAGCAGCCAGGGGAATCGGCCAGACAATTCTGGACTCGGTTCCTGACTACGAAAAACCAAATTGTCGACTGTCCGGACGCAGAGGCCCTAGCGGCATTCAAGCACAACATCCGTGACGAGTGGCTTGCCCGCCACCTTGGCCAGGAGAAGCCGAAGTCTATGGCAGCCCTCACGACACTCATGATCCGCTTTTGCGCGGGCGAGGATAGTTGGTGGCTCGCAGCAATAACACATCGAGGAATCCGGACACTTCGGATACCAAAGATGCCAATGGTAGACAACATCGTAACAGACCAAAGCGCCGCAATAACGGCGATAACACCGACGATACGGCAGTCAATGCCGGATTCAGAGGCTCTAGATCCGGTCAGCGGAAAAAGCCATTTAAAAAAAGTACTCCGGCTTCGTCCAGTTTGAATCGCATACTGGATCGCTCGTGTCAAATCCACGGCACCCCCGACAAGCCAGCCAATCACACAAACAGAGAATGCTGCGTGTTCAAGCAGGCCGGCAAGTTAAATGCCAAAAACAAGGACAAGGGGCTGCATAGTGATGACGAGGAGGAGCCCTGGCCGCTGAACACGGGAGGACAGAAGGGGTTCCCCCCACAAGTGAAGACGGTGATACGCAACCCACATTCCCAAGAGGGAGCGGAAGCGTGCACTAAGGGACATCTATGCGATGGAGCCCGTCGCCCCAAAGTTCAACCCATGGTCTGCTTGCCTGATCACCTTTGATCGCAGGGACCACCCCACTAGTATCCGTCATGGCGGATTTGCTGCACTGGTCCTATACCCCATCATCAATGGATTTCACCTCACTCGAGTCCTTATGGACGGCGGCAGCAGCCTGAACCTGCTCTATCAGGATACAATGCGAAAAATGGGCATCGATCCCTTGAGGATCAAACCCACCAAAACCACCTTTAAGGGCGTCATCCCAGGTGTAGAGGCCCATTGCATGGGCTCAATCACACTGGAAGTGGTCTTCGGATCACCAGATAACTTCCGAAGCGAGGAGTTAATCTTCGACATCGTCCCGTTTCGCAGTGGCTATCATGCACTGCTCGGACAAACTGCATTTGCAAAATTCAATGCAGTACCGCATTACGCGTACCTCAAGCTCAAGATGCCAGGACCTCGGGGGGTCATAACAGTGAATGGAAACACAGAATGCTTGCTCCGTACGGAAGAGCACACTGCGGCCCTGGCAGCAGAAGCACAAAGCAGCCTTTCAAGGCAAACCACTAATTCAGCGATACAGCCCCCGAACACCTTCAAGCGTGTCCGGAGTAAACTGCAACAGGATCGCCAGGCACGTTCAGAGCTCGCCTAGCAATTCGGCCCTCGTCCTAGTCCGAGTCAAGCGATGAAACCCGTGCCGCACGTACATAATTACGCACTGAAAATACCATGGACATAGGCGGGGGCACAATCAGGGCATGTCCTGTAATGCGGCTTAACCGCCCTAGGGGCTGTATATCTTTATCATTTCTTTTCTCTTTCAGGGCCTAACTCTCTGGAAGCCCTTTCCAGCAGTATGATTGCCGGACACATTACGGGAAGGAACAACCAAGGCGGCAAGAAGCCAGGATGTACATGGGAACCCCCAAGTGGTCTCTAATAATAATACCCGCTTTCTACTATCCATACGCAGCTTGCCCTTGGATAGGACATTTCGAATAGTCCTACTTTCTGCTTACTGCACTACATGTACCAGTACACTTCGACGTGTTATTTAAATAACAATGCATATCATTAGTCTATTATTGCATTATTCATTTCTCTTTTTTCCTTTATGTCCATTTACGACAATCCGCACCTGTAAATTCGGGTACGGTCAGTACGCCAGGGGCTTTCGTTTACTCCATAATACGGCGCGAGAAATCCGAACACTTTCGATAGTGCGGCACCCTGAACTTATAGCATTATATGCATCAGCTCCGAATCATGTCTTGGGTCAATAGTTGGGTTTGCCAGGCTCCCATGCAATGGTACCTTACGTTCCACTATATCGGCTAAGGTAGCGGTGGGATAACTACTGCGATTGTGTCCCGGTTCTTCCGGACGAGCACCTCGGTAGAGAAAGCCGAAAACTGACTATCATGAAAAGGCGAGAGACTAGTCGCTGTTCGAGAGGTCTCAGGTCCTTAAAGACTTTTTCCGCTTCGGGCGAGGAGTCGGCCTTGTCCGGCTTAGGCGTGTATAGCGCCCCAAATTCGGCCTTCCGAATACCAGGAGCTTTGCCAAAATTTAAAATTGTAGACTTCTATGGCTAAGTGAGAGTGATAAAGCATTATAGTCCGATTGCCTGGTTCGTTGCGCTAAACACCTCCCTTGAAGGACCCAAAATTGGGGTAAAGAGTGCTCAGGTTTATCCCGAACACCCCAGTACTAGTTACATGGGGGCAGAAGCCGACAACTAGCCAACTCTCAGATTTTATAAACGGTCGCATAGAAGGTAATATTTTAAATTTAAAAAGCGTCGCATGGCCCAAATGGACTCGTTTCATATTACAGGATCACATGAGCATGTTCATTCAAAAATTACATCCTTGGCACACTCATCCGCCACAAGGCGGGAACCCTTCAGGACACTCTCATAGTACATCTCGGGGCAGCGATGCTCCTTGCCCTCCGGCGGCCCCTCCTTCACCAGCTTCACGGCGTCCAGCTTCGCCCAGTGCACCTTCGCCCGGGCAAAAGTCCTGCGCGCACCCTCGATGTAGACGGACCGCTTTATGACTTCAAGCTGTGGGCAGGCATCGACGAGCTGCCTTACCAGACCGAAGTAGCTGCCGGACATGGGCTCGCCAGGCCACATCCAGACTATAAGGCCCCTCATGGCTTGTTCAGCCGCCTTGTGAAGCTCGACCAACTGCTTCAGCTGGTCGCTCAAGGGCACGGGGTGTTCGGTCCTAGTATACTGAGACCAGAACAACTTCTCTGTCGAGCTCCCCTCCTCAGCTCGGTAAAACTCCGCGGCATCCAGTACACTGCGGGGAAGATCTGCAAACGCTCCTGGAGAGATCCGAACTTGGGTAAGAAAAAGGAAAGTCTCCTTCACGTTCTTGCTTTGCATAATGAATGCCTTACCCGCTGCTATCTTCTTCACCACATCAATCTCCTAGAGGGCCTTGTGTGCTTCGGCCTTGGCGCTCCGGACGCTTTCAAGCGCCTGCGCGAGCTCAGACTCTCGCGTCTTAGAGTAAAGCTCCAAGGACTCGTGCTTTTTGGCGAGAGCCTCGAGCTCTTGCTGCACTTCGCCTACTCGGGCTTCTTGCTTCTCCCGTTCAATGCGCTCCTTGGCCGCTTTGTCTTCGGCCTCGGACAGCGCCTTCCTCAGGGTTGCCACTTCGGTCGTGGCCCCTGGCAAATCCATGATGATCCTATTACTTTACACCCGATTTTTTTTAAATATATAGACAAGGGTATTGCTTACCTTTGCTCTCCTCGAGCTGCCTCTTGGTAAGGCCGAGCTCATCCTCGGACCGCTCCAGGTCCTGCTTCAGCGCAGAGACCTCCGCAGTACGTGCGGCAGCGGCCAGCAGTGAAGCCTGCACATACACATATACATTTATCTGATTAGACTCCTAAGTTATCATTTGATCCTCTATCCGGACTTTCTTTCGGAACGCCGAACAGAGCATCAGGGGCTAGTATCCATGCGGGCATATTTTCTTATATTTTGATTGCTTACCTCAAAGCCTGTTAGGAGGCTGGCGCAAGCTTCAGTCAGTCCGTTTTTAGCGGACTGAACTTTCTCGATCACCGCACTCATGATAGTACGGTGCTCTTCGTTGATGGAAGCGCTGCGAAGCGCTTCTAGCAAGTTGTCTGGTGCCTCTGGATAGACAGAGGACACCGGCACAGGCGGCTTGCCCCCCTTAACGGGGGGTCGCCTGCCGGAGTCCGGAACCACCGAACATTCTGGTGCAGTGTTCGGCTGGGGGCCGAACCTGGAGCCCATGGGAGTCCTGCTTCCTTTGCGCCCAGGGTCCGGATGGTCGCCTCGAGGCTCCCCCAGGACTGCCTCCCCTTGGCCCGGTGCCTGTTGAGACAACACCTCGACGTTGTCCGCAGGGCAAGGGGTGGAGGCGGTCAGAAGAGAACCGCTCGACGAAGATACGTCGAGATGAGCTCGGGACGGACTGCATAATCATGTTCGTCATGAGGAGAAGCAGTGCAGTAAAACATACCATGAATTACTATGGTGTCCGGATACTTACGACTTCGCTAGGGGCTTCACCCTGGGTAGCCACTCGTCGCCGTTGTAGGCTGCCATCATGGAGCAATCCGGAGGGAGGGTCCTGCCCTTCTTGGACCCTTCGGCCTCCTCGGTTGGGTCGGCCTTCCTTTTCTTGTCTCCCCCGGCTGGGGGGAGAACTTTCCTCTTCCTCCTCCTTGTTTCGTGGGAGGAGGGCGCATCGGAGTTATCGGACGATGAGTCCGATACAACCTTGCACCGGAGACCCTTTCAGGTCCCCGCGGCCTTCTTCTTGGCCTTCTTCACCGGCACCTCGTAAGGTGCTGGAACCAGCATCTCCGTCAGGAGAGCATCTGCAGGATCTTCAGGCAGGGGGGCCGGGCAATCGATCTGCTCCGTTGTCTTCACCTAGTCCTATTAAAGGTATGGAAGCAAGGTTGTCAGAATTGCGATTCTACTATACGATTCTACGACTTTACGATCCAAACTAACCCCTCTGATTCTACGATTTTAGTTCATAGAATCTACATTTCTACGATCCTGGTAGTGAAGATTCTACGATTTGCGATCCTACCATCAGAGCTCCGATCCGATTCAAAATCACGATTCTGACAACCTTGTATGGAAGGCTTAGATCCTGCACATGATTAAACTGGGGCAAATCGATACCCTGTGAAATATAAAAACTTGCCGGATTGGCGCGGCGCTTTGCGCTGAGTCCGCGGTCCTTGGTGAGGGAAGGAGGTACCTCGGCGCCCTTGAACAACACCCTCCAGACGTCCTCGTGCGTCATGTCATAGACCTCTCGCAGCGTTTGGTGCTTGGCCGGGTTGAACTCCCACAAGTTGAATACTCGTTATTGACACGGGAGAATCCGGCGGAAGAGCATGACCTGGACCACGTTGACGAGCTTGATTTTCTTGCTCATCATGTTCTTGATGCAGGTCTGGAGTCCGGTCAGCTCTACTGAGGAACCCCAGGACAGGCCCTTCTCTTTCCAGGAGGTGAGCCGTGTGGGGATTCCGGATCGGAATTCGGGGCCGCCACCCAGTTGGTGTCGCGCGGCTCGGTGATGTAGAACCACCTCGATTGCCACCCCTTTATGGTCTCCACATAGGAGCCTTCAAGCCAGGTGACATTAGGCATCTTGCCCACCATGGCGCCTCCGCACTCCCCTTGCTGGCCGACCACCACCTTCGGTTTGACGTTGAAGGTCTTCAGCCACAGGCCGAAATGGGGCTTGATGCGGAGGAAGGCCTCACACATGACGATAAACGCTGAGATGTTGAGGATGAAATTAGGGACCAGATCATGAAAATCCAGCCCGTAGTAGAACATGAGCCCGCGGACAAACGGGTGGAGGGGAAATCCCAGTCCGCGGACAAAATAGGTAAGAAAAACTACCTTCTCATGGGGTTTGGGCATTGGGATGATCTGCCCTGCATCTGGTAGCTGGTGCGCGATATCCGCGGCCAGATATCCGGCTTCCCATAACTTTTTGATGTTCTCCTCCATGACGGAGGAGACCATCCACTTGCCTCCTGCTCCGGACATGCTTGGAGTGGTTTGAGAATAAGAACGTGAGCTTGGGCGCTAGAGCTCGAGTGTGCGGGAATGGGTAAGCAAGGAGGAAGAAGGCGTGGGTCAAAAGAGTGAATCTTTGTCCCTTTATAAGGGCGGAGGAGGCGATGCGCCTCCCCACTTGCCTGGTAAAATCGCTTATTCCCCAAGCGCCGTAATTGATGGCGCGGTTGGGTTACCCACGTCCGTATTGATGAGAATCCTGTAATAAGGGGAAGACGATCTCTACTTTGACAAGACGTGTCAAGAAAACCGCCTCGCGATATAAGCGGTGCTGGTTGAGAAAAACGGTTCGAATAATGACCGGGCCATGGCGTGATGTCATGCTGTCAAAACGTGTCAGCAGATTAGATTTGTGGAAATATTATTCTCTCTACGGTGGTATGTGGAACTTGTTTTGCAGAGCCGGATACTATCCTTGTGTTCAAAATCTTCCATGGAGTATTTGGAGGAGGAACCCGCCTTGAAATGCCGAAGACAATACTGTGCGCCGGACTCATCGTCATTTAAGCCTGGTTCAGGGGCTACTGAGGGAGTCCTGGATTAGGGGGTCTCCGGACAGCCGGACTATATCCTTTGGCCAGACTGTTGGACTATGAATATACAAGATTGAAGACTTCGTCCCGTGACCGGATGGGACTCTCCTTGGCGTGGAAGGCAAGCTAGGCAATACGGATATGTAGATCTCCTCCATTGTAACCGACTCTGTGTAACCCTAGCCCCCTCCGGTGTCTATATAAACCGGAGGGGTTAGTCCGTAGGACAACATACAATCATACCATAGGCTAGCTTCTAGGGTTTAGCCTCTACGATCTCGTGGTAGATCAACTCTTGTAATACTCATATCATCAAGAACAATCAAGTAGGACGTAGGGTATTACCTCCTTCAAGAGGGCCCAAACCTGGGTAAACATTGTGTCCCTTGTCTCCTGTTACCATCTGCCTTAGACGCATAGTTCGGGACCCCCTACTCGAGATCCGCCAATTTTGACACCGACACCCATCTAACTAGGTCCTCGTTATGTCTCACCTTAATTCTATGAGAAAGAAGGTACATATCATGAACAAAGGCCCCTCTCCATCTATTAAAACTATGCCTCTCCTTCTTGAAGACTTTCCCATTCCTGATGATCCAAATGTTCCCACAAGCTGTGAAGACCACCTCGGCAAAGAATGGATGCTCAAAATTCCTCTTAGCATTTAGGGCAACCTGACCCATGTCATTGCCAGCAGACCAATCAATCCGCAAGAAATTCCAAATCCTCTGACTAAAAGTTGCAATTGAAAAATAGATGGTCTCTATCTTCCCTGGTGTGTGTGGGGCAGAGCACACAATTAACTCCATCATCAATATGCCAATGCCTGTTTTCCACCATATCCTTGGTGTTTAATCTATCCATAATGAGCATCCAGACAAAAACTTTCATTTGCATGGTGCAACAACTTTTCCAAATCCATAACGGAAGATGATTGAAGGTATGGTTGGTAAACCTGGAAATGTAGAACTGCTTGGGAGTATAAGGTTTACTAGTACCATGCTAGGACCAAACATCATTCAACTCAGGTTTTCTCTCATGGCTCTGTAGCAGATTTTGCAAGACCTGAAGCTCTTGATGAGCTTGCCCAGAAAGAGGCAAGTGAAACCATGTTATTAGGTTGGGATTATTGAATCCATGCATCTTTCACTAATACCAAAGTGTCCTTAACATAGGAGAATAACCTTGGGAATCTATGCTGCAGAGGCATAATAGAATCACCCACCTTCCATTTATCCTACCAAAAAAGAGCAGTATCACCTTCATTGACCTCAACCCAAGAGACCTCTCTGAACTGATCTAGCATTTTGAGAATGTCCTTCCACCAAAAAGACCCACAGGATGCTATTCCTTGGGGCATAAGCTCATGATAATAAGAATTCCAAATGAGTTGAACCCAAGGAATATCTGCTTTATTAAGGAACTTTGTGACCTCCTCGATTAATCGTACACTAATCATACACGCAAATGCATACGATCCAGATCAAGGACCCACAGGAAGATATCACAACACAACTCTAGACACAAAATAAAATAATACAAGCTTTATATTACAAGCCAGGGGCCTCGAGGGCTCGAATAAAGAAGAGTCGGTGGAAGCAATAATATCTGAGTACAGACATAAGTTAAACAAGTTTGCCTTAAGAAGGCTAGCACAAAAGTAGCAACAATCGAAAAGGCAAGGCCTCCTGCCTGGGACCTCCTAACTACTCCTCGAAGACGAACTCCATGAAGAATCATCCTCTGGATCCTCTGGCTCCTAGACTCCATCATTTGGTTGCGACATCCGAGAAAATTGGAAAAGGGCGGAAAAGAGGGAGCAAAGCAACCGTGAGTACTCATCCAAAGTACTCACAAGCAAGGATCTACACTACATATGCATTGGTATCAATGAAATGGGTAGTATCTGTGGGCTGAACTGCAGAATGCCAAAATAAGAGGGGGATAGCTAGTCCTATCGAAGACTACGCTTCTGGCAGCCTCCATCTTGAAGCAGTAGAAGAGAGTAGATGGTAAGTTAACCAAGTATCATCGCATATCATAATCCTACCCGGTGATCCTCTCCTCGTAGCCCTATGAGAGAGCGATCACCGAGTTGTATCTGGCACTTGAAAGGGTGTATTTTATTAATTATCCGGTTCTAGTTGTCATAAGGTCGAGGTACAACTCCGGGTCGTCCTTTTACCGAGGGACACAGCTATTTGAATAGATAAACTTCCCTACAGGGGTGCACCACATAACCCAACATGCTCGATCCCTCTGGCCGGACACACTTTCCTGGGTCATGCCCAGCCTCGGAAGATCAACACATCGCAGTCGTACCTAGGCACAACAGAGAGGTCAGCACATCGGTCTAAATCCTAAGGCACAGGGTGTCTGGGCCCATTGGCCATTGCACACCTGCACGTTGCGAGGGCGACCAGAAGCAGACCTAGTCTCCCTAATACAAGAGCAGTCATTCCAGTCCAATCCGGCGTGCGTCGCTCAGTCGCTGACGTCAAGAAGGCTTCGGCTGATACCACGACATCGAGTGCCCATAACTGTTCCCGCGTAGTTGGTTAGTGCGTATAGGCAAGTGGCCAGACTCAGATCAAACACAAAGATCTCATTAAGCATGTCAATTGATGTAACCACGGACACCGACCAAGGCTAGGCCCACCTCTCTCCTAGGTGGTCTCAACCTGCCCTGTCGCTCCGCCACAAAGGTCCACACAGAGGGCCGTCGGGAAAGTATGTCCTTTCAGCCCCCAATCCGCGAATCAACCGCGGGTACTAAACGATCCGACCCGACTTTAGTCACCACGTTATCACACATTATGTATATAAGTATATACCCGTGATCAACTCCCGAGTGATCACGGGCCGGTAGTATAGCATGGCAGACGGACAAGAATGTAGGGCAACTGATGGAATACTAGCATCCTATACTAAGCATTTAGGATTGCAGGTAAAGGTAACAACATCAGTAGAAAAGATAGGCTATGCATCAGAATAGGATTAACGGAAAGCAGTAACATGGTACACTACTCTAATGCAAGCAATAGAGAGAAGAATAGGCGATATCTGGTTGATCAAGGGGGGGGGGGCTTGCCTGGTTGCTCTGGCAAGGAGGGGTCGTCAACAACGTAGTCGATTGGGGTACCAGCAGCGACGTCAGTCTCGTAGTCTACCGGAGAGAAGAGGGGGAAGACACAATGAATACAATGCAAACAGATGCATATTGATGCATGACATGATAAGTAACGGTGTTAGGAGTGCCCTAACACAGTAGGAGGTGATATCGGCGAAGGGGGGAAACATCCGGGAAAGTATCCCCGATGTTTCACGTTTTTGGACAGATGAACTGGAGGGGGAAAGTTACGTGTTTGCTATGCTAGGGGTGTGTAGCGGGCGAACGTGCTGTGTATCCGGTTTTGTCTCGTCGTTCTAAGCAACTTTCATGTACAAAGTTTTTCATCCGAGCTAGGGATTATTCTATATTAATTTTAGAAGTTTTAATTCATTTTTAGAATTAATAGAATTAATTAAATCGAAAATCATTTTATGAGGTCAGTGATCAACTCTGACCGCTGACCAGTCAAACTGACCAGTGCGGCCCGTTCGTCATAGACTGCTCCTAATAAGCATATGATTAAGATTAACTGATGGGTTAATTAAGTTTAATTAGTTAACTAGATAGAATTAATTAAGTTAATTAATTACTTAGTTAATTCAATTATTGTTTTTTTCTTTCCTTTTTTTAAATCGTTCTGGGGCTGGGCCCCGGCTACCATTGGGCTAGGACCATAGCGGGCACTGGGGGTTGCGGGAGCTTGGCGTTGCAGGCGCTGGGCGTTCCGGGCACCCGACCCAGGAGAGGGCTGAACGAGCGCAGAGGGGCACGGGCGCCGGAGGTGACCGGTGCGGCGCGAGGCCAGCGGAGCGAAGGCAAGGGGCGCGGCGGCGCAAGCAACAACGAGGCGGCGAGCGGCAACGGCCGCAGCAGCTGGCAGCAAGCGGG
>NC_041392.1:292514249-292529303 GCF_002162155.2 Triticum dicoccoides
GGGCACACCTGTCGTCGCGCGAGCGCGAGGGCGCAGCCCGGGCGCGAGGGCGCGTGGAGATGAGGTCGACAAGGGGCGCGGGCATCGGCAGGAACTTGCGGAGGCAGTGCTCCAGCCACGGTGGACGACAGCGCAAGGGACAGCTACTAGCAGTGGCTAGCGCAGGGCAGCAGTGGCGGGCGTAGGGTGCGGTGTGGGGCGCCGTTGGGCACAACAGGTTGAGGTCGACGGAGTAGCAGGCGGGGCGCAGCTAGGGAAGTGCGGCCTCGACGGAACATGGTCGGGGCACGACAGACGGACGAAAGGAGGAGCTATGGCAAGCGGTGGAGGTGGCCGGCAGTAGCAGGACGAGCACTGCGGCGGGTAGGCAAGGGCGGCACTGCATATGGCGATGGCGAGTCAGTGCGTGAACGCGGGGCGAGGGGCCGTGACGGAGCTTGGCCGCGGTCGCGGGATGACGGGGACGGGAACAGAGGAGGAGAGGCCGGGGCCTCACCGCGCGGGCGTAGGGACTAAGGCAGCCGTTGTCGAGGAGGATGACGGGCACGACAGCGAGCGACGATGGGAAGGACGACGTGTAGTCCGGCCGGGAGGTCCAGCGAACGGAGGGACTCCGATGGCGGCGACGGGACCAGGGGGGCAGCGTCAGAGCGATGGGGTCAGGGCATGGCCCGATCCAGATGAGGGGGAAGTGGGAGTCGTGGTTGGGGAATTTAGGATTCGAGAGAGTGGGGAGGGGGTTAGTAGGAAGGGGGTGGGCCGACCTGGGTTGGCTTGGTGGCCCAGTTGGGCCGGTTGGCCCGGGGCTTCCTTTTATTTATTTATTTTACTTATTTTGTTTTTCTATTATTATTTTCTATTTTCCGTTTCTTACTAGCTAAATTTTGTTTTATAAAATGCAATATTAGTATCTAAGTTATTGTTATAATTTAGCCCACTGCTACAAAAAGTCTTACTCTAAAATAAAATAGTTTAACATTTTATTAATTATAAAAGGCATTTAAATAAAGGTTTTGCAGAGCTTTCTATTATTTTAGTGCCTTTAAACATTTTATAAATTGTGGATTGTCCACCATTACTACTTATGATTTATTTGTCACCTCTAGAACAATTTAGTTTAATGTTTGAAAAATTTATCATTTGAACTTCATTCGAATTTGAATTTGAATTGGTTTTGACTAACGCGAGGTTAACAACACTAACCGAGGTGATTTGGCATCATCAGTAGAGGATTACTGTAGCATAATTATCCAGGCATCACAAACTTGTTGACATGTTTCAAGAGCAAAGCCACATTTTGAAAACCAAGATCAAGAGTGCCAAGTCCACCTTTATTTTTTGGGTCTACAAATCAAATCCCAAGCAGCCAAAGATGGTGCAGGTTCTTGCCTATTTTTCCTCCACAGACATTGCCTTTGAATTCTCTGCAGTTGCTTCAAGATACCAGGTGGGATGAACAAGCTACAAAGGAAGAAGATTGGCAGGGAAGATAAAGCAGAATTAAGATATTGCAATCTGCCACCCTAAGCCAGGAATGATGAACTAGCAGTCATTCTCCTCTCCATGCAGGTTACCAGAGGCATAAGATCAGACATTGTAGATCTAGTAGTTCCCGCAGGCGGGCCTAAATATGTAAATGGCATCTTCCCCACTTGACGACCAAAAATGGAGGCTAATCTCTTAGTTTCTTCCTTAGAAACATTGATTGGGACCATAGAAGATTTATGGTAGATGACATTGTCGGTGTCAAAACCGTCCGATCTCGGGTAGGGGGTCCTGAACTGTGCGTTTGAGGGTCGAAGGTAACAGGAGACATGGGAGACATGATGTTTACCCAGGTTTAGGCCCTCTTAATGGAGGTAAAAATCTACGTCCTGCTTGATTGTATTCGATGAGTATAGGGGTTACAAGAGTTGATCTACCTCGAGATCGTAATGGCTAAACCCTAGATGTCTACCTTATATGATTTCTAATAGCCTCTACGGACTAAAACCCTTCGGTTTATATAGACACCGGAGGGGCTTAGGGTTGTACAGAGTTGGTTTACAGAGAAAGGAAATTATACATCCAGACGCTAGGCTTTCCATCCATGCAGAGGAGAGTCCCATCCGGACACGGGGGGAGATCTTCTATCTTGTATCTTCATGGCCCATCAGTCCGTCCCAGGCTACACAGCTCGGACACCCGAGGACCCCATAATCCAGGACTCCCTCAGTAGCCCCCGAACTTGCCTTCAATGACGACATAATATTCAGCCCATGTCTTTGACTTTGCAAGGTGGGTTCTTCATCATAATCCAGACTAATGATAATCCAACGACAACCTCAATGTCTTTTACAATTCCCCCTGATGGTGCTTCGACTTTTCGCACGTAGGGTGAATACAAACGGTCCACGATTATTCTCAAATAAGCCCTCCATCACGCTCGGGCGGCACCTGTATAAATGGATATGGATCTCCTAAGGCCATCTCACGCCGCGCAGAAGGAAAAATGGCCAAGCCTGGCCACAAAACAAAGCCTTTGTCATGGCCAGCGCCCTAGGCTCCTCTTCACGCCCCCATGCCCCTCAAGAGGGCAATTGGCAAAGTTGCTCCATGCCTCATCTTCAACTAAGCCGGATCCAGGCACAGGGCTACCTTCCCCTCGCAGATCTAGTTCCCGTTTGAGCGGGATTATATTAAATCGGCAATGACGCGATGGCTAAGAATTTCCCTAACCCCAACAAGGTGGATAGGGTGTTCTTCGTCCCGTTTCTACTACGGGGCCTGGGATTTCCAATCCATCCCTCCTCCGGGGGTTACTGGAATTTTACGGCATCGAACTGCATATCCTCACCCAAGGTTCGATTCTACACATCTCAAGCTTTGTTGCCCTCTACGAGTTATTCCTAGGCATCGAGGCCCATTTTGGTTTATGGAGGAAATTCTTATGCCTCGTTCCCCGCCACAAAGGGGGTTCCATATTTGAAGTCGGTGGTGCCAAAGTATGGCATTTTTCCTGATCCGGATACCATGTTGGAACTCCTAAAGAAGCATACCCACAGTGGTGTTCGAAGTGGTTCTATATGGACGATGTTCCGCTGCCGGATCCAGTCAGGCTCGGTCTCCCCAAGTTTTCTAGTGCTCCCCTAAAGAAGCGCCTCAACTGGCATCCCTGAAGTCCCAAAGAAGAGGATATTGCGGAGATACAGAGGTTGGTCAGCAAGGCCAGGCTGCTGGCCCACTCCGAACTCTCAATAGTTGAAGTCATGGCGATCACAATAAAGAGGTGTGTGCAGCCTCTTCAATCCAGAGTAACTCCTTTATGGTGTTACAACAGATAAGACAATGCGTCTCGTTACAGACGGCATGGTCCGGATACCCCAGCCGAACTGGCCTCAATTTTGGCTGATCTGTACAAGGGCGAAAAATAAGATTTCTCCGGTTAAACTGTCGGGAGGCCTACTCCATGTACACCCCGATTGAATGGGTAAGATCTCGATTCACCTCTGCTTTCTTTACTACATTGCAGACACTAATCGAATGTACTTTTTTTGTCGCCACCAACTAGTCATGGAGGAGGATGATCGAGGACGTCCACTGTCCTGCTCCCCAGGGGGAGGATCATAATCGTGAAAAAGATCCTGGCTTTTGCGAGGATCCGGATATATATATATATATATATATATATATATATATATATATATATATATATATATATATATATATATATATATATATAATTTGATGATGGGGTATTCTATCAAGCGAGCCTTGATGGTTCGGAAGTGGCCATCATCGCCGACTACCCTCGCCTTTACCCATTCTGCATCGTGAGTACCCAGAGGCTTCCTAAGACAAATCCTCATTTCTATCCTTTCCTATTGTAGTGATCTGGATTTTAGCAGGATCGGCGCTCCAGGGACCATATCTCCTCGAGGGCGGCCCCCACACAAGGCCATCGTTCAAAAGAAAAGGGACTGGGAGTACTGCGGAGACCTCACGGTCTTCCAAGAGGTATGTATACTTAATGCATGCTTAGGCATGAGTCAGGATTGTTAAGTGTCTCCTTTTTTATTTTTAGGAGGAGAACGCGGCAAACGGTGGGACAATGCCCAATTAGCAAAATGTCCACTAATCCGGTGCCGAACTCGTCAGCCAGGACGCAAGCCAATGTCACGCCCATTCGCCTCCTTAAGAGGATTCAGATGATGTGTCGGTCACGAATTCCGAAGTGGAGAGCGTGATGAATCACCATCGTTTGAAGGAAGCTATGCATGCTCCAGTCTTATCCGAACAAGAATTCACCGCACTGAGTTTGACAAATGCATATAACCGAGCTGCTCGAGACGGCCTTGCCAGAGTTATTCAGCTATTTTGAAAGAAAATACAGGTAAAATTTGACGCAATTTTGCATGGTCGTATGCCAGTAGCCCCCGAGACTTGAAACAGTGAAGCAAACCAATTTATGGATCGATAATTTGTGCAGGTTCTTCAAGAAAAGAACACTATGCTGGCTCAGGAGCTGATCACAAACCAGACGCAACTGACTGCGGTTACCGCCAAACTAGCGGTTTTGAAAGAGACCGCAAAGGGCGCATCGAGGGAGAGAAAACTTGAGGAGGGAAAGGACAAACAATCCGAAGAGATAAAGAGCTTGAAGGCTCAGCTATCAGCCGCTCAGAAGGAAAATAAAAAGCTGAAGGGTGGCATGTTTGGTATGTCCTCCCCTCATGCTGAGAACCACCATAGGTACTTCACATCTAATCCATAATGTGGAATACCATAAATTTATTGCGGCATGTATGTTAACTGGTCGACTAGACGAGGAAGTGTCCAGGTTTCAAGGCGACTTGCTAAAGGAGTTATCCGCTGTGCATGCTTGGGCCCGGAAGGCCATGAGGAGTATGGTGAACGCGTTATGGCCTGCTGATACTCCTCCAGAAAGTATGGAAGCCCTAGCAAACCTGTTCAAAGGTGCTCGGCGCCTTCTTGAGCTATGGAAGACGTCTGCCTGCCGTGAAGGCCCATGAGAAGCCTGGGCCATGGTAGAGACACGCTTCTCGAACTGGATCCGAATCATATGGCCCGAGTAGGACCACAGGGACCAGATGGGAGGGAAATCTCGTTAAATTTAGTCTATGATCAAGTAATACTCGCTGTGAAATATTCACAGGAGGACTGTAGATTAGACAGCCTTATAGACGTCATAGAGAAGGAATAGGTTTTAAGCTTAATGTATCGATGCACACTTATGATAAATCTATGGTTTTGATCCGAACATGTGAAATGATTTTGTCATCGCAGACTTTTGGCTTTAACCTCCAAACCAATACTGGTGAAGTGTTTCCAGATACATAGTACAAGAGGAAGTATCCTTCCGGAAACCAGGCAACCGAGTCATAGTGCTCAAATAGACAAAAAATTCAAGTTCGGGATGTATGTTATATTACGTATCTAAGAAACATCTTCCAAGGAAAATAGTTTCGTTAAAGGTTCCTTTTTGTGGGTCGGCATATTATTATTACACGTGCCGGGGCATGTGGTTCGTAGTACGGAAAACCGTCTCTAATTTTTTTAAAGATGATCGCAGTACAACGACAATCTGCCGACCAATTATTCCCTTAAGAACGCTAGCTTTCGGCTTCACCCGTCTGAGGTACATGTCCGGATGACCCGGTTGTAACAATCGCAGAGGTGCTCCCTTTATGCCCTAGCCGAACAATCGGGAACGTAGGGCATAAGCACAGGAGCGAGGCAACTCAGCTTGGCAAAGAACTTAAGTCATAGAGGTGCATATAATGGCAAGAAAGGATGCATATCCGCAAAGGACACATGTATTGTGAGCCCTAGGCTTGATATAATAATAAGCTTCTATTTACAGAAGCCCCCAGTCATGGCGGGGTGTATACATTTAAGGATGTGTACCCCTCAAGTGTTCGTTCTATCCGAGCACACCATGGGAAACATAGAAAAAAGAGAAAAAAGATTTTTTTTGAAAAAGGAGACAAAAGAACGAATAAGAAGCATGGCCAAACTTATGCGTAGAATCTTTGGAGCCGAGCGGCATTCCAAGGGTTTGGTTGTAAGCAATTATCTGATGCATTGCGAAGGCGGTAAGCTCCTCCCGTCAGAACTTCATCTATAATGAAGGGACCTTCCCATTTTGGTTTGAGCTTGTCCTTTTTCTTCTCCGGGAGGTGTAAAACGAGCTTACCGATGTTATAAGTCTTTGCCCGCACTTCTCTGCTTTGGTATCTTCCATCTTGTTGTTGATAGAATGCGGAACGGGCTTTGGCGACATCGTGCTCCTCCTCCAGGTCATCTAAGTCGTCCTGCCGATCGAGCTCGGCCTCTCTCTCTTCATACACGCGCACTCGAGGTGAATCATGAATAATGTCATAGGGCAAGACAGCCTCTGCACCGTACACCATGAAGAATGGTGTGTATCTGGTCGTGCAGTTGGGCGTGGTCCGTAGCCCCCAGAGTACGGAATTGAGTTCCTTGACCCACTGTTTATCCAACTGCTTTAGGGATCACACTAGTCTGGGTTTGCTGTCGCTCATTATCAGGCCATTGGCCCACTCGACTTTACCGTTTGTTTGAGGGTGATATATGGAGGCGTAATCGAGCTTGATGCCTAGGTTAGCACACCAATTTTTTTACCTTATCATCTGTGAAGTTGAAACCGTTGTCAGTGATAATGTTGTGTGGGACACCATAACGGTGTACGACATCGGATATAAAATCTATCACTAGTCCGGCTTCATTTGTTTTTACTAGTTTGGCCTCTATCCACTTAGTAAATTTATCCATCATGACCAGTAGGTATTTATTCTTGTGGCTTCCCCCTTTAAGGGGTCCAACCATATCTAGCCCCCAGACGGCAAAAGGCCAGGTAATGGGGATAGTTCTTAGGGCAGTGGGCGGCATATGGCTCTGATTGGCGAAGAGCTGGCATCCCACGCAGCGCTGAACAAGGGCCTGCACGTCTGCTCGGGCCATGGGCCAGAAGAAACATGTACGGAAGGCTATGCTTACAAGGGCCCGAGTTGCAGCGTGATGGCCACTGAGGCCAGCATGTATTTCGGCCAAGAGCTGCCGCCCCTCCTCTTCAAAAATACATCTTTGAAGGACTCCAGTAGTGCTTTTCTTGTAGAGTTCTCCTTCATGAACTTGGTAGGCCTTAAAGCGTCAGACGATGCGACAAGCCTTGTTCTGATCACTGGGGAGCTCTTGCAGACTAAGATAGGCCAAGAAGGGTTCGGTCCATGGAGCAATAACCACCATGATTGCATGAGCGGAAGGCGTTGGCTCGGTGCCCGAGCCCCCGATGATATCCGAATCATGCTCGGTGCCCATGCTAGACTGTTATTTCTGCTCTCATCCTGCCATGCCACATATGGCTTGAAAAGCCTCTCTAGAAAGGTGTTAGGCGGGACGGGGTCGCGTTTAGCGCCCATACGAGCAAGGATGTCTGCCTCTTGATTGCTATCTCGAGCCGCATGATGAAACTCGAGCCCCTCAAACCGGGCTGATATTCTAATTACAACATTGCGGTAGGCCGCCATCTTTGGGTCTTTTGCGTTGAATTCTCCATTTATTTGAGATATCATGAGGTTCGAATCCCCACGCACCTTAAGGCGTTGTATGCCCATTGAAACGGCCATCCGGAGTCCATGCAAGAGCGCTTCATATTCGGCCGCATTATTGGAATCTGTATACATGATTTGTAGCACATAACGGACTGTGTCCCCTGTAGAGGATATCAAGATGACGCCAGCCCCCAATCTGGCTAACATTTTGGAGTCGTCGAAGTACATCACCCAGTTGGACTATGTGCTGTAATCTTTAGGGAGTTCGGCTTCTATCCATTCGGCGACAAAGTCGGCCAACACCTGAGATTTAATAGCTCGGCGTGGCTTTAATGTTATTTCAAATGGTAAGAGCTCAATAGCCCACTTAGCAATGCGGCCGGTGGCGTCTTGATTGTTTATGATGTCATTGAGTGACACTTCAGAGGCCACCATGATCGAGCACTCTTGAAAGTAGTGCCGCAACTTTTGAGATGCCATGAAGACCGCATATGCTATCTTTTGATAATGCGGGTATTGGGATTTGCATGGTGTAAGGACCGCCGATACGTAGTATACTGGTTTTTGGAGTGGGAATTTGTGTCCCTCTTTCTCTTGTTCGACAACGAGCACAACACTCACTACTTGGTGAGTTGCTGATATGTACAGAAGCATAGGTTCACTAATGTTTGGTGCGACAAGGATTGGGTTGTTTGCTAACAAAGTTTTATTTCTTCCAACCCTGCCGTTGCCGCATCCGTCCAGTCGAAGTGATCGGTACGTTGGAGTAGGCGATAAAGTGGCAGTACCTTTTCTCCCAATCTGGAGATAAAGTGGCTCAAAGCTGCCACACACCCAGCTAGTTTTTGGACCTGCTTTAGGTCTGTTGGTGTTGCCAATTGTGACAAGGCTCGGATTTTGGCCGGGTTTGCTTCGATTCCTCTATGGGAGACAATGAACCCGAGCAGTTTTCCGGCCGGGACGCTGAAAACGCATTTTTCCAGATTGAGCCGTATGTCATATGTTCGGAGGTTGTCGAATGTGAGGTGTAAGTCATCCACCAATGATTTGACATGTTTATTTTGATGACTACATCATCTACATATGCCTCCACTATCTTGCCAATTTGTTTTTCCAGGCATGTTTGAATCATGCACTGGTAGGTGGCGCCGGCGTTCTTAAGTATGAAAGGCATAATGTTGAAGCAGAAGGGCCCATAGGGGGTGATGAATGCCATTGCGGCTTGATCAGATTCCCTCATCTTAATTTGATGGTATCCGAAATATGCGTCGAGGAAGCACAGTGAATCATGTCCTGTAGTTGCATTAATGATTTGGTCAACGCGGGGCAATGGGAAGGGGTCCTTAGGGCAAGCCTTGTTTAGGTCTTTGAAATCGACACAAAGGCGCCAGGATATATCCTTCTTTGGCACCATGACCAGGTTTGCTAGCTAGTCCGGATGTTTAATCTCTCCAATGAATCTGGCTTCAAGTAGTTTGGCTAGCTCTTCCCCCATGGGTTGTCGCTTGGGTTCGGAAAATCTCCGTAGCGTTTTCTTGACTGGTTTAAAGCCTTTTATTATATGGAGGCTGTGTCCGGCCAATCTACGTGGGATTCCTGGCATATCTGAAGGATGCCAGGGAAAGATGTCCTAATTTTCGCGCAAAAATGCTCTTAAGGCGACGTCGATTGTTGGATCTAGCTGTGCTCCAATGGCTGCAGTTTTATTAGGATCCGTTGGGTGTACTTGAAATTTGACTATTTCGTCTGCTGGTTTAAAGGAAGTGGATTTGGGCCTTTTGTCGAGATTACATCGTCCTTGTCCATTGTAGAGCGCATAGTAGTCAGTTCCTCGGCCGCCAAGGCCTTGGATAGTGCCTCGAGGGCTAGGGATGTGGTTTTGTTTTCGGCGCGGAGTGCTATGTCTGGATCACTAGAGATAGTGATAACTCCATTAGGCCCTAGCATTTTGAGCTTCATGTACCCATAATGGGGTATAGCTTGAAAGTGGATGAATGCTTCTCACCCCAATAGGGTGTGATTCGCTGTGGAAAGGTGCCATGTGGAAGAGCAACACTTCAGACCTATAGTTTTCCAGTGTGCCGAATACGACGTCGAGTTTGATCCTCCCCGAGCTTATTGCTTCTCGACTGGGGATGATGCCTCGGAAAGTGGTGTCGCTTTGCTCAATGCGACTTTCGTCCATCTGCATTTTTTGCAGTGTATCTTCATAGATGAGGTTTAATGCGCTGCCACCATCCATGAGTACTTTTGTGAGTTGAAAGCCATCTACTCACTGGTGCACGTCGGTCCTAAACAAACAGTTTTTAACCCCTTTCTGTGATGGCATCTGGAACCGTCACCAAGTGAGTGTGGGCGATTGGGGGGTCCTTCCCACACGATCCAGAAACCGTCGGGGATATGCCCTCCTGGCACACACGTTTGGCAAAATGAGGTCGTGTGCGACCGGCGAGCTCTCAAATACGGAAATACATACAGTACAACTAAAAAATACGATTATACGACAAAATTATTTCCGGTCACAAGTATATCCCACACAGTCAGTCCCCGCTAAACGTTTCCGTTTGTATGTACATCCCACATAGTCGCTCCAAGGAAAACGTTTTCGTTCACAGGTACATCACAAACAATTTTTTCCCATTAAATCATTTGTGATAGCGTTGCCATTGCACACGATATTAATAATTTTATTGTTTGCGTTATTGAATGCATCACACATGGTGCGTAGAAAGAAACTGTGTGGCAAAGGCTGTCCATCACACACACTTTTTATGTGATAAATGTTTGTGCAAGATGGCCTAACGCAAACAGTTTTCAAGAGAAAGTCATGTGTGCAGTGGAGATTGATCACACACGTAGTGGATCCTAGAAACGTTTCTGATCTCCCCGTATATCGCAGACGTTTCACTTTCGCAAACCATGTGCAGTGTAATCCCTATTTAATCCATAATTAATCGAATTAATCCCTAATTTAAAAATCACATGTTATGAATTTGAAAGTAGGCAATCACTTATTTCATATCCAACCATGTTTATTTCAAATATAGGTTCAACCACGAATCCATAATTCAATGCACAGGTACATATACTGAAGAACTACAGAAGCACCAAGTAAAGAATGATGAACCACAGTTGTACTAAAGACTGTAAAGAGAGAGGCGAAAGACATTCTGATTGCTGGAGAAGGTGAAGCGGAATGCCCATATTGTGCCCTCCTCCATGCGTAAGGCGCACACGACTCTAGGCCAACCCCTTGTGATGGCTGGCCGTCCATCCTTCACTGTCTTCATTAGGACTTCTCGATGCTCATTGTAGTATGGATGAAATACTTTAACCTTCATTGCGTGTCCACCAATCATGTACTTTGCGAGGTAATCTTGAGTGAACTGATTCGGGACCACTGGGAACGAAAAATATTCAGACATTATTGTCTAACAACTCATTATGGGCAGTAAAAAGAGAAGGCTGCAGAGTTTGTAGTTACCATCCTACAGCTCACTGTTGTGTAGGATAGAGCATAAACAAATAATTTGCTTGCCACCATTCATATCTTTTTGCTAATAATCCTTATCAGTTTCCTCTCTTGATGCTTGTTCATCAATATCTCATTGCCCCATACGCAAAAAGGGTCAATGCATGCATCCTTGCCAAGGGCATATGTACCTACAAGCAACAAGTCAATATTAGAAGCTAACTAGTGTCCAGGACTGGATCTATATGCACTACATTATGTAACGACGGGGGGAGTGCAAGCCGAGGGATGAAGCTAACCTCGGCGGAAAATGGTGGCCACTCCCGTTGTTGTCCTGCATAAGTAGTGGAAAGGAATGATAAGTACAACAATCTTAACATCAAACAAATATAGCAAAGGTAAACAACATCATCTCCAAATGATAGCTTGAATGTGTTGGTTTCAGCATGCTGTTAAAGCAGATATAAAATGGAAGGCAATGTTACCGACAGCAGGCTTAACAGCCATCAAATATTGCAATTCAAACTGGTATTGTTGAAAATGAATAGAACATAGGTAATGCTTAAACATCACACTATATAAATGTGTAAAACTGAAATAAAGGGCATGTGTTAACTACACCAGGAATAACTGGAACCAAATATAGCCGTTCAAACTGGTATTGATGTAGTCGAGTGGCACAGTTCCGACTTGCACATAATGAACCACACATTGTGAATGACTGAAATAAACAAGGCATAAATGACCAGTATAACAACCAAATATAGCCATTGAAAACTGGACAGAGTCTCACTGCAACCAACCTAACAAGCAAATACAGATAAACATGGCATATGCTTGAAAACTGGACAAATGCTCACTGCAACCAACCTAACAAGCAGATAAAGATAAACAAGGTATCTACTTGATAACTGGAGAAATGCTAAAAAAGCAACCTAACAACCAAATACGTATAAACAAGGCATCTGCTTGATAACTGGACAAATGCTAAAAAAGCAACCTAACAACCAAATACAGATAAGCAAGGCATCTGCTTGATAACTGGACAAATACTCACTGCAACCAAACTAAGAACCAAATACAGGTAAACAAGGCATCTGCTAGATAACTGAAAAAATGCTCACTCCAACCAACCTAACAACCAAATACAGATAAACAAGGCATCTACTCACTATAAACAACCAAATATAGCCATTCGTGAAACTAAAGTGGAAAATTCATACTTAAACATCACATAGACCTATTGAACAATACATTTTTGCATAATTGAAATAATTAAACACGACACAGTTAAAGCACCGCATGGAAAATGCTACTACAACAAAGGGTACGGGTTGGAAAGCTAGAAAAGGTAATATTTGCTGATAGAATGTTGCCTCACATTTCATGGACGGGATCCTTCTAGTTGGAAGAGCACAGACCCATGGTGCACTCTCTGATGTCATAGATGGTCTGTTTCAGCTTGGAAGAACCTTCGTGGGTGCCCTCCTCGTGGTCGTGGTCGTGGTCCTGGTCGATGAGATCTGACTTGGCAATTGAGGATCCCAAGTCGTCACCGTAGAACGTGTCCTTCAGAAGTGACAAAATGGGCTCGATGGCATATTAAGCTCGCAAATCCTTGACCGCTTGGCGGAGGAGATCAGTGGCAGGGCCGTCGAAGAGATCGATGGCGGATGAACTAGAGGGGTTGGGGATGTACCACCTAACCTGTGACATGACCCGCGTGAAGCCCTCAGTGTGGACGAGCTTGATGTCGTAGCCAGCTTTCCCAAGATACAATAATACGCTAGCCCGCTGACATGAAGCCTTCGGCATGTCAACGTAGTCAACGTCTTCGCCGGCTTCCGCGGTGACGTGTTGCCTGGGATCGACAGGTTAGGGCGAATGGCGGCCACCACGCCAACGTCCGCCAAAGAGGCCATGATAAACCTCTTCTTGGCCGAACGCTCGTTGGGCTCCCCAGGATACGTGGTCGAGCTTAGGATGCGCCATTCTGGATCAGTTGATGTGGATCTGGCGAGGAGGGACACCACAGGCCTCATCTAAAAACTCAGGGGAGTGGGGCGATGGTATGGGAATCGCTGGATAACCTGAACTTTATTATCTAAGCTTGGAGGAACGGGCAGACCGGCAGGGTTGGCGGCGGCGCCGGCGGCGGCCGTGAGCTAGGGTTCGAAGGGGGGAGGGGGTGGGTGGGGGACTGTGGAGGGGGGCGAGGGTGTTTGAGGATACGCCGCGGCTATTGAAAATTTTAATAATGGTGGGTGGATATGGTGGTGGACGAGGGAGGGCGACGGTTCAAGTGCCTCGGCTGCTAAAATTTTACTATAAGGTCGGTGCTGGAGGAGTGTGGGCGACGGTTGAAGTACGACGACTACTAAAATTTGGGTAAAGGAATTAATGCGGGGCAGGAGTGCCCAAGATTGCGCACGGTCCAATAACAATATGCGTGTATGATAATAAGGAAAAGTGGCGCAGATCCGCTGATTTTTGCAAGGCTCAAGGCAGGTAGTTTGTTTTTTATATTTCTAGCTAGCTGGTCTATCGCACACGGTTCGTCCTAATTTCCAAATAAACTTACCTGCCTTTAGCTTCCACAGGTGGTGGTTTCATAGCGCACTTGCATCGCACACAGTTAAGCCAGTACCTCCACCCTTTGCTCGCGCTTGCGCGGTTGTGGTGATTTCAGCGCACTTGCATCGCACACGGTTGAGCCAGTACCTCCACCCTTTGCTCGCGCTTGCCCGGTCATGCTGATTTCAGCGCACTTGCATCGCACACGGTTGAGCCAGTACCTCCACCTTAATTTGCTCGTGCTTGCGCGGTCGTGGTGATTCACATCGCACTTGTATCGCACACAGTTTAGATATTATACCCCGTGTCCATTGAGGATCATCAGAGTCTTTGCAGCAAAAAATAACGTTAGAGAGGGTCAAAAGACAGCCACACCAGCATGTGGCCCAAATATATATGAGTGAAAAGGGTGGTATGTGATGTTCAAAATTCCAATGCACAACTTTGACCCAGCGGGCCCACGGTTGGGCGCGTCATTGAAGATCGATGAGAGGGGCTAGAAGTCAAGAACCACCTGGAAGTGGCCAAATATATATACGAATATTGGGGATGTTTAAAATTTTAAATACACAATGCATAAGTTTGGTGGCACCTGCCTCGCAAACCCGAAAGCACCCTAACAACCACCTAGCTAGGATATATATAATGACATAATGTCGTACCTAGCTAGGATGCTTGGTCCACCACCTCCCACTTAGTGTCAGTGGGGCGGATGCACGTAATGATCAATACTTTGGTCATACTTGCATGTCTCCATGACCTACCATAAGACGGACCAATGAATCTTTTGTTTGGTCAAATGACAGTTTTTGTTGTCGATAAACCGCTTGGGCCAATAGATTGAACCATCATAAACATCGCACGAGAGGGACCACAAAACCAGCACCTCTTGCATGCGGCCCAAAATGATGTACGTTGGGAAGGGGTGATGTGTGCTTTCAATATAGAATAATGTACAATTTAGATGTGGTGCCTACCTCACGACACAGACAACAACCATGAAGGCAAGGTAGTTAAGGACGAGATACATATGCAGGGTTTGATGTAGGTCAAACCCAGCAATCCGAGCATCTGGGAGGGAATCCTGACAACGAATGATCTCGAGCTTTGGTTGACCGACATTTGACGGTGACCGGTACTAACATGAACTAGGAGGAATCCATTCATGGCCAACACATACCCCTCATTATAGGTCAAAGGGATGATATATATACACTCGGGGAGCCCACAGATATCCGTGTCATCACAAAAAACCGCACAAGGGAGACGTGGTCGATCAGAAGACCCCATATACACTGATGCGTCCCGAAAATATGCATGGGTACGATGGTGTATGATGTGTTTAAATCCCAAATGCACAACTTTGATGGGCCACGCCAAGTACATTACAAACCGAACACTGTACCTGACTGCAAGCCTGGTTCAATACCTATG
>NC_041392.1:292529411-292530112 GCF_002162155.2 Triticum dicoccoides
CGTCCCACGCACGTGTTCAAACTTTATTTTTTCTAGCATGGGACACATCTATATATATCTATACATCTATACACATATATAGTGTGCGAATAACTATGAAAGTTGCTCGTTGGATGAAGCCAATCCGACGGTACAAAGATAGCAAATCCGAGCACTATTGGCCGTTGGATATCATCTACATTCCACCAGATTCTGCCACATGTACAATCTAGAAGACTCCATGGTTGAACTTAAGCATAATGCACAAACCTCAAAACACAAGCACTTATCCTTTGTTCTCTAGAATCTTCCATATCTTAATTGCCCAAACCTTTTTTCTAAATGAATTGTCACTTTTTGTTTTTACCTTTACAATGCACAATTCCATGAATCTTCAAATAGTTTTTTTACAAAACTAATTGATTTTGGATGAGATGAACTATAAGAATTAAACAAACATCTACATCATGCATATCTGGGAGAAGAGGCGGGAAACCAATGAGAGGAGTGGCGAGAAACGGTAGCCTATTTTGAATGAAAACCTAGTAGAGAAGGAAGCGTGAGCTACACGACGCATGTGCATAGTGCTTACCCATGTACTGCATGTGCTATCGAAAGGGCTCAGGGTTGCAGTTTGATCTGGGAGCATCCAACGGTGCAAACGTATGATCCGTGGGGTTTGGGTTCTGGACAGTCAGAAAGGAGGACTCAGATCATGCACG
>NC_041392.1:292530526-292601039 GCF_002162155.2 Triticum dicoccoides
GAAAAAGATGTTTTGAAGTTTCATAAAAATGCAGGATGTTAAGAGGATGATGTTTTATTGGCACATAAAATTTCAAGTTGAAACACATTAAGAGATGTGAGCTATGAAAAAGACAAAATTAGTGTCGAATAGTGTCGAATAGTAATGTCACTATTCAGGGCAGAATTTGTCTTTTTCATAGCTCACATCTTTTAATGTTCTTCAACTTGAAATTTTGTGTCACAATAAAACATCACCTTCTTAGCACCCCACATTTTTTTCTTTAGATTTTTATGAAACTTTAAAATATGGTTTCCATAAAGTTTTCATTGAATATCGGCTTTCGTGAGTGAACCGTGTGCTATTTGAAAACATTTCATGAGAAGAATCTCGGTTTTTAAATACCCGTAAGTCCAAAACTAAGCTGAAAATCATGAAACTTGCCATGGTGTCATGACATCGCACTTATATGTCGAGGAATTTTTTTCGTCCATTGTGGCGCAAGTTTTATTACAAGCCTCTTACAAACCGGAGCTTCTCTCAAAGAAGCCTCATGGTTCCTACAGGGAAACGTGTCCCCCTTGTAGGTGAAACGTAATCACCGCCTCTTTTCACCCTATATTTTCTTCTACGGGCAACATGGAACGACAGGATATCCGTGCTGAAATTTAAACTTATTCAGGGTTCTTTGGCCTTTTTATACACTAATTGAGTTTCCTAGGCATTTAATGTCCATAATTCAAATCTGAACTACAAATACGTGCTCCAGTTCACTAAAATGGCTAGAAAAATTATACATGTGTCCATGGGTGCATGTTTAGGTCCCATGCCAGGAACGGGAACGAATTACAACCGTACCGGTGTCCTGGCTCTTCCTCAAACATTTCGAATCTCGGTTTTTAAGTCCCCATAAATCCTAAACTCACCAGAAATTCATCAAAGGTGGCAAGGTGTCATGTCATGGCACATATATGTCGTGATAAAAAACATTGCCAATTTGGACCAAGCTTTATTACAAACCTCTTAAAAACCGGAGCCTGACGCAAGAACCCTCATGGTTTCGATAGGGAAACATGTCCCCTTGTGGGCCAAATGATAATCACTCCCTCTTCTAGCCTCGTATTTTCTTCTAGACGCGGCAGGGAACAACTGGAGATTCGCGCTGAACTTTGAAATTATTCAGGGTTTGTTTGACCTTTTTTATGCATTAATTGAGTTTTCTAGGCATTTAATGTCCATCATTCAAATCCGAACTACAAATACATGCTGCAGTGCACCAAAATGGCTAGAAAAATGTACATGTTTCCTTGGGGTGCATGTTTAGGTCCCATGGAATGAATGGGAACGAATTCAACCATCTCGCCGTCCTGGCCTGGCCACAAAAATTACGAATCTCGGGTTTTAAATGTCTGTCAATCCAAAACTCACCAGGAAATCATGAAACCTGGCATGGTGTCACTACATGGTATATATAATTGTCCAACCAGAGCCTGTCGCAACCCTCGTGGTTCCGGTAGGGAAACATGCCCCTCTTGTGGGCGAAACGATAATCAATGCCTCTTCTCGCCTTGAACTTTGTTTTCTACAAGCAACATAGAATAACAGGAGTGTCGGGCTGAAATTTGAAACTGTTCAGGGTCGTTTGGCCATTGTATATATACTACTAATTACTAAGTTTTCTATGCATTTAATGTAATCCATAATTCAAATGTGAACTACAACCACATGCTCCAGTGAAATGGGTGGGAAATCGTGCATGTGTCATTGGGTGCATGTTTAGGTCTTGTTTAAGGAATGAGAATGAATTACAAACTTGTCGTCGTCCTGAAACAATGAGAATCTCGGTTTTTAAATACCAGTAAATAAAAAAGTCACCCAAAAAACATGAAACTTGGCATGGTTTCATGACATGGCACATATATGCCGTGGTAAAAAAATCATCCAGTTTGAGAAGAGGCGCACACATTAGTAGCTAACGAAGTCCTTTTTGAAAAAAAAAGTTGACACGTTAATATCGCGAACGGTTGTATTATATTTACCGTGTCAAAATTTAACCATACTCGGTGGCATCCTACAGCTATTTGATTAGACGAGAGGAGCGCGAGAAGTCTGCCGTGCAGGTTCAACGGGACGCGTGCGAGCAGTCCGCCGCGCAGGCTCGATGGGACGCGTGCATCCTATCCACCTCGCAGGCTCGACGGGACACGTGCGTGTGGCAAGGCCACCCATGCTCACCGAGCAGCGAGCTCTTTGACCTCCATGCACCAGCTGCCGCCCGACTCGCTCACAACCTCTCCATTAATGGGTTAACGGAGGGTGTTTTCTTGTGATCCCATGGCAACATTTTCTTTGTTCGTGTTTTCAACTAGTATTCCGCCCTAATTTAAATTGCCACATAGGGCAACGGATAATACGACCACAAATAAAATGGCAACCGATAATACGACGACAAATTTACAATGGCGCACATAATAATTATCTTACATATTCCGGATAATTTAAAATGCCAAATGAGGCAAAGCCCGGAAGACAGGGGCAAGACAAGAAGGAAATTGCAGACAATGATCTGGGTCGCTACTGTCTCTACTCGTCGATGGATCGCCGGGCGGTGAAATCCTCCAGCTCCTTCTTCAATTCCTCACGACTTTGCTTGAAAGCAGACACGGATTCCTCCACCTCCTGCTCGCGCTCAATCCGGAGCTTCCTCAAGCCACAGATACGTCTCCAACGTATCTATAATTTTTGATTGCTCCATGCTATATTATCTACTGTTTTGGACTATATTGGGCTTTATTTTCCACTTTTATATTATTTTTTGTACTAACCTATTAACCGGAGGCCCAGCCCAGAATTGTTGTGTTTTGCCTATTTCAGTGTTTTAGATAAACGGAATATCAAATGGAGTCCAAACGGAATAAAATCTTTGGGAACGTGATTTTCTCACCGAACGTGATCCAGGAGACTTGGACCCTGCTCCAAGGAACAAAAGAGGCGGTCACAAGGGTGGGGGGCGCGCCCCCCTGCCTCGTGGGCCCCTCGTTGCTCCTCCGGCGTACTTCTTCCTCCTATATATACACACGTACCCCAAACGATCAGAACAGGAGCCAAAAACCTAATTCCACCGCCGCAACTTTCTGTATCCATGAGATCCCATCTCGGGGCCTGTTCCGGAGCTACGCCGGAAGAGGGACGTCATCACGGAGGTCTTCTACATCATCATAGCCTCTCCGATGAAGTGTGAGTAGTTTACCTTAGACCTTCGGGTCCATAGTTAGTAGCTAGATGGCTTCTTCTCTCTCTTTGAATCTCAATACAAAATTCTCCCCCTCTCTTGTGGAGATCTATTCGATGTAATCTTCTTTTTGCGGTGTGTTTGTTGAGACCGATGAATTGTGGGTTTATGATCTTTTATGTATGATTGGTTATCTTTGCAAGTCTCTTCGAGTTATCCGTTTGGTTTGGCCAACTAGATTGGTAGTTCTTGCCATGGGAGAAGTGCTTAGGTTTGGGTTCGATCTTGCGGTGTCCTTACCCAGTGACAGAAGGGGCAGCAAGGCACGTATTGTATTGTTGCCATCGAGGATAACAAGATGGGGTTTATTTCATGTTGCATGAATTTATCTCTCTACATCATGTCATCTTGCTTAAGGCGTTACTCTGTTTTTAACTTAATACTCTAGATGCATGCTGGATAGCGGTCGATGAGTGGAGTGATAGTAGTAGATGCAGAATCGTTTCGATCTACTTGTCACAGACGTGATGCCTATATACATGATCATGCCTAGATATTCTCATAACTATGCCCAATTCTGTCAATTTCTCAACAGTAATTTGTTCACCCATCGTAGAATACTTATGCTCTTGAGAGAAGCCACTAGTGAAACCTATGGCCCCCGGGTCTATTCTCATCATATCACTCCCCATTACTTTAATCTTACTTTGCCTTTACTTTTCACTTTGCATCTTTATACCAAAAATACCAAAAATATTATATCTATTAGATCTCACTCTCGTAAGTGACCATGAAGGGCTTGACAACCCCTAATCGCGTTGGTTGCGAGTAGCTATCGCTTTGTGCAGGTACGAGGGACTTGAGCGTGGGCTCCTACTGGATTGATACCTTGGTTCTCAAAAACTGAGGGAAATACTTACGCTACTCTGCTGCATCATCCCTTCCTCTTCGGGGAAAACCAACGCAAGCTCAAGACGTAGCAAGAAGGATTTCTGGCGCCGTTGCCGGGGAGTCTACGCAAAAAGTCAACATACCAAGTACCCATCACAATCCCTATCTCTCGCATTACATGATTTGCCATTTGCCTCTTGTTTTCCTCTCCCCCCAATTCACCCTCACTGTTTTATTCGCCCTCTCTCTCTATCCCCCTCTCTATTTGCCTCTTTTTGCCCATTTGCTTTTTTGTTTGCTCGTGTGTTAGATTGCTTGTTTGTCGCGATGGCTCAAGATACTACTAAATTGTGTGACTTCACCAATACCAACAATAACGATTTCCTTAGCACTCCGATTGCTCCTCTTACCGATGCTGAATCTTGTGAAATTAATACTGCTTTGTTGAATCTTGTTATGAAAGATCAATTCGCCGGCCTTCCTAGTGAAGACGCTGCTACTCATCTGAATAGCTTCGTTGATTTATGTGATATGCAAAAGAAAAAAGATGTCAATAATGATGTTGTTAAATTGAAGCTATTTCCTTTTTCGCTTAGAGATCGTGCTAAAGCTTGGTTTTCGTCTTTGCATAAGAATAGTATTGATTCATGGAACAAGTGCAAAGATGCTTTTATCTCTAAGTATTTTCCTCCTGCTAAGATCATCTCTCTTAGAAACGATATTATGAACTTTAAACAACTTGATCATGAACATGTTGCACAAGCTTAGGAGAGAATGAAATTAATGATACGTAATTGCCCTACTCATGGTTTGAATTTGTGGATGATCATACAAAATTTTTATGCCGGATTGAATTTTGCTTCTAGAAATCTTTTAGATTCAGCCGCGGGAGGCACTTTTATGGAAATCACTTTAGGAGATGCTACTAAACTCCTAGATAATATGATGGTTAATTATTCTCAATGGCATACTGAAAGATCTTCTAATAAAAAAGTGCATGCGATAGAAGAAATCAATGTGTTGAGTGGAAAGATGGATGAACTTATGAAATTATTTGCTACTAAGAGTGTTTCTTCTGATCCTAATGATATGCATTTGTCTACTTTGATTGATAATAACAATGAATCTATGGATGTGAATTTTGTTGGTAGGAATAATTTTGGTAACAACGCTTATAGAGGGAATTTTAATCCTAGGCCATATCCTAGTAATCCTTCTAATAATTATGGGAATTCCTACAACAACTCTTATGGAAATTATAATAAGATGCCCTCTGATTTTGAATCTAATATTAAAGAATTTATTTCTTCGCAAAAGAATTTTAATGCTATGATTGACGAAAAATTGCTTAAGATTGATGATTTGGCTAGGAACGTTGATAGAATTGCTCTTGATGTTGATTCTTTCAAACTTAGATCTAGTCCACCTAAGCATGATATCAATGAGTCTCTAAAAGCCATGAGAATTTCCATTGATGAGTGCAAGGAAAGAACCGCTAGGATGCGTGCTTCCAAAGATGCCTTTATTAAAGCGTGTTCTTCCAATACCTATGGAAATCAAGATGAAGAACGAAAAGTTATTGATGTGTCCCCTATTAAATCTTTGTTTTGCAATATGAATCTTGATGAAACTGAATATGATCTTCCTTTACCTAGAAGGTGTTCTAAAAATTCAGAGTGTTTAGATCTTAATGATGAAATTGATGAAAGTGGGATTGAAAGAAATAAAAATCTAGATGTTGCTAAACCCACTATATTGGATTTCAGGGAATTTAATTATGAAAGTTGCTCTTTAATTGATTGTATTTCCTTGTTGCAATCCGTGCTAAATTCTCCACATGCTTATAGTCAAAATAAAGCCTTCACCGAACATATTGTTGATGCCTTGATGCAATCTTATGAAGAAAAACTTGAGTGGAAAGTTTCTATCCCTAGAAAACTCTATGATGAGTGGGAACCAACTATTAAAATTAAAATTAAAGATCATGAGTTTTATGCTTTGTGTGATTTGGGTGCTGGTGTCTCTACTACCCCCAAGACTTTGTGTGATTTACTAGATTTCTGTAATTTTGATGATTGCTCTCTAAACTTGCATCTTGCAGATTCCATTATTAAGAAACCTATGGGAAGGATTAATGATGTTCTTATTGTTGCAAATAGGAATCATGTGCCCGTAGATTTCATTGTTCTTGATATAGATTGCAATCCTTCTTGCCCTATTATTCTTGGCAGACCTTTCCTTAGAATGGTTGGTGCGATTATTGATATAAAGGAAGGGAATATTAGATTTCAATTTCCATTAAAAAAGGGCATGAAACACTTTCCTAGAAAGAAAATAAAATTACCATATGAAACTATCATGAGAGCCACTTATGGATTGCCTACCAAAGATGGCAATACCTAGATCTATCCTCGCTTTTATGCCTAGCTAGGGGCGTTAAACAATAGCGCTTGTTGGGAGGCAACCCAATTTCATTTTTATTACTTGCTTTTTGCTCCTGCTTAGTAATAAATACATTATTTAGCCTATGTTTTGGTTGTGTTTTTTGTTTTTAATTAGTGTTTGTGCCAGGTAGAACCGTTGGGAAGACTTGGGGAAAGTCTTGTTGAACTTGCTGTAAAAAACAGAAACTTTAGTGCTCACGAGAACTGCTGTCATTTTTATTTTAAGAGTGATATTTAGTTAATTCTTTTTGCAGATGATTAATAGATCACGTCCAGCAGTTTATTTTAGAATTTTTGGGGTTCCAGATATTGCGCTAGCTACAGATTACTACAGACTGTTCTGTTTTTGACAGATTCTGTTTTTCGTGTGTTGTTTCTTTATTTTGATGAATCTATGGCTAGTAAAATAGAGAAGTTGGAATACAGTAGGTTTAACACCAATATAAATAAATAATGAGTTCATTACAGTACCTTGAAGTGGTCTTTTGTTTTCTTTCGCTAACGGAGCTCACGAGTTTTCTATTTTGAGTTTTGTGTTGTGAAGTTTTCAAGTTTTGGGTGAATTCTTTTGATGGATCATGGAACAAGGAGTGGAAAGAGCCTAAGCTTGCGGATGCCCATGGCACCCCCAAGATAATCCAAGGACACCAAGAAGTCAAAGCTTGGGGATGCCCCGGAAGGCATCCCCTCTTTCGTCCACTTCCATTGGTAATTTACTTGGAGCTATATTTTTATTCACCAACATGATATGTGTTTTTCTTGGAGCGTCTTGTATTATTTGTGTCTTTGTGTCTTAGTATGCCACAATCATCCTTGCTGTATACACCTTTTGAGAGATCCATACATGAATTAAAATTTGATAGAATACTCTATGTACTTCACTTATATCTTTTGAGCTAAGTAGTTTTGCTCTATGTGCTTCACTTATATCTTTTGAGCGTTATAATTTTGCTCTATGTGCTTCACTTAGATCTTTTAGAGCACGGTGGTGGATTTGTTTTAAAGAAACTATTGATCTCTCATGCTTCACTTAAATTATTTTAAGAGTCTCTTAATAGCATGGTAATTTGCTTAATAATAATATGCTTGGTATTCAAGATTTGTGAAACTTTCTTTTGAGTGTGTTGAATACTAAGAAAAGATTGAAGCATGATAATTGTTTTGAGATATGGAGGTGATAATATTAAAGCCATGCTAGTTGAGTAGTTGTGAATTTAAAGAATACTTGTGTTAAAGTTTGTGATTCCCGTAGCATGCACATATGGTGAACCGTTATGTGATGAAGTCGGAGCATGATTTATTTATTGATTGTCTTCCTTATGAGTGGCGGTCGGGGACGAGCGATGGTCTTTTCCTACCAATCTATCCCCCTAGGAGCATGCGCGTAATACTTTGCTTTGATAACTTCTAGATTTTTGCAATAAGTATATGAGTTCTTTATGAATAATGTTGAGTCCATGGATTATACGCACTCTCACCCTTCCACCTTTGCTGGCCTCTCTAATACCGCGCACCTTTCGCCGGTATCATACACCTACCATATAACTTCCTCAAAACAGCCACCATACCTACCTATTATGGCATTTCCATATGTTGGGTTTCGTAGTAATTTCAAAAAATTTCCTACGCACACGCAAGATCATGGTGATGCATAGCAACGAGAGGGGGAGAGTGTGATCTACGTACCCTTGTAGATCGACAACGGAAGCGTTAACTTGGTTGATGTAGTCGTACGTCTCCATGGCCCGACCGATCAAGCATCGAAACTACGGCACCTCCGAGTTCTAGCACACATTCAGCTCGATGATGATCCCCGGACTCCGATCCAGCAAAGTGTCGTGGAAGAGTTCCTTCAGCACGACGGCGTGGTGACGATCTTGATGTTCTACCATCGCAGGGCTTCGCCTAAGCACCGCTACAATATTATCGAGGACTATGGTGGAAGGGGGCACCGCACACGGCTAAGAATATGATCACGTGGATCAACTTGTGTGTCTAGGGGTGCCCCTTGCCTCCGTATATAAAGGCTCAAAGGGGGGGGGGCTGGCCGCCCCCCCTTTCCTAGTTGGAATAGGATTCACGGAGGGGGGAAAAGAGGAGAGAGAGGAGGAAGGGGGCCCGGCCCCCTCTCCTTGTCCTATTCGGACCAAGGGGGGGGGGGAGGGGCGCGCGGCCCATCTATGGCCACCTCTCCTCTCTTCCACTAAGGCCCACTAAGGCCGATATACCTCCCGGGGGGTTCCGGTAACCTCCCGGTACTCCGGTAAAATCCCGATTTCACCCGGAACACTTCCGATATCCAAACATAGGCTTCCAATATATCAATCTTTATGTCTCAACCATTTTGAGACTCCTCGTCATGTCCGTGATCACATCCGGGACTCTGAACAAACTTCGGTACATCAAAATGTATAAACTCATAATATAACTGTCATCGTAACCTTAAGCGTGCGGACCCTACGGGTTCGAGAACAATGTAGACATGACCGAGACACGTCTCCGGTCAATAACCAATAGCGGAACCTGGATGCTCATATAGGCTCCTACATATTCTACGAAGATCTTTTATCGGTCAGACCGCATAACAACATACGTTGTTCCCTTTGTCACTGGTATGTTACTTGCCCGAGATTCGATCGTCGCTATCCCATACCTAGTTCAATCTCGTTACCGGCAAGTCTCTTTACTCGTTCCATAGTACATCATCCCACAACTAACTCATTAGTTGCAATGCTTGCAAGGCTTCAGTGATGTGCATTACCGAGAGGGCCCAGAGATACCTCTCCGACAAGCGGAGTGACAAATCCTAATCTCGAAATACGCCAACCCAACATGTACCTTTGGAGACACCTGTAGAGCACCTTTATAATCACCCAGTTACGCTGTGACGTTTGGTAGCACACAAAGTGTTCCTCCGGCAAACGGGAATTGCATAATCTCATAGTCATAGGAACATGTATAAGTCATGAAGAAAGCAATAGCAACATACTAAACGATCGGGTGCTAAGCTAATGGAATGGGTCATGTCAATCAGATCATTCAACTAATGATGTGATCACGTTAATCAAATGACAACTCTTTGTCCATGGTTAGGAAACATAACCATCTTTGATTAACGAGCTAGTCAAGTAGAGGCATACTAGTGACACTCTGTTTGTCTATGTATTCACACATGTATTATGTTTCCGGTTAATACAATTCTAGCATGAATAATAAACTTTTATCATGATATAAGGAAATAAATAATAACTTTATTATTGCCTCTAGGGCATATTTCCTTCACCATAGCCATTCCGAGATATATTGCCATACAACTTTCCACCGTTCCGTTCATGACACATTCGTCATTGTCATATTGCATATCCCGGTACACCGCCAGATGCATTCACATATAGTCATATTTTGTTCTAAGTATCGAGTTGTAATTGTTGAGTTATAAGAAAAATAAAAGTGTGATGATCATCATTATAGAGCATTGTCCCAGTGAGGAAAGAATGATGGAGACTATGATTCCCCCATAAGTCGGGATGAGACTTCGGACGAAAAAAAGAGAGGCCAAAGAAGCCCAAATAAAAAGAGGCCATAAAAAGAAGAAAAGGCCCAAATAATATATATATATATAAATGATGAGAGAAAAAGAGAGAAGGGACAATGTTACTATCCTTTTACCACACTTGTGCTTCAAAGTAGCACCATGATCTTCATAGTAGAGAGTCTCTCATGTTATCACTTTCATATACTAGTGGGAATTTTTCATTATAGAACTTGGCTTGTATATTCCAATGATGGGCTTACTCAAAAATTGCCCTAGGTCTTCATGAGCAAGCAAGTTGGATGCACACCCACTTAGTTTCTTTTTGAGCTTTCATATACTTATAGCTCTAGTGCATCCATTGCATGGCAATCCCTACTCACTCACATTGATATCTATTGATGGGCATCTCCATAGCCCGTTGATATGCCTAGTTGATGTGAGACCATCTTCTCCTTTTTGTCTTCTCCACAACCACCATTCTATTCCACCTATAGTGCTATATCCATGGCTCACGCTCATGTATTGCGTGAAGATTGAAAAAGTTTTGAAAAGTTAGAGCATGAAACAATTGCTTGGCTTGTCATCGGGGTTGTGCATCATTTAAATACTTTGTGTGGTGAAGATGGAGCATAGCCAGACTATATGATTTTGTAGGGATAACTTTCTTTGGCCATGTTATTTTGAGAAGGCATAATTGCTTTATTAGTATGCTTGAAGTATTATTATTTTTTATGTCAATATAAACTTTTGTCTTGAATCTTTCTAATCTGAATATTCATACCACAATTAAGAATATTTACATTGAAATTATGCCAAGTAGCACTACGCATCAAAAATTCTCTTTTTATCATTTACCTACTCGAGGACGAGCAGGAATTAAGCTTGGGGATGCCTGATACGTCTCCAACGTATCTATAATTTTTGATTGCTCCATGCTATATTACCTACTGTTTTGGACTATATTGGGCTTTATTTTCCACTTTTATATTATTTTTTGGACTAACCTATTAACCGGAGGCCCAGCCCAGAATTGCTGTTTTTTTGCCTATTTTAGTGTTTCAGATAAACGGAATATCAAACGGAGTCCAAACGGAATAAAATCTTCGGGAACGTCATTTTCTCACCGAATGTGATCCAGGAGACTTGGACCCTGCTCCAAGGAACAAAAGAGGCGGCCATGAGGGTGGGGGGCGCGCCCCCCTGCCTCGTGGGCCCCTCGTTACTCCTCCGGCATACTTCTTCCTCCTATATATACACACGTACCCCCAAACGATCAGAATAGGAGCCAAAAACCTAATTCCACTGCTGCAACTTTCTGTATCCACAAGATCCCATCTCGGGGCCTGTTCCGGAGCTCCGCCAGAAGAGGGCCGTCATCACGGAGGGCTTCTACATCATCATAGCCTCTCCGATGAAGTGTCAGTAGTTTACCTCAGACCTTCGAGTCCATAGTTAGTAGCTAGATGGCTTCTTCTCTCTCTTTGAATCTCAATACAAAGTCTCCCCTCTCTTGTGGAGATCTATTCGATGTAATCTTCTTTTTGTGGTGTGTTTGTTGAGACCGATGAATTGTGGGTTTATGATCAAGTCTATCTATGAATACTATTTGAATCTTCTCTGAATTCTTTTATGTATGATTGGTTATCTTTGCAAGTCTCTTCGAATTATCCGTTTGGTTTGGCCAACTAGATTGGTAGTTCTTGCCATGGGAGAAGTGCTTAGGTTTGGGTTCGATCTTGCGGTGTCCTTAGCCAGTGAAAGAAGGGGCAGCAAGGCATGTATTGTATCGTTGCCATCGAGGATAACAAGGGTTTATTTCATATTGCATGAATTTATCTCTCTACATCATGTCATCTTGCTTAAGGCGTTACTCTGTTTTTAACTTAATACTCTAGATGCATGCTGGATAGCGGTCGATGAGTGGAGTAATAGTAGTAGATGCAGAATCGTTTTGATCTACTTGTCACGGACGTGATACCTATATACATGATCATGCCTAGATATTCTCATAACTATGCTCAATTCTGTCAATTGCTCAACAGTAGTTTGTTCACCCACCATAGAATACTTATGCTCTTGAGAAAATCCACTAGTGAAACCTATGGCCCCCCGGTCTATTCTCATCATATCACTCTCCATTACTTTAATCTTACTTTGCCTTTACTTTTCACTTTGCATCTTTATACCAAAAATACCAAAAATATTATATCTATCAGATCTCACTCTCGTAAGTGACCGTGAAGGGCTTGACAACCTCTAATCGCGTTGGTTGCGAGTAGCTATTGCTTTGTGCAGGTACGAGGGACTTGAGCATGGGCTCCTACTGGATTGATACCTTGGTTCTCAAAAATTGAGGGAAATACTTATGCTACTCTCCTGCATCATCCCTTCCTCTTCGGGGAAAACCAACGCAAGCTCAAGACGTAGCAGCCACCCACCAGTTCCTCGACGACCGCTTTCAGCGTCATCTCCGAGGCACTTCTCTGCTCATGCAGCATCTTCCAGCCAGTGGCCTCCTCCTCCTTCTCGGCGACTAACTTGAGGAGCTTCACATTGTCATCCATGAGTTGCTCGACGAGGCCGGTCGCCTTGTCAACCGAGGCATCGCTGATCTTGAGCAGCTTCATCAAGCCGTCGACGAGCTCCTGTTGCGTAGTGATGCCAACGAGAATGTCGTCGTCGCCGGCGAAGGACTTCAGGAACGTCGGCTCGTCGTGATGGCCGACGTCACGAATGCGCTTGTGAGAGCCCTCGCGTGCCCGTGAGAGCTCGTTCGAGGGCTCCGCGGTGCCCCGAGACATCTCTGTTACGGCCGCGGCTTCGCGGCGGGACCTCTCTAGTGCTTCCGCAGCCTTGGTCTTTGCTGCCTAGTTATATGTCCACCCTAAACTCCTCCTACCGGTCATGGCGGAATGACTTGACAGAGAAAACCAGTTTTGTGGGTGATGAGGAGAGCAACTGTGAAGTAATTTTCGAGTGGGTAGTTTTTATAGCCCGGTGCTAAGTGTGAACACATATTAGTATGATAGGTGTGAATAGATTTGCAATTACTTATCGCGTTGTAATCAGCAATGTGACGAGAAACAAGGTCAAAATTTATTGATGCCACGTGTTATTTATCACACAAGTGTTAACATAAGGAAACATATGTGTAACTTACTAATCATCGCACACGAGTACTCGCAGACGCATCGTGTGCGATATTCCTAGCCACAGCAGGCACCAAGTTTGCATTTTTCAAAGTTTTTTGCACACACATAATCGCACATGGACTAAATGTATTAATCATCTGTGTTGTAATTTCTCATCGCAAACAGTTCATCCGAGTCGGCTGTTTGCCACGTATCACACACATCTTGTTAAGTTGAACCGTTTCTGTTGTGTTCGCTAATCGAAAACAGTTTGTCCGAGTGAACCATATGCCCTATATCACACACACCTTGATCTGGCTAACCGTTTATGTTGCACACCCTAATAGAAAATGATTCATCGGAGCAAACTGTATGCAGTATATCGCACACACATTGATATGGCTGCCCGTTTTTGTTGTTCTGCCTCATCGCAAACAGTTCGAACGGGTTAACCGTGTAGCCTGAATCGCACACGCAACTAAAATCTGAACCTTGTTTGATGCATCCTCCATCGAAAATGTTTTGCACCTTTTTTGATGGATTTTTACACCACCATTTGCGATTATGGCATCGCACACAGTTTCGTCGAAGGGTCTCTGATTGTAGTGTCGCGTTAGCAGCATCCTGTAGTAGTGACTATTGGGTTTAAGACCAAAGTGGCTGGTGCTTGGACTGATATGGCTCTTGGCTCGTCATCGGCGGTGAAGGTTATCACCATGTCGTTCCAAGGATTTACTGTAGCTACCTGGTTGATTTCGACAAGGTCACGTAGTGCCCTCTTGCGCCGGTTGTTGGAAGAAAAGGTCTCGAAGACCGTAAAAATGTTGAGATCGACAATTTCTGAAGAGTGCCTCTCTGGAGTAATGCTGGCAAGGATGGCCTCACCGCTTTTAGCCACCTGTCGGAGTACCGAACATGCCCGAAGGCTATGTGTTGGTTCGATATTCGGTGTTGTGTGTATCTGACAAGGTTTATCGAGCAGGTCATCGAGGACAGTTCTATGTCCCGTAAAGGACTTCACTTTTTTTGTCCATGGGATGATGATCAGGTGCCCCGTAGGGGTGCGTCCTTTTTGTCCGTCCAGTGGGCTGCTTGAAGGCCGGAGGTTCCCACCGAGCTATTTGTGCCCTCCAGGTGCTTTCCATTGCACTGTACTTCTGTATGATGTGTGCCAGATTTGAAAAGTACCGTATGTAGTGGCGGTTGAGGGCGTTAAGGATTCCCTCGTCCGTGCAATTGCGGCGAAATATCGAAACCACATCATCGTCACGGCAGTCCTTGATCTTGTTTTTGACAAGGAGGAACCTGGCCCAAAAGTGGTGGACTGTTTCCTCAGTTTGCTACCGCACGTACATTAGGTCGCATACGTCTGGAGGACCCGAGTTGTTTGGGAAATATTGCATGTGGTGGGTGGGCGGGTTAAAATCTGAATCCTGACCCACTATTGCAACCGTAATTTGAAGAATTTGTAAGGTCACCGGTCTAGGGTCCGGAGTGTCCTGGAAGTCTTCGGGCTCAACGCCTGGTTCTATGTTCGAAGGACATGAGGTCTCTTCCTGAAGATGGGTATCCGGCTCGTGTGGCTCGGAGATCCGAACATAGCTTCTTCTCAGCTTAGGAGGAGAAGTGTCATCAGCTTGTTCCTCCACGACCGCTACCATATGGGTGATTGATGAGGACCTAATTTCCCTCTAATCGGGTTTAAGCCCAATCCGATCATAGTCTGTTGCTACTTCCAGGGCGGTGATGCCATCAAGTAGTTCGTTTAAACACGATACATCTACTGGATCCATCTTTTCGGGGTGTTCGAGGCTGACGTGAAGACGATGTTTAGCGATCTCGAGGGTTGCCCCTAGCTTAAAGGCCGTACGGGCGCCCATGGTGAAACTGCCGAGCTAGAGGAGCTGCCCTGAAGCTAGGGTTTCTCCAGAGGTAATGTTGTTGTTAATGAACAGGTGAGCCATCAATCCCACCATCGACGGCACAGTGGAACTCTCAATGAAAGCACCAATGTCGGTGTCAAAACCGGCCGATCTCAGGTAGGGGGTCCCGAACTATGCGTGTGAGGATCAAAGGTAAAATGAGACAGGGGAGACACAATGTTTACCCAGGTTCGGGCCCTCTTAATGGAGGTAAAACCCTATGTCCTACTTGATTGTATTCGATGAGTATAGGGGTTACAAAAGTTGATCTACCTCGAGATCGTAATGGCTAAACCCTAGATGTCTAGCCTATATGATTTCTAATAGCCTCTACGGACTAAAACCCTCCGGTTTATGTAGACACCGAAGGGGCCTAGGGTTGTATAGAGTCGGTTTATAGAGAAAGGAAATTATACATCCGGATGCTAGGCTTACCATCCACGCAAAGGAGAGTCCCATCCGGACACGGGGGAAGGTCTTCTATCTTGTATCTTCATGGCCCATCAGTCCGGCCCAAGCTGCACAGCTCGGACACCTGAGGAACCCATAATCCAGGACTCCCTCAGACATCAAGACCAGTAGATTGTGAGAAGACTAACAACATTCTCTTAAGAGCCAACAATTGCTTCTCATTGGCTAGCACAATTATCAATGTGTCATCAACATACTGCATAATTGGGTAATCCTTGTCATGACAAGGAATGCGCAATTGCATCTCCCCTTTTTGATGCATATCATTAACCACTGACTGCAATAAGTCTGCAGCCATGACAAAGAGAAGGGGTGAAACAGGATCCCTTGCCTCACACCTTTTTTACAGACAAATTGCTTGTGAGGCACACCATTCAAAAGAACTGAGGAAGTACCAGAGGACAACAATTACTTTACCCAACTGATCCATTTGGCATTAAACCCTTTGTGCTTCAGAATCTCAAAAATAGCTTCATGCTCAATGGAATCAAAAGCCTTCTCAAAATCAAGCTTAAGAATTAGGATGGGCCTCTTAGACTGATGACATTGATGCAGGTACTCTAAAGTCTAACCAATGCAAACCTAAATGGTTCTTGATTTTATAAAACCATACTGTTTTTTATGAATGCACATCATGATCAACTCCTGGACTCTATTAGCAACCATCTTGGATAGAAACTTAACTCCCATACTAGTCAAAGAGATTGGCCTGTAATCCCCTACCAATTCAGGTGAGAGTTTCTTAGGTATGAGAGTAATGAAAGACCCATTGATATTTTCCAATTTAGCTCTGCCTTCATAAAAGTCATGAGCCAAAACATAGAATTCATTTTTAATGATGTGCCAACATTTTTTAAAGAAGAGACCATTGAAACCATTAGGTCCAGGAGCTTTATCAATAGGCATATGTTTAACTACTGAGTCCATTTCCTCCACAGTAAATGGTTTGGTTAAAATATCCAAACCAGGCACATGCTTTAGCAAAGTGCATAGATCAAAACCCATGGTAATGCCTCTAGAAACCCCCATCCTCCCTTTAAAAGCACTGCAAATCATCCCTTCCATTTGTGTGTGTTCAGAGATAACTGCACCATCAGGATGCTACAAGCTAGGAATGGAATTCCTTCTAAATCTTTCAGTGGCCATGGCATGGAAAAATTTGGTGTTTTCCTCAGCCACCTTGATGTACTTGATAGTACACCTCTTCTTCCAATACAAATACTGCAGGTGCAACAACTTCTCCATATGAAGCTTAACAATTTTTCCTGAAATTAAATTCCTGCCTAAACAATGTCTTGATTTCCTCCAAGTTGTCCAGCAGTAAAATGACCTTATTACATTTAGCAATGAGCAACTTCATCTTAGAGAGACCAGTTTGCCACTTCTTAAGATCTTGTCTAAGAGTCTTAAGCTTGTCGGCAATGATTGCAGAAGAATGTATTTTGTAAGATGGCTTGCTCCATGAGTTCTGCACACACTCAAGAAAACCTTCCATTTGGACCCAGTAATTCTCAAACCTGAAGATTTTACACTTTGGCAGAGTGGTTTTAATTACCACAAGCCAAGGCACATGATCTGAAGCAGTCCTAGCTAAAGGAAGAGCCTCAGTGATAGGATAAACAGAGATCCAATTGGTGGATGAAAAACCAGTCCAGTTGTTCCAACAAAGGTGAGTCCTACATGTTAGACCAGGTGAAAGATCTCCCCTTAAGAGGCAACTCTAGAAGGCCAAGGTGCCCAATAATTTCATTTAAAATAAAGATATCATTTATACCCCCTGGCATATTTCTGTTTTCAGCGGATCTGATGAAGTTAAAGTCCCCAATGGTCAACCAGCTGTATTCAACTGGGATATTTAAATTATATAGCCATGACACAAAAATATCTTTGGCCTCACCCCGACATGGCCCATAAACAGACACCAAAGACCACTGCACATTATTCTGCCTAGAGGTAAAACGGACAACCACAACATAAGGTTGCACCTCCACTAGCAAACCAGATAAAACAGAGGAATTCCAGACCACAAGGATCCCCCCAGAGGCACCCACAGAAGGTGCAAAAGCGAAAGTATCAAACTGTTTGGGACAGAAGCCCTTATTTCCGTGATGTCAAAGTTCTCACATTTGGTTTCTTGAAGACATTCTACCACACATTGGCTCTCATCAATTTTCTATTTGACAACACGTTTCCTGGCAGGAGAGTTAAGCCCCCTCACATTCCAACACAACACACTCCAGCTCTTGCAATTATAAGTACACATAATAAACCACGACTGAATGGTAGCATAAAAGCACTACAAAATAGCACTTCAGATAGTTCAGCCCCAAAACACAGAAAGGTTTCAAACCTAAATTATTACAAGGATGATAACACGCTAGCAGATAAAATAAAAAGGACATGGCCACTTTATGGGCATGGCAAACCCATAAAAACATAGAACAACTAATCATCTCCACCAGTCGGGTTGTCTTCTTTAGGATTAGCCATAGGCTTATCCATAGTGAGCTGCTCATCAGGTATCTGAATATCATGGTCAATCTCTTGAATCAGCCTGATAAGAGTAGGAGGTGGCACTGCATTTGAGTCATCAGCACCAGGAAGATCCTCAGATAGAGATGCAGTCAGGGCTTGCACTTTGGCTTCTTCTTCTTGGGTTCCTGTTGTAATTCCTGCAAGACAGGCTTGTAACCATCCCTCTTAACTAAACCATGGGTGCATCTTCTAACTTCAGTGTCTGTAATGGGCGTACGAGCCAGAGTCTTTTGACGGCGAGACTTCTTCCTGTCACATTGCACAGAGAAGGAGAAAACCTCATCAGGCTAGACCACCGGAGTCGCATCGAGCATCTCCTGACTGAAAACCAGTGGCTCGGAAAGAGAACTGTCAGACATAGATGGTTCTGAAAAGAGGGCTTTAGCAAAAGGCTGAGGCTTGTTCAAAACCTGTGCCTCCCTCCACTGCAGTTGCGAGAGGACTTAAACATCATCAAAGGCAATGGCCCAGCTCCTCTTAGACAACACTATGGGCTGCAAATCCAACACATGCATCTGTTGAGGAATTTCATACCCGGGGCAGAACAGCAAAAGAGATTCAAATGATCTTTTCCAAGCCATCTCTGGTGGTAGGACTGGCCCATAAACAAGCTTGACAGAAGCAAGAACAATTCTATCAAACTGAATAGCAGGCGGGTGATATGGCACGATGGCCCAATCATTAACATCAAAGAACTGCTGAGGGGGCTCTTCCAACTGAACTTCAAACTCAGATTGCATTGAGTTGTCAATTACCATATATTCTTGATCTTGAGCAGGCTGAACATTAGGGTTTTGGCCATCTTGCTGGTCAATATCATCATCACCCCACTGAGCATGGCCCCAGTTATCAGGTTCAACCTGATTATGCATTGGGGGAGGCACCGGAGGAAGATCATTCCATCCAATAGCAGGATAGGGAGGCAAAAAAAAGTTGTGAATATCTGGGAACAGAGCTCTTGGCAAGGGATGTGGATTACTATCGGATGGCATTGGATATTCGTCCTCAGGTATTTGGTCTGCAAAATTTGCACCTAAAATATAGCACGTTGCTGTCCATGAGACCTTAGCACCACCATAAGCTGCATAATCCGTAAAAACCACATCTCTCGGGACCAAGATATCTTCTGGGAAAGATGCAAACACAATCGATCTGACCATGTGTGGATAATCTTCAACCCAATGCTGAAACTTGCCAATAGTATTGACAGTGGCGCGGATATTCTCTGTGTTACGAAGATCAAGAGGAATTCCCAGAAACATCAAACAACCATCACGAAAACCATGAGCTCCCCTAAAACCAACCCCTTCATCATGCTTGTGGAAGCGAACAAAAGTATCATTTCCCAACGGCTGTGGCGGCAATTGCAAAAGAGGGAAACAAACTCCAACATCCCATAGCTGGAACAAACCCACACCGCAAACCCAAGGCTGAGCAGACTGAACCTTAACTCCTCTGTGCTCCCAGAAATCCACCACATCTTCATGCGCATGTCCCACCTAATTCGGCAGCGGAAATGGCATAACCTCCGCCACAATGTACTTCTCATGCCGCTTCACAATCAGGGATGACGGCGAGATGAAAGTCCTCGACACGCGATTGGGACCACCATCAATGATGTGGTGGCCCACAGGCACGTACCGAAGAGGATCAATGGCAAAGACTACCATGGGCTCAGAAGGGAGAGCTGTGGGTGCCGAAGCCGGGGATGAAGATGGTGGTGGAGGAGTCGCCGGAGGGCTGCCTGCAGGGTTTTTTGGTGGAGAGGATAATGGACTAGACGAGACGGCCCTGACAGAAGGGGTGGCGGCAGACTCGAGACCGGTATTGGGAACCGGAGGAGTCGGCTGATATTTTGGCCTCCAAAAAAAACCCAGCTCAGTTGCAATCTTACAATCCCACTTACTATGGCCCACACATGAGCATGCCAAACAAACAATTTTGAGGGGGCAATTTTTTTCAAAATGACCAGATAAAGAACATTTTTGGCAAGTCAAGATCTCATCAACTATATTATCAATCATGGTTTCAAAAGCATTTTGCGCCTCCTGAGACTCTGGAATTTCCTGAAGAGGGCTAAATGGACTAGGCCCAATCAAATCAGTGGAGGGGCTCGAAATGGGTGAAATGGGCCTAGGAGCAGAGGGCCCATTGGTACAGCGAGGTGCTATACAAACTGTTTTTAGCCCCTTTCGGCGATGACATTTGGAACCGTCGCCAAGTGAGTGTGGGCGATGGGGGGTCCTTCCCAGACGACCTAGAAAACCACTGGGGATAGGGAGCCAAGATGAATATACATTACTCCTACTCGTTTGTGCTTGCATTGCCATCGCAGTCGGTATTCTATGGTGCTATGTTTACGATGCGCGGCCCATCACAAACGGTTCACTATTATAAAACGTGTATGATAAGTAGACAATCACACACATTCACTTTTCCCAAACCGTATGTGATAACTAATTAAGAAGACTAGTCGCCAACCCGTGCCTTCGCACGGGCTAGTTTATTTGAATAACTATTTGGACAGCACTATTATAGTACAACACTGTTCTAATCCCAGGATTAGAATAACTATTTGGATCATGTAAGGCCCTATATAGGCGCAACAGGGATCCGCCTGAACTCCCGAGAAACCCATCTGACCGGTACACAGAAAAAAACCCACCCACCCCACCCGCTTCCCCCGACCCCCTTCCCTAACCACCCGATCCCACCTGCCCTCTCCTCCACACCGCATCGCGCCGCCGGCGCCTCCCTCCCTTGCCCGCGCCGCCGCTAGCCCCCTCCCTGGCCCGCACCGTCGCCTCCACCCACTCGCCACCCTCCCACAACTAAACACGAGGAGGCTACCCAACCAACCCGCATCAACGTCGGCGCCGCCCCAGCCCTAGAAATGCGAGCCGCCGCCGACCAGCATCCTGCGCCACCGTTGCCCCGCCCCTGCCTCTACCGTTGCGCCACCCCGCCCCCTCTGATCCATCCACTATCGTCACCGGATCCGGCCGCCCCGATGGCCTGCCTTCCCCATCGGGCCATCGCCCCGGCTTCCCCATTATGCAGCCGCTCGCCCTCCCCGTCGCCACCAACCGCCCCGCCGCCGGTCCCCGTCCCCCATTCCCCTGCGTTCCTGGATCTCTCCTATCCCCGCCGCCTCCCACCACATCCGGTGACCAGGAACACCCCCGGTCAGGCGCAGGAGTTGCACGCGACCTCCAGCCACCTCCCGTTCACCCACCTGCTGTGCTGGTAACCACCTACCCCGCCCAGATCTACCAGAGCGCTCGCCGGATCCTGCCTGATCACCGGTTCCCGTGACATAGGCAGCCGCCGGATCGGCTGAGCCGCTGCAACGCCTGCAAGAAAGCTTGACGGTGGCTTCCCCTGCTTCTTCCTGTGTGTCACTGGAAGGCCCGCGTCCTCGCGCGACGCCACCATTGGAGAAAATCCCGTGCAAACAGCAGGTCACCGGAGAAAGGTCAGGCTGCAACTGCTGGATCGCACCGCCATGGCCAGTCACCTCGCGACATCGACAAACTGCCAAGGCCTAAGTAGCGATCTGTCCGAGGCTAAAGCTCGACCTTCATGCTTGTATCTTCATCAAAGGAGATCCCCCTACTGCACCTCCACCTCCTGTTGGATCCCACCGGTAGAACTCTTTCTCTCATTGATGCGATTTCACCAAAACAAATGCATGTTCATGCTTGATTGCAAAATATATTATTTCTAGATGCCAACAAGAACCTATCGCTTGTTGTTTATTTTTGTAACAGTGTGTAATCCATATGTTTGATCTAAGAAAAAGAAATGTGTCATAAGTTCAAATACGCCAATTGCTGAAGTTCAAAATTCTTATCAAGAACAAAAATGCATGCTCTCTAAAGTTGCTTGTGTTTATGACCAAAAATATAAAAAATGTTTTCTCTAGAACAAATACTATGCGACATTTGCTTCCCTCTAAACATAAATTTTCATTTCTGCTTTATATATTTCCAACTATAAAAGTAGACACTATGTATAGTGATATATTTCCAACTATAAAAGTAGGCACTCTAATGTATAGTCATATCTTTGTTTAAAAAATAGAGAAACATAGTGAGAAAGGTTGTAGAGCCCTATGAAGTTCAGTTTGTTTTGCTTTTTGAAGTTCAATTTGTTTCGCTTTTTGAAGTCCAGGTTGTTGATTGTCTGAAGAGAAAGCTTGCTTCACTTGCACTCCTCTATCTAGTCCTCTGTGGTGATCTCCTCGACTCCTCGGTTTCTAAGGAAAATATAAGTACGATGTTTAATTCAAAAAAAGATGGTTTGATGCTTATTTAAAAATCATATTTTTTTTCTCAAAATAAAACAAAGAAGTTCAAATTAAAATAAGAGAGAAGTTCAAACTTTATAAAAAAACTCAGATTTTTTCTCGTTACTAAAGAATAAAATGAAAAAGTTCAAATTAAAGTGAAGAAAGCACTAATTATTTTAAAATAGAATATGAAAAGTGCGATATTACATTGCATTAAAAAAGAGGTTTACGAAAACTTACGGGGATGCTGATATTTTAAAAATCTAGAAGTTCAAGAAAAATGAGCGAGAAGTTCAAATAAAAAAGGTACTTCAAAAATCTCTATAAAAATGATTTTCCCCTTTCTAAAAAAATCAGAGAAGTTCAAATTAAAAAAGAGGAGCATTTCAAAATAATTTATATTTTTTCCTTCCCAAAAACACTAGAATTTCAAATTAAAATAACTATGTGGTTCAATGTTTATAAAGAAAAAGGATTTTCCCCGTTAATAACAAATGAAACTAAGAAGTTCAAATTAAAATAATGAAGCAATTCAACGTTTCCTCTTAGTGCCCACATACTATATTTATTTTTGTAAAAGTGTTTATTCCTAGAAGTTCAACTTTAAATAATTGAGCAGCTCAATATGTTAAAGTATGTGGTGTACAAAAAAGAGAGGACTTAGTTGGCCCACACACAACACAAAAACATCGGTCTAAAACATCATGTTGTGCAGTTTCTTGTTTCGTATTATTTCGTGAAGTTCAACGGTATGTATGGATGCAAAAAAAGTATTTTTGATATGTTAGTTTTAATTCAAAAATTACAAAACACCAAGTAAGTTCAAATACTAGAAGAAAAGGAAGTCCAAAAATGAAGAAAAAGAACAGAAAAAATACAAGACATGAAAAACAAGAAAAAAAACAAAGCCTCACCCAGAAATTGTTTACTCTCGAAGTTCATTGTCTTGACGCCCGGCGAGAAAATTTTGCGAAGTCCAAATTATAAAAAAAATCGAAGTTCAAATTGTAAAAAACATGTATTTCTCCGTTTCTAAAAATGAAACAGAGAAGTTCAAATAAAAAAAGATCAGTTTTACTTTTGTATAAAAAAGACTTTCCCATTTCTAACAACAAAACCAACTAGTTAAACTAAAAAAGATAGGAATTTCATTTTAACAAATATGAATTTTCCTCATTTCTAAAAAAGTAAGAAGATCAAATTAAATAAAACGAAAAGAGTTCATTGTCTCTAGAAAAAAGCAATTTACCTTTTTTGAAATAAACATAGAAGTTTAAGTAAAAACATAGAAGTTCAAATTAAAAATAAGAGGAAGTCCGAAGTTTATAAAAACATAGAATTTACAAGTTAAAAAAATTGATGCTATTTTTGGCATTTTGAAAACTACCCATAAATGGAGACGAATTTGGAAAAAATTGATGGAAAAATTTGCTTCTCAAACATAATCTTTCCAGTGGTATATCATGCGCATTATTCCCATAATATAATTTGAATGTTTTATGCATATAATTCAAAACAAGTCTTAGCATGTTCAAAATGTGTTGTTAACTAGTCATGATTTGTTAAAAAAATACTTTCCAGTGCAATCATTTGCTCAAAAATCGATGAGTGCTTTAGGAGTTTGGGACAATTTTTTTACAAAGAAGTTCAAATTGAAAATGGCCAGAAGTTCACGTGCTGCATGGTGTGTGTTTTCATATAAGAAAAATAGAATAAAAAGTTAAAGTATAAACATTTTGCTGCTAGAAGTTTAGGTGCTCAGCATAGGGAAGTTCAAAAACTTGTTGTTAGAGAGGTAATTTGCATTATATATCATTTGTGCAAGTCCGATGAATGGGTGAGAAATTACGAACAAAAATGCGTGGTAGAAGTTCATAATGAAAACATCAGGAAGTTTCGATGATTATAGAAAACTCATATTTTTCCTCGTTATTCAAGAATGGAAACAAGAAGTTCAAAAATTAAATAACATGAAGTTCAACTTTTAATAAATAGAGGGCCTCAAAATTTCGTGAAAGAAGATTAAGAAATAATACCAGGAAGTCCATATTAAAAAGATGGAGAAGTTTGATGATTATAGAAAATTCAGATTTTTCTCGTTATTAAAGAATGGAAACAAGAAGTTCAGAAATTAAATAACAAGAAGTTCAACTTTTAATAATAGAGCGCTTAAAAATTTCATAAAAAGGGATTAAGAAAATCAGATTAAAAATCATAAAAAAACTCAGATATATTCACGTAACCTAGAGAAGTTCAGATTGATAACTGCCAGAAGTTCACGTATTACACGGTGTGTATTTTGTATTAAAAAGAATAAAAAAACAAAGGCTTTCAGATGAAAAACTTTTAAAACCATCGCGAGTATCAGAAAATAATCAACACGGGAAAGTTGCATGTTTACAGCAGCTTTCCATCGGTATATCACTCGTTGAATTCCGGGGAGTGGATGGAGAACTATGAGTAGTGGATGGAGATCTGCGAGCAAAAAAATCACGTCGAAAACAGAGTGAAGTTCAGGTAGACATGCTGAGAAGTTTAGGTTCTTCACGCGGTGCATTTTTGAAGAATCTGTTTCGCGATAGAGGCAAAACAAATGATCCCGCCGTTTTCGAAATTACTTGAAAACGGCTAAGAATCAGAGAAAACCATCAACATAAAAAAGTTTCGCATATTCCGTAGCTTTTCAATGATATATTATTTGCCCAATTCCGATAAAGTTTGTAGAAATTACGGCGAAAATACGTTTTTCGCCATTTTCGAAACTGACTTAAAACCGTAAAGAATTGGGAGAAACAATACATACCAAAAAGTTTCGTATTTGTTCAAGCTTTCCAACGCCATATCATTTGCTGCATTCGGACGCACGGTTAAATAACTAGCTCGAAAATACGAACTCGGTAGGACTTGGACCATTCAAAATTACTCTTAAACCATTCAAAATTGGAAAAAAAACTTTCAAGATGAAAAAGTAGGACATTTTCATAAGCTTTCCAATGCCATATCATATGCCTCCATTGGATTAGCCGTTTCAAAATGACATCGTAAAAACGAAATCAGCTGTTCGGTTTACGAAATTTTACGCTTTTTCAAATTACGCTTTAACCATAGAGAATTAGAGAAAACTTTCAACATGTGGAAGGAGAGGTTTTGCAGCAGCTTTCCAACACCGTATTATATGCCTCATTCCGATAAACGGTTTAGAAATGCGATTGAAAATATGATTCACGTTTTTTATGCGAAGAAAAAACGGTTTTCAAAACTGCTCTTAAACCGCTTATATTTTGCCAAAAATTTAAGTTGGGTCATGATATTGGGGTTCATAGCTTTCCAACGGTATATCGCAAGCCCCATTTGGGCAATGTTGGCGGAAGTTCAACCTAGTTCATAGGGAAGTTCAACGTACTACTAGCGGGGCAGGTCAGGTTGTGATCAGAATATTATTCTGATCCCGTGATCAGAATAGTGTTTATGTGTGTATATATATATATATATATATATATATATATATATATATATATATATATATATATATATATATATATATATACCAATCTTTGTAGATTGTGGATCTTATTTAGCGGCCAACACACGTCAAACCTATTATGATTTAAATTTAAATTTTTATTATTATTATGGTTTAAACGGACATATATATTTAATTCCACTTCAGGGTTATTTCATACTGTTCTAGTCCATATTTTATCGTCCTTATGTAATTGATATGTATAAATTTAAATTTATAATTTCTGTATTAATATAATTTAAACAAACATATACATTTAGTTTCAATTTTGTGTTATTTCATAATACTATAAGGGAAAACATTTTGGTATTAATATAGTTTAAACGAACATATACATTTAATTTCGATAGTATTATAGTTTAAACGAACTATACTATTTTGTGTTATTGCGTGCCTATAGATTATGCATATCCGCTGTATACTCAAAAGGCCATAATTCAGCAACATGAAAATTAGATTAAAAAACACTTGCATGCAAGTTATTTGTACTTGTAGTGAGATTGCATGATGGCGTCCCACTCCCATCCATATAACACGCTGAGAATTAGAAGAGCATCCGATGGCAGGACTTAGTGCTGCAGATGATCCAACATGTTGGTTGATATTTTTTCTGTCTGACAAAAGCTAGATCGATATATTACTATTAGTGATTCGTTGCATTTTCGTGGCATTCATGCTGTATCTATGAGATTGAAGGCATGAATAAATTAAACTTGCATCTGCTAAGTCAATAGACAAAATCATCACTTTTAATAAGAGAGATTAAGTAATCCATCCGCCCCCGATCAAAATCGCCAACTGTATAGTTGAAAAACAAACTGCATATGAAAGCGATAGACACAACACATGAAAAACCTGAACAAAATATCAGTGTGTACGTCCCTGATGCTGATCAACATTGACTCCAATACCAACCTTAGTGTAGCACATACTCTAGTTCTGATCAGACTGACCAAACTTTCAATCAATTGTTTTCAACAACAAAATATTAGTGTGCACCAATGTTTTGCAACAAAAGTCATCAAGAATACAACACGGCGCAAGCTCTATTGTAATAGTTAAAACTACGCAGCCAACAGAACCTATCAGTAGAACCTGGGTGCCCTTGCCGGCACTCTTCCAAACAACACCTTCTCCTCCCTGCAGCTCTTCGCGACCTGCACTACCAACCAATCCTTAGAGGTATTGCACACAACTCTAATTAATTAGATTACCCTTTCAGAATAAGAGTAGCCTAGATTTTTCAAAAATCAGTTAGTTACTTTTGGCGTGTGCTCCTACAGGGTACACATGTCCTAGATAAGATATATATGTGACATGTGCCTTTGGAACAAAGACACCACCATCAATTTGCAGCACATTGAGAATTAGTTTATTTGTGGGGCTATAGAATGAACTGTTCAGTACGTACGTGATGGGATAACTACGTACAGGACCAAGGGATTATGTACAATGGGTACAAGCAGGCAACTCTGCAACACAATTAGTAAATACTGGTTGAGCAACACGCACAAACCTGATTGGAGGAGAAGAGATGCTGCACACATTGGCCACCGCCACAGCTGAGGAGGAAATTGACCCAGGTGTAGAGGCCACGTACAAGCACATGTGAATTCTTCACCTTGCAGTTGTGATAAAAATCTACCAGGGATCAGAATTCTGAGGTTGGATGGCTGCCGGATAGAGTTTCCTCCATGATAGATTGTCTTCCTTTTTTTAAAGCTCCATGGCAGATCATCAAGGAGGAGGTTATTAGATATCTTATTTTGCAGGGATTGGGCAACCACGTGTCCTCCAGTGCCATAGATCAATTCGGATGAAGAAAAACTTTATAGCCTCTAGAAATAAACGTGTGTTAAATTTTTTTGGCTGGAAAGGCGATGCGGCAACAATTCACATATACAACCAATTTTGATGGAAGTCGATAGCGGCATGATAGGGAAACATGAAGAATATGTGTCAGAGGGAGACCCACAGCCAAAGAAAATCCAATAGAAGATTGAAGTGTAAACCAGCAAGAAAACAAACCTGATCCTGATGCGGATTGATCTAATAATCTCCTTAAGTACACGGAATCAATTTCCCAACCTACCTTATTCAGCTTGAGAGAGGCTATGCATTTGTTTTTCATTGGCGGAGACAGAAAGAGAGATCATGGAGAAGAGGAAGAAGCCATGGATGGAATTCTTTTCAACATGGGGAAAGTCCGATGGAGAATAGGAAGAGTCCATGAAGTAGGGAGGAAGATATCATGGAGTACTAATGAGGAAGAAACCGCGGAGTAGATTTTGTTTTTTCCCCGGAAGAGATAGAAATTGCTTTAATTAGAGGAGGAAAAAAAATCATGGATTAGGATCGTGTGGTGGATTTTATTTCTATAACAAACAAACAATTGGGGGACTTGAAGCAATGTTTTTTTCACAATTCATTAAAACTTCAGCCGTGAATTATATGCGTGCACGTGGATCTACACCGTAATTACTCGTTGGTCCCGCTAGATTGTAGAGATTGTTTAGATTTATATTATGGATTGATACGTGAGAGATTGCTTAGATTTATTTTTTTAGATAGTTTGAGTGGGGTTGTGGGAGAGATGTATACGTAGTTCTTTTTTACACGTGCGGAGATATATACATGAGAATTTTTTTCCTATTTGGAGAGAGATACGCGAGAGATTGTTTAGATGTTTTTTACAGATTGAGTGGGGTTGTGGGAGAGATGTGTACGTGAGACTTTTTCTATGCATGAGACATTGAGATATTTTAGTCGTGAGGGAAATATCTATGTGATTTTATTTTCTTTTGGGGAGATAATCATGAGAGTTCTACACGATAATAATTTGGTCCCACCTAATCAGCGGCTCCTAATTACTGATTAACATGGGAATTTATGTGAGAGTTTTTTCCTATTTGGAGATAGATACCTGAGAGATTGTTTAGATGCTTTTTTATAGATTGAGTGGAGTTGTGGGAGAGATGCATACGTGAGACTTTTTCTATGCATCAGACATTGAGATATTTTTGTCGTGAGGGAAATATCTATGTGATTTTGTTATTTTGGGGAGAGATTCATGAGAGATCTATACCGTAATAATTTGGTCCCACCTGATCAACGACTCCTAATTACTGATTAACATGGGAATTTCTAGGGAGTCCCTAATTAGTATAGGTATAGATTAGCTAAACGTCGTACGAGTGTCAGATAGGATTACGAAACGTCGGACCGCCGTAACATCGTCATACACGACAACTATCGCACATGCTATTCTGTGGTGCAATGTTTATGATGCATACTACATCAGAAATAGTTCATGGTTGTGAATCGTGTACGATAAGGCAACTATTACAAACGTTTAGTTTACCCGCACCGTTTGTGATATTGTCTGACATCGCACACGCTTTGCAAAGGGCAACTGTGTGCATGCTTGCCCACATTTCCTCTCTTTGAACCATGTCAAATTATGGTGTATATCGCAAACGTTTGTGTTTTACCAACCGTGTGTGCCATAACGACCTGGAGAGCGTAATTTCACCGTAATTTAGTTGCCGCTATTTCAAACTGTACATGATTTGAATTTGAATGTATGCTATAGCTTTATTCATATCCATCAGGTTCAAACAACCAATGCATTATTCGATTCATAGGTACATATGTTCAAGAATTACAAAAGAACCAAATAAAGAATGATGAACCATAGTTGTATACTTGTACTATTAAATACAGTAAAGAAAGAGGCGGAATACATTCTGGTTGCTGAACAAGGTGAAGCAGAATGCCCATATTGTGCCCTCCTCCATGCAGAAGGCACGCACGACTCTAGTCCAACCCCTTGTGATGGCCGACCGCCCATCCTTCACGGTCTTCATGAAAACATCTAGATAATCATCGTGTTCTGGTAGAAATACTTTACCCTTTGCATGCCCACCAATCATGTAGTTTGAGAGGTAATCTTGAGTAAACTGCTTTGGGAACCACTTCAAAGGAAAAAGATTCAGACATTGTCATCTAACACAACTCATTATGGGTAGTAAAAAGAAGGCTGCAGAGTTCTTACTTACCATCCCGCAGTTCGTTGTTGTCTTGGATATAATGTAAACAAATAGTTTAATTGCCATCTTTTGACCCATTTTTCTAACAATCTTTATCAGCTTCCTCAATTGATGCTGGTTCGTCGATATCTCATTTTCCCATACGCAGAAAGGGTCGAAGCGCGGATCTTTACCAATGACATATGTACCTAAAAGCACCAAGTTAATATTAGAAGCTAAACAACAATTGCACAATGATGTAGTACAACACTCTTTTATAATATCTTATAACATCCAATATACTCACATATTAGATGAATTAACATCTTATATTATGGGTCGGAAGGAGTTTATTGCATTCTTACAAATTATCGGCTGATTAACTGTTGTTGTATCCATGGGTTAGAGTTAGTTTGAGCTAGTTCGGGCTCAAATAGCCCTAAAGTATATCCAAACATGAGGGCTAGTTTGAGCTAGTTGCATCTAACCCACCCAAAAAAACTAGCCAACCCAAGAGGTGCTAATTGGAGCAAGTTTTCCTAGTGCATTTATTGTCAATCTAACCCTGTCATCCAAACACCTCTTTGAATGGAGTTAGTTCAGGGTTAGTCATGAGCTAGAAGCTAACTCTAACCTCTAGCTAAGTTGAGTATCCAAACAGGGTTGTGTTGTTGTTGTTTTTGTTGTTTGCTGCTCTTCTATTTATATCTTGACATCATCAGAACATTAAGGTAACACTCTTGCTTGTTGCTATGTAACCCAGGATTGCATATTTAGACATTAAGTACAGTGCATGTTGCTATGTAGCCTTAGATATATTACATATGGCGCTAGTCAACCTAACGGTAAATGGGTTATAGATATATTTAGTTAAAAGTCCGATTCACCGATTAATCCCTTATCCCCCGGCCTATATAGTACCAGCTACCGATATCCTGAACATTGAGTATATATAAGCCATGGGATGAAACTAACCTCGATGGAAAACAACAGTCGTTCCCAAAATTGTCCTGTGTAGGTACACCGAGAGGCATGTTAAGCACAACAAGCTAAACATCAACCAAAATTATCCATGGCAGACAAAATAATCTCCAAAAGATAGCTTCAGTGTGCAGGTTTAAGCACGCTAGTAAAGCAAAACAAGTGGAAAGGTGTGTTAACTGCAACAGGCCTAACATTTAACAACAAGCAAACATAGTCATTCAAACTAGTATTGTGTTTGTCTAAGTACACCGGTTATTCTTAAATAAAAATGGAAATGCGTGTTAACTACAAGATGTAGCAACCAAATGTAGTTATTCATAGTGGTATTGTTGAAACTGGTATTGACGAAATTGAACTGCACAGTTCATACTTGCACATATAGAACATCACGTTGTGAATAACTGGAATAAACAAGGCATACTACAACAACCAAAGATAACATTTGAAACTGGACATATGCTAACTACAAACACCCGAGCAATCAAAAAACTTTAAAAGCGGCATATGCTAGCTATAACAGGCTTAACACCAAGCAAATATATGCATTCCTATCGGTATGTTTAAAACTGGATTGATGAAACATACTGCACAGTAAATAATTGCACATATAGAGCATCACATTGTGAACAACTGAAATAAACAAGGCTTACTGCAAAAAACCAAATATAGCAATTAAAACTGGACATATTCTCACTACACTACAAAAGCGACTCGACAAAACAAATCATGGGTTTCCCCCTGTGAAGAGGCAAGGCAAAACAAATCATGGTTTTCCTCACTTGTCACAGATGGGCTCGTTCCCGTGGGAAGAGCACGGACCCTAGATGCGCTCCATGTTCTCGCCGATGGGCTCCTTACCCTTGGAAGAGCACGACTGTGGGGTGCCCTCCTTGATGTCACAGATGGGCTCTTTCCCCTTGGAAGAGCCGGAGAGGGTGCTTTCGTCGTGGTCGCCGTCGATGAGGTCTGACTTAGAAGCTGTGGATCCCAAGCCAGAGTCACAGAACGTGTCCTTTAGAAATCACAGAAGGAGCTCGATGGTGATGTAGGATGGCAAATTCTTGATAATGAGCCAGAGGAGATCAGCGGGCAGGGCCATGGATGAGTTTGGCGGTGGTTGAACCCGAGGGGTTGGGGGTGGGCCACTTAACCTGTCACATAGCCTACCTCAGGCCGTCGCTGTCGACGACCTTGATGTCGTAGCCGGCGTCCGGGACATACCCGCATACTCTAGCCCGCTGATTGAGTGCCTGCGGCCAGTAATCATTGTTATCTTCCTTGGCGACGTCGGGCGAAGAGACCGTGATACACCTCTTTTGGGCCAGTCGTTTCTCGAGCTCCACAGGAAGCATAGCCGGGCTTAGGCTATGACGCTCTGGAGTGGGGGATGGGGATGGGGATGGGGTTCTGTGGGAAAGGGGGCGTTTGGCAGCGTCATCTAAGAAACTCAGGGCAGCCTGGGTATGGAGATCGGTAGGTAAGCTGCACGGGCAAACCGGTAGATGTTGACAATGGAGGCCTTGTAGTGGCGGCGGCAGGGACCTTACTAGGATTTCGAGCGAGGGAGGGTGTGTGTGTGTGTGCACATGCATGCGCCCGAGGAGGTTTTGGTGTGTGTGTGTGTATGGAGGGGGGTTGTTTGAGGAAATGACGCGGGTACTAAAAAGTTTACTACACGGGAGTCAAATGTCGGGGCTATTGAAAATTTTCATGATGGTGCATGGCACACGGTTCGGAGATAACAACAGTGTGTTATGAAACAGAAAAACACTTAAGGCGGGCATATATTTTCAAGGGATGCAGGCGGGATTGGGAACAAGAAACATCACACACAATTGAAACATAATAACTGTGTGTTATCAAACAGAAAAAAGCTGCAGGTGGGTAGATATTTTTTAGAGGGGAAGCCTCATGGAGCCCAATGTACTTGCGGATGTGCGTGACAGGGGCACCGGCGTGGCAGACGGTTAGTTTGAGTGAACCGTGTTGGTTGCGCATCTGACTTGTCTAATGTTCATAAATTTGGCGAAAAATGATGCGAGAGAGGGTCAGAACACGAACACACTTGCATGTGGACCAAATTTATGTATGAAAAGGGTGGTTTGATGTTCCAATACCAAATGCAACTTCGATGTGGCACCTATCTCACAAAGTGCACGGTATTGCTTGCCCCCCACTCGTGTCGGCACGAAGGGAATCCTAAGCTATGAATGCATGCCCCCCAACTGAGGTTCACCTAGCAAAGTGCGAAGTAGCAGCCCCCCACACACCCACTTTTAGTCGGCGGTCCAGAGAGGCATCTCACCAAGATGGATCGTAAAACGGACCAAGTATAATCCACCTTGGTCGTACAACCTCTCTTTTGTTCTTGGTCAAAGTGATGGTCATCCATGTGACCCCGGAGATGGCCTAGCTCGCTAATAATCACGCAAGTACCTAGTCCCCGAAGACAACCACTGCCTGCGTGTGGCCCAAACATATGTATGGAGAGGTGTGTTTTTGAATACACAATGGAACAACTTTGATGCGGCACCGTGCTTTTGAACTAAAAATCCCCACAGTGATTGAGGGTTAGGTTGACGATGCATATGTATGTCACACCAAACTTCAAGCCGACGATGGGGATTCATGCATGCATGCATAGTATATGCGCTCAAACTTAGTTACATCTGAATCGCACCAACCTATACTACAATAACACGAACCAAAGGAAGAATCCGCCATGGTAACCTATCTTGTTGTCGGTCAAGGTGATCATCGATGTCCACACGCGCCCACGAATATATAGGGTTGTCACCGATAACCACGTGAGGGGGTGTACCCTTCGAAAACAACCACTACATGCATATGCATGGAGGTGATGCGTGCATGCATGTTTGAATACAATTCACAACATTGATGTGGCGCGTGCGTCGAAAATCTTACAGTCCCCACATAGAGCAAGATTGGTTCATGATGTGTCGTTGTACTAGCCACTTCGACTCGATGGGAGGGATTCATGCGCACACATGCATGTGTGTGTGTGTGCTCAAACTGTATCATGTCATCCCAAAGCATGACCTATATATACCGTATTACAAACCAAAAAATAATCCCCTCCTAAGTCAAAATTAACCTCTCTCGTTGTCAAGCAAAAAGTAGTGATCGACCAAGTGGGCCCACAGATGGAAAGTATCGACATCGCTGATAACCGCTTAAGTGGGTGCGAGAGGACAACCACTATCGCTTTACATGTGGGCCAAACATAAGTTGAATACCCAAAATGCACAACTTTGATGTGCCACATGCCTCAAAAACCATAAAGCCCCCACACAGCGAGGTTCATGAAGCGTGCTACATATGATTGTCCCCTTCCCCCTCTTCGGCGCATACAATATGCTCCTACCGTAATACAACCCAAAAGAATCCTCCTCGATGGTGAAATTAATTAACCTCTCCCAATGTAGGTCAAAGTGATGCATGCATCGATGATGGCCTCGTGGGCCCACAGATGGAAGCGTCACATGTGAGTGTCCTAGCTAGGATAACCACCGCCTGCATGCATGTGGCCCAAAGAGGTGTTGTGTGAAGTTTGAATAGCCAATTTCACAAATTTTGATGTGGCACGTGCCTCGGAAACCGAAAAGTCCCGACACTTAGTGAGGTGTACTTGTTCACGGACGCGTACGTATAGTTTATATTCTAGTCCCTCCCACCTCTTCGACACATACTATATATATACTCCCACCATAACACAAACAAAAAAGATTCTACCTTGCTGGTCAAATTAACCTCACTGCCGGCTGTTCGTCAAAGTGATGGACGACGACCTCGTGGGCCCACAGAAAGCATCACACGCGATTATCGATTGTCGTGTAGGACAATCATGGACTGCATGTGGCCAAAACATGTATGTATGAAAGGGTTGTGTAATGTTTTAAATAACGAATTCATGACTCTGATGTGGCACCTGCCTAACAAAATGTCCAACCCATACGGTGGCTCACAACTCGTAGTGTACCACGAGCCACCCGCCACCCCCAGACGCACACACCCACACACACACACCGCGAATCCACCGCAACTACGATGCATGTTAAGTAATCCCATGGTGAACTTATGCTACCAAAGGATGGACATTTTAATTTCGAAAAAAAACTGAGATCATTAAGATGTTTTAGTACATTGATTGATTTTCTACAGGTATAATGTGCAGAAATCAAATTTGAGCTACATGCACACGTGACAGTGCACCTAAATGGATTGCAAAAACACATGTGTCTCACTGGGTGCATGTTTACTCCCCATGCAAGAAATTTCAAACATTGAGAATCTTGATTTTTAAATGCTAGTACATCCAAAACTTATTTCAAGTTCATGAAACTTACCGTGTTGTCATATGGACACCAATACAAAGTGGCATTGTACTTTCTTGTCAAAATTGAGACTAGTTTTGATGTAATCTTTATCTTATTACAAAGGGGATATTATTAATAATTGGGAACCAATATCCCAAACGGATTATTTATTTGAACCATGAGCGTTAGACCAACAATGGATATGTGCCATGCTTCGATTAAGCAATAAAGCGGCAGCATTAATCATCCAAATAGAAAAACAATATACGTGCTGCCACGTGACCTGTGTGCCGTGCCAGTAGGCGTGAGTTGAGGGGACGCATGCGAGCAGTCCACCGCGCAGGCAGACCGGGAGGCGTGCGTGCGCGTGTGTGAATTGACAGAGGCATGCTCGCTGCGCAGTGTCATCAGGAGGCGTGTGAGTAGCTGTGTGAAACGATGGTAGGCATGCCAGCAGTTCAGTGCACAGGCTCACCGGGAGGCGAGCCAACGGTTTGACAGCCGCCCGCCTCTCTCCCACTACTCCCACTACTCCATATAAATGGTGTGCTGCGGCCGCACCCCCATCCTCGCCACACACACAATCCTCTCTCTCCGCGTGCATCCTTGATGTCGCTCTCAGTCCTCAAAGCCGTTAGTGTATGAGGATGCCGCTGAAGCGCCCATCGGAGGGAGTGGCGATGCCGGGGCTGCTGAAGCACCAGAGAACGGCGTGGAGACAGAGACAGAGGTTGCTTTCACCGCCGGCGAGTATCGCTGCACCCTGACGTCGTCGACGGCATCAAGCTTCCAGAGCTGGAGGCGGAGTTCCACACCGACTCGGGCGGCGACCCCGACGACAACTCCGACTACCACTCCGGTGACGACTCCGACGATGATGGACAACTGGTTAGTCATGTTACTCATGCCTCCCCCTTTTTGGAATAAAAATCATATGGTTATTTTCTCCCAATCCATGAAATCTGAGTAAGTTCTGTTAGATCCGTGTAGTGTATTGATTGTTTGAATGGTACAAGTGATAAGTGATTAGTTGTTTCATCTGTGCAAATGATTTCTGCTAGTAATCCGACTAGGGTTAGTGTTCGTGCTAATAATTCCTAGCCAAGACATGAAAATTGATTTTGAATTACCTACATATATGTTTGTGCCATTATTTTCTTCAAGGTTGGTTTGTACATAGACGATTGTGCTTAAAAATCGAACCAGAATCTCTGTATATGTATAAAAAATAGCCATAAATTAATAATCCTACTTCACGGCATGTAAACATTGATTTGATGCCAAATTTGTTTTACTATTTGTATAGGTGTTGTCTAACGATGTGGACAGCGAGGATGAAGATGACCAGAGGAGGTCAAGAGGCAAATCCTGAGGGAGCTTTATGCGGGAATGCATAACAGGCATATTAGGGCTTGGGACGGTGGCTACCGATGCCCTTTTCGCAACCACATGCTTCATGACACGTATCAAAGTATTCTGGCGCATGCAAGAGGACGGGCCGTTGGCTCCTTCAAGCAGAAGTATTCTCATAGGGTGGTGCCTGACACTTATGCCGAGTACCTAGAGAAGCTTCAGGATCGTGCCAGCATGTGAGATGAGATGTGGGATCGAACAATGTACACTTGAATATGCTTAATGATGGTTAAACTATGTATTTATGGTTGAACTATTCTTGTGTACGTGTACGCTTATTATCTATGTCTGAGTATGTTTAATCTATGTTTACTTATGTCTAACTGTGGGATATGGATGCAATCAGTTCGGTTAATGGATCTACCTCCGTCCTCGTTTCTGGGTCCCCTTTGTAATTTGTGTTAAATTTTGACCAAATATTTAACTGACAAAATGTCAGTGCAGGTCAGCAAAAATTATATCGTTGGATGCGTATTTGAACATAGTGTTCAATGATATAATTTTTGGTGACATGCATAAACACTTCTTAGTTAAACATTTGGTCAAAATTTGGTACAAATTACAAAGGGGACCAATAAACCAGGATGGAGGTAGTACGTCAATCACACACGGTTCCCAAAATTGGAACTGGGTGCAATGACTTTCATTTTGCCTGTTGCGTCAATCACACACAGTTCCCAAAATTGGAACTATGTGCAATGCCTCTCATTTTGCCTGTTGCGTCAATCACACACGGTTGGCTCTAGCAAACCGTTGCCTCCGAAATTCTTTGTGGGGCAGAAAACCCTCACCACCCAATTCAAAAAAATAAAAAATAAAACCCTCACATCCCCATGTCACAAAAACCCTCACCCCGCCCGCCACCCCCTCCAGTCCCCATTCACACCTGCACAAGCTCCTCCATGTCTATGCATGGCACTGCCTATCGCGGCGGCAACCACTTAGCTTGACGTCTGCCGCCGCTGCCAGGCTGCCGACAAACCCCACCTTATTTCACCACTTCTGCTTGCCTTCGCCTATCGCCATCGACTTTCTCGACGCTGCTCGCAGTCGACCCAACTCTGCTCGGTTGGGGAATCCGTCGTACTAAGGGTTCTTTCTCATGGACAACAAGGTAACTAATTTAATGAGATATTATCTCATCTCTTATCCCAGTTCATCTGCCTCCTTTAATCACCCGGCCGAAATCGCTGTGAAATCATTTTTATTTGAGCTGATTTGAGGGTTTTCTTCATTCATAGAGTGTATAGTGTGCGGACACATCATGACTTTGCGGCCTCTGCCAGACATTCATGGAGTTCCATCTCACCATACTAGATGACTTGAGGATGCGCGCGGTATGTTCAATCTCACCCTAATCGGTTGGCATGGCCTACTTTCCTAAACATATACTAAATATTGCTACATTTGGATAAAAGGTGCCACATGCACCATATACGTCAAAGGGGATTTTTTCCGTCTTCTTTCTATATTAGGCAAATTAATGATGTATTGTTCTTTCGATTACTCTCACATTTCCATGACATCTTGTTTACCCTATCTGTTTAATTATAGATTTTGTCCTTCGATTTCAACTACTATACAGTTCTTTCAATTTGGGCCCATATTTGGATGTTACCATATTTTCTTTAACAATCCTACCATTTTCTGCAGCGCGTCCCTTGCTATGCAACAGAATCTGTAGCGCACAATCTTTCCCTTTACATAAATCAAGACTGTAGGGATGCCATACTAAACACAAACCATGGATCTACAATCGTTGCTACTTTAAGACTTGATGAACGGGGTGACTCCTATTTTGGCACTGGTCTTTGGAAAGAAATTTCTAAGTTTTATGTACTGAAAGCTGGCACAATAATTGCACTGCACATAAAAGAGCCTGGTCATGAGATATGTGCTAACTTCCCCGACGATATCATCCATCCAGACTTTGTTCGAAGTAAGTTTTCTTTTCAAGTATCTGCATGTTGACCTACCCAACAATATCAAATGAATTGTGTAGTATTTAAGCAACCAATTGTTATTCCATGTTCTAACTATATTCCTACCTAATAACTTCTAGTTACCAATACACTTTCTATTGACCTATTTTAACTAAATATTCCCTGTACTCCCACTTCTATCAAAAAGCACCGCTGACAAGGAGGCTCTGGAGGTGGAGAACGGGGCTGCCAACAAGTAGAGGCGGGGCGAGCAAGAACCGCAAGCGACTCCAGCAGGCCTAGACTTCATCAATAGCCTCCCCAATGATATGTTGACAGTCATCATCTCACCCCTCCCAATCAAATATGGGGCACGGACAACCGTCCTTTCCCGGCGGTAGCGGCCCCTATGGAACTCCACCTCTCTCGACCTCATCGACACCCACGAGCTCTGCCATGGCTATCGCAAAAGCTTGGATGCATTCTCAAAGATCCTCGGCAGTCACCTTGACCCAACTAGAGGCCTTAGTATGGGAAAGTTCCGTTCCAACTGCAAGGAGCAAGCCAAGCTTGATGACTGGTTCCGATCCCCCGCCCTAGATCAACTCGAGGAGCTCACTTTTGATGATGGACATATGCACTCGCTGGCAATGTCCATGCTCTGCCTCGTGCCCATGCTACACGTCGCCAAGTTCAGGAACTGCCATCCCCCTTAATGACGCGCCCGCTCTTATTCTACCACGCTCAAGCTCGTCGCCATCTGCCTCCCAAACGGTGACATGGAGCGCCCGCTCCATGGCTGTACTGCACTCGAGTACCTTCGTCTTCAGGCGATCAATGGGTTGAGTAGCTTCCACATAACCTCCATGACTCTCCGGACTATTTATGTGTGTTGCTGGTGCGGCAAGAAGACATCACAATATGTGTACCATGGTATGGTCACTGAGGACACACCTGCACTTGAGAGATTACTTGTAGTTTATCAAGAAGGTCCAACAAGAATCAATGTCATTTCTATGATGAAATTGACAGTGGTGGGCTACTCGTTTGACAAATACTCCGAACTTGTTATTAGATCCACACCCGTTTAGGTACAACAACCGCCTTCTACCTCTTCTTCTACAAATTAACACTATTTATAATTTTGAAGATATATGTTCGTCTGTCATCCAGAAAATGATTCCGACAAGCTTGACCCCGAAACTATGCACAGTTAAGGTCTTGGCACTAGAATTTGTCGGCCCAACCTGGAGCAAGTTGTCAGTTTCCTGAGATGCTTTCCGTGCCTAGAGAAGCTCTATATTGAGGTGATGTTCTTTCCTATTAAATGTTAACCATAAGGGAGTTCAATTTGTGACACCTTTTTCCAAGTTTACAATGACAATGTACTACGATTTCTGAAGGATTCTTTTGGAGGATTTCAGTACATACATGTTCCCCCCATATTGGTTGCTTGATCCATATGGTTACAATCCATAAGCATTTATCCTTCGGATTCATCTATACTAGTTTTCTTAGGGAACTTTTCATCCACTTCAATCTCTTGTGAAGAAGGCTACATTTTTGAAATCAAATGCCCATGTTAATCATGTTAGATCAAAGATGGCATGTTAGTGCATTTTACAAATCATGCAAACCAAATAGGCCTGTAGTAGTGTTCAAAACTACATGTAGGCACTAACACGTTTTTTTCTTTTGCAGATAAGACTAGGCCCAATGGTGGATAATGTGATACAATATAACAATCACGTCGACTGACTAGATCTGCATCTCTCAGAAATTACTTTGAACTCCTACCGAGAGACCTTACCAGAGATTATATTCGCCAGGTTCTTTGTTGTCAGAGCAAGGGTGCTGAAGCTAATGAGGTTTGCCCTACATTTATTTTGCAAAAATGAAGGGTTTGTTGATCAGTGCCGGCGGCTGCGACAGAATGGAATAGGCCCCGAAAATGCTGAATTTCATGTTGGAACTTGAGATGACAGAGTAATCGGAAGTCATCGTGTCAACCCCATACATGACTTCTCAGTGGCTGACCCCTTTGCAAAAATTATGAGGTTCGAAACAAGACTTAGAAGTGGTAATATTAGTTTGAACCTCTATGATATCCATGTTTAGCAGATCAGCGCGAGAGTTTGCAGCTGATGAGCTGAATTTCATTTCTAATATCAGTTTGAACCTTGTAATCTTTGAATTTGAGCCATATAACTCTGGAATTTGAACCTTGTAATATTTTGAGATTTTGTGGTACAATCGTTGAAATGGCATCGTATGAGACTCGTATATTTGTAGCACTATTTTGACCTTAATATGCAATGGTCTTAGATTTTATTAACCATTCTCGAATCTATTTACCTTGTCGATCTCATAGTACACGATCTGTATAGCTAACTCGACCGCGATCTTCGACATTATTGCACACAGTTGGTTTATTCAACCGTGTGCCCTGTAGAGCGCTGAATTAATTATTGCACCCGAGTGTCCATCATCACCCTTCTGTGTAACTTTGACCTCATCACCCACGGGTAAACTTATGACTGAAGTCAATCCACACATTTTGTTTTTACACAGCCTTTTGCCAATAAACGCCCATGATTTGTCCCTCTTTTAGCCGACGCGTGGCCAAACTAGTCGGGCGGGAAGCTTGCACGGTAAACTATGCAGTAGCATGGGAACAGGCTCACCAACGATAAATTTGGCGCCTCTTCGAGCTCACGTGTGATCAAACGAGACACATGCAGTGTGGTGTTGTCAAGCATGCACTGGAATCCTCCGCTATGAATGTCGTGACAAGATGTGACGATTACAGGCCGGTCGGCCCCCATTTATTATAGCGGCCATTTATCCCTTGTGCCTCTTCAACCTTTCGATCGTGCCCCACCATTGAAAAATGCACACCCACCACGACAAATTCTTAGAGGGTATCCTGCATGGCCCCAATGGTGCTCCGAGCGGCTGCCGATGACGAGAAGTAGTTCACCATGCATGCCATGGTGGACACCCACAAAAGGTTCACGGACCTCTCGGTGGTGTACACCAGCAACCCGGTCTAGGTGGAGCAGTCCATCCACATCATGGAGTTGTTGCTTGCCGATGAGAAGTACAAGGTGGTCGGGTTCGACCTCGAGTACACCCACGCTCGTGCCGGGTCTTGTCGCAAGGTCGTTGTCGCCCAGATGTACGTGTGCAACCATGTCCTAGTCTACCACTACTGCCTGACCACAAGGCCTTGTGAGCGTTTCGCCAGGTTTGTCAACAACCCCCACTACATGTTTGCTATGGTGGACATCACCAAAAATGTAAAGGTGCTCGAGAATTCGGGCATCACCTGCCAGAATCTTGTCAACATACAGGGCCAATACAAGATCCGGAGCAGCAAGGAGCATGAGAAGGACTCACTAGTTCACCTCGCCGAGGCCATCATCGACCCATACTACAGAGACATGAAGGGTTCCTGCAACAAGACCAAGCGTGCCTGACACTCGACCTGGATGGAGAAACTCGACAAAGCTCACGTCGTGTATGCGGCCAAGGAGGCGTAAATGATCTATGACATGTACATGCGGATTGTTGACATGAGGAAGTGCCTCCTTCCCCAAAACGACCAGGGATCCAGCCGGAAGCAGAGCAATGACAAGAATCATCGCAACAATAAGCAGATGATTAGATCCTCGTTTCTCCTAGTTTAGTATGCATGTAATTGCTTACTTTGGTGTGTGGAAATGTTATGTGTGTAGTCACTTGTGTAATTGTATGCTTAATTTGATTTTGCAATGCTTTCTTTTTAAGTATATATGTTGATGCTCTGTAGACAAAGCAAATCACATCGCACGCAGACTAAACAATGGAAACCCGTCGGTGATGATTTCATCAATCACTGACAATTGTATACCAGCAATCATTTGCTCACAACACACAAGGCTTGTTAACAGGAATCATCTGTGTTGTTATCGGTCTTCCCACACGTTTTTGATTACAGTCTTGTTTGCCGCATATCACATACATCTTGTTAAGTTGAACCATTTCTGTTCTCTTCGCTCAACGCAAACAGTTCATCCGAGTGAACTGTATGCTGTATATCACACACACCTTGATCTGGCTGACCATTTCTTTTGTGTTTCCTAATCACAAACAGTCCATCCGAGTGAACCGTATGTTGTATATCGCACACACCTTCATCTGGCTGCCCATTCTGTTCTTCTGCCTCATCACAAATAGTTCATTAAACTGAACCGTATGCCCCTCATCGCACACGCAACTAAATTCTGAACCGTGCTTGATTCATCCATCATCGCAAATGTTTTGCATCTTTTTTGACGGCTTTTTTACATCACCGTTTGCAATTATTGCATCACACACAATTTCGTTGAAGGGTCTCTGATCATAGTGTGATGTTAGCAGCATCCTGCAGTAGTGGCCCATCATGAGCAATCAAAGAACACACCCCATGCAGGGTATGTTCTGAAGAAATTGGAGATAGACAACGCAAATCATGGTGTTGTTGAATCACCGACGAGCCCACCAAGACAAAATTAACCATTTGTTTAATTTGTTGTTGTGTTTAGTTAAATTTTTAGTTCAGTTATGCAATGTGATGTTCACTTCTTGTGGGTTCAATTTTGTATTGTATTGCATGTGAGAAATAAATCAAATTTGGTTGTACAAAATACATGTGAAACAAATACAATTGCTACATTTCCAAGTTGTTAAGCATGCTTGGTTTGGTTAACTGTTTGATCTTCTAGTATGTTATGTATTGTGCAATGTGGTGCTCAGTTAATGTTTGGTTCATTTGTTGTGGTGTTTAGTTAACTGTTTGGTTTAATTCTGCAATGTGATGTTCAATTGTTGTGGGTACAATTTTGTATTGTGCTGCATGTGAGAAATAAATTTAATTTGGCTGTACTAAATACATGTGAAATATATACGATTGCTATATTTCCTAGTTCTTAATCATGCTTGGTTTGGATAAATGGCTTTTCCATGTGGCTCGAATTAATCTGTTGAATCTGCAATGTGTGTTTTTTCATCAACATATTTTACTGATAGTAGACCAACCCTCACTTAACCTCATCAATAACTACCTTATATGTGTTGCAGGGAAACAATGCGAAGCACCCAGGTTTACAATCAAGGTTTGCGCATGCATGGTCCTTTGTCTAATAGCACATTATTGTGCAATTGCAGGAACCATTCTAATATTTAGGTTTTTAACAATTTGGTCTTGCACATGTAGGTCCTACTATCAGGGGTTTTGACCCACTGTTCGACCCATTCTGCATATGGGGAAATGAGTTGTCCATGAGTATCAGTGAAGTCAAGAAACTCAGAAAGATTGTTAGGATAAAGAAACTAGCGACGAAAAACAACAAGATCTTTGTCTGCACAATGAAGAAGAAATCAGTGAACGACAGGATGGTACTAACTCTTATACCTTATCTTTTTTATTCCTTTGCACCATTTCCAAATTTAGAGAAGATATTTACGCATATCTTTGTTTTCAGGCCTTTCCAAAGCAGTTCACTGATTATTACCTCTCATACCACCTGTATGGTCAGGAGGCGATGAAGGTATTCATACAACACCCACGGTACAATATTGAAGTCTTCCTCAACAGGATGAAGGATGGACGGTCAATCATCCACAGGCACTGGCCTAAAGTTGCAAAGACCTTCAACATCATTCAAGTCTCAATATTATCCTTCCACTTCAACAGTTTTCCACATGAGATTCATCTATCTATCAACCATCTATGATGCTAATTTCCAAAGGTTATAGATGTTGCATGTGAAACTTGGTGTCAGTGCAGTTCTGTAATGGGGTAGCTAGCTATATGCCTATATGGTGTAACTGGGTGTTGAAGCTATATGATGTTGTACTCTCATGTATTTCAATTATGAAATCCTAGTTCCATAATACGGAAATGAAATATATTGTGTGCTTAATATGAAATGCTAATTTGGTTACTAAATGGATTAATAATAATAATAGGCCAAGTAGCCTGCTTATTGGGGTTTTCTATTGCAAATGGTTATTGAGACAACACAGTTGGCCATGACCTCAGACAACCCACACAGTTTCTAGGAAGTAAACATGTTGGCTCAATGAACAATCACACATGACTTCCTCTAGAAAATTGTTTGTGTTGGGACACCCGCGCCAAACATTTCCCACATAAAAAGTGTGTGTGATGGACAACCTGTGCCACACAGTTTCTTCTAGGCACCGTGCGTGATGCATTCAATAATGCAAACGATAAAATTGTTAATATTGTATGCCATGGGAATGCTATCATAGACGATTTAATGGGGAAATTGTTTCTGATGTAGGTGCGAATGAAAATGTTTGTCTTGGATTCACCGTGTGGGATGTACATACGAATGGAAACATATTTATTAGATTGACTGTGTGGGATGTACATACGAACAGAAACATATTCCTTGGATTGACTGTGTGGGATGTACATACAAATAGAAACGTATGGCTTGGATTCACTTTGTGGGATGTACTTACGAATGGAAACGATTGGGCATGTATAATTGTCTGTGATGGCTCGCCCGATCGCACACGAGCTATTTTTGGCCTGCGTGTGTGACCAGAGGGCCTATTCCCGATGGTTTATGGGTTGTGTGGGAAGGCCCCCCTATCACACACACACACTGACAAGGCGACAGTTTAAAACTCCGCCGTGAAAAGGGGGTAAAAACCGTTTGTATAGCAGGGCGCTGCACCAGTGTTGTGTTCTACTCGTGCATATACATCTACGCATAGACCTAGCTCAACATGCCACTCATGGGGAACGAAGCATGAAAACCGAAAAGTTTCCTATGAAACACCCAAGATCTAATCTAGCAAATGTATAGCAACAAGAGGGGAGTGTGTCTACATACCCTTGTAGACCGAAAGCGTTAGCATCGTAACGTCATTGACGTAGTCGTACTCTTCACAATCCAATCACGATCTAGCGCCAAACGGACGACACCTTCTAGATTAGCAAAAGTTAAGCTCGATGGTGTCCTATTTTTGTTCATCCAGAAAGTGAGGGAGAGGAGGTAGATGAGATCGGAACCAACACGGCATATGGTGGTGGTGGCAACAATGGAATTTCGGCAAGGCTTCGCCAAGCGCGTACCGAAGGAAAGGTGGGAGGAGTTGGGAGCGACAGAGGGCAAGGGTGGAGATGTGGAGCCCCCCGCGCCCCTCCCCACTATAAATAGGGGTGAGGGGTAGGGGGCTCCAGCCCTAGCCCATCCTCCAAGGGAGGGGGTGGTGGCCCAAGGGGGAGGTTTGCCCCGCAAGCCAAGGGGACACCTCCCGCCACTAGTGCTTCTCCCTTTTGGCGCATAGGCCTAGTGGGGGGCTGGTGTGCCTGGCGCATCTAGGCTAGGGCGCCCCCTTCAGCCCACATGGGTCCTCGGGGCTGGTGCACCCCCGGAACCCTTCGATGCCTCTGATACACTTGCGGGAATGCCCCCGAACTTTTCCGATGGCCAAAACAGGACATCCCGTATATGAATATTTACCTCCGGATCATTTCGGAGCTCCTTGTGATATCCCGGATCCCATCCAGGACTCTGAACAACATTCATGCTTTCCACTATTAATATCTCAATAGTACCCTAGCACTATCGTACGTTAAGCGTGTGACCCCACGGGTTCGTGAATATGTAGACATGACCGAGACACATCTCCAGTCAATAATCAATAGCGGGACTGGGATTCCCATATTTATTCCTACATATTCAACGAAGATCTTTATCAGTTGAACCATGATGTCGAGGATTCAGTTAATCTCGTATGTAATTCCCTTTGTCCGACGATATGTTACTTGCCCGAGATTCGATCATCGGTGTCTCCATACCCAGTTCAATCTTGTTACCGGCAAGTATCTTTACTTGTTCCACAATACAAGATCCCATGAATAAACTCATTAGTCACATGAAGCTTATTATGATGTTGTGTTACCGAGAGGGCCCAATGATATCTCTCCGTCACACAGAGTGACAAATCCCAGTCTCGATCCATGCAACCCAACAGACACCTTTGGAGATACATGTAGAGCACCTTTATGATCACCCAGTTACGAAGTGACATTTGATCGCATAGAAAGTATCCGTAAGTGGCATGATATCATGGTCTAAGGAACTGATACTTGACATGAAGAAAGTTGTAGCAAGATAACTAAACAATATGATGCTAAGCTTATGGTTGGATCTGTCCATCACATCATTCTGCATATGATGTGATCCCATTATCAAATGACAACTCGTGTCTATGGTTAAGAAACCATAACCATCTTTGATCAATGAGCTAGTCTAGTAGAGGCTTACTAGGGACACGTGATGTAGTTTATGTATACACACATGTATTTAAGTTTCCGGTCAATACAATTCTAGCATGAATAATGAATATTTATCATGAATGGGAAATATGATAATAACTATTTTATTATTGCCTCTAGGGCATATTTGCAACACTACATTCAACGATCAGTTCATCCTTCGAAACTTGCATTTTTGGGACCAGCCCATATGACGGAGAAAGAACTTCCTTGACGGTGAGATTCTAGACAAAGGAACAAGTTGTGTATTATGCTTGTATTCTATACTGCAAGAATTGCATCTTCAAGCACAAGATTCTGGATTTCGTAGAGCTTGAGAATTTGCCCTGCACCACAAGCAAATTGAGCAATTCTTCCTGAAGAGCTTCCTTCACTTCAATCATGGGTGGAACCATAAAGTAATTATTCAGTTCTTCACCAATGTTTATATCTCAGGGGACCTTGCAGATAGTAGTACTTGGATCCTAGAATGGATGACCAAAGAAGAGAAGATCAAATGCTCAGTTGACCAGTTTCTAGCACTACTCAATCTTCCTCGGTGCGAATTTGATGAGACTCGAGAAAACATATTGTATTGGTGGGAGGTGTCCGAAGTTGAACTCCATATGCTGATTGACCCCAAGATTATTGGTGATGCATGTGCCAGGGCAAATCCCAAGAATTTGTCTTATGAGAACATAGTCTTGTTCTATATTCTATGCAATTCACTGACTCCAACAAACAGACCAGATACCATTCATGGCATTGTGGTAAATACACTAAATGCAATATCTAATGGCATTCACTTTGATGTTCCTGATCTTTTCATTCGGAACCTCGCATATGTAGTAGACAATGCTCAAGCTTTAAAGCCATATGCTCCATGGATCATTTATGCCATAGAGCAGCTCATAGAGAAGAAATTCTTCTGCCCATTTGAGCCGAAAGTTTTCATTCCACCCTTCTGCGATACACTTCGTATTGTGAAGGATATAGGCAAAGGAAAGACACACATTGATGCTACTGCCTCTACCTCAGAACCTGCCCCCAAAGTTAAAAAGGCCACTATTGAAATCTTTCGGGATGAAAATCCATCACTGTATGAGATTTGTCTTCGGACCCAGCAGGATCTTGAAAGTCACATCAAGCTCGACCGCAAAGTGAAACTGGAGATGATTGCTAAAATCAATTTGCTTCACAATCATTCTCGCCAAATTCTTCTTTATGAGAAAGAATTGAAGAAGCGCGCTTGGACCATCCTACGGAAGCATTATTCTCTTGAGCAACTAATTACTAAGGGCATCGAAAAAGAATATGATTATCTGGAGTTGTTTGAAGTCCCTTGCATCTGAAGGCAAACTCCAGTGCTTCTTCAGTGTTCTGAGTCTATTGCTCTGTTGTTCGCTGAACCAGACGATGAAATTGAAGACACTGCAGGCACACTGATATTTAAGCCAGACGCACCTTGCTCTGTTGGCAAAGCTAATCTCGAATCCCATGTTGCAAGTCCAGCTTCTGCTTCTGCCTCAACCATCGCTCGTTCTATTTCGCTGAACAGTTTGAGCTCTGAGAATTCTTTGGACAAGTAGTTCCTCATATGCATTCTCCTTCCTTTTTGACACTTGTTGACAAAACGGGGGAGAAGAACATCTAGAGGATAGACGAGCGGGATATTTGCAGGGTGTTTTCATTCGCCATTTGCTTTCCGTCGAACAATTTGGTTTCCTCCATTGAAATATTTGCTTTTGGTCATAAAACTTTATCGCACCACCCGTGGTGTTGGTAAACCTCGTCGTCATGTATTGTTAATAACCCCTGCATTGCTATGTTTGCCAGAGTTTATTTGTTTGCAGGTGTTCTTGAAAGTTTTCTCCCTCGCAATGAATATCTTCGACACTTGTCTATCTTGTAGGTGAAGAAAAAGTACTTCAAAGAGGATTCAAAATCATGCTTCTTTGAACAGAGATATCTTATGTCCCAATCAATATCTCGTATCTCCTGCTTTGCCATGATTCTCCCTCATTATCTAACAATGCAGGAGAACAAAGTTTAGTTTAGATTGAACTCACTCGATTCATGAAAGAAAATAAATTCAATCTGTCTGATGTGATGCTTTCCTTCACTAGCTTCCACTTCATTTTCTTTGTTGAAGGAAAACTCGGTCCGAAGTATATCGACATTGAGCTAAAACTCTTGTGCATCCCTCGCTTTGATTTATCTCGTATATTTAATCTGCAAGGATTTATTATGCATCATGTGGACCCAAACTCTGTTCAGAGTAAATCTTCATGGCTTATTTTTGCGAAAAATCATTTCAAAGTATTCATAATCTTTAACAAATCTTCTTCAAAGATTGTGTGTCACAGGAAACAACTCAGATATGATCAAGAGCATTGACCAGTGATACAAATGGTACCTCATAACAATGCTTCTCTTACGAAGATTCACCTTGCTACCTTTCGGCTTATTTCCTATGGATATCCTCAGTAGAAATATCTTCTGTATATGATGCACACATTCAGGGGGAGCATGTTTTATCTTCGTAATTTTTTCCTGTCTCTCATTTTCATTCATATTCTATTTTTGTTTACTTCATCTATCATTTGATGTATTCTGTTTTGCCAGCAATCGTCCGAAAGGGGGAGATTGTTGGTGCAATATTTGCCCTCCTGTGTTTTGGAGATTATTGACAGAAACAGGCATGGACTGATTTGTTTGCTAGTGCACACAGAGAGAAATAGTCCATGCAGTACCGAAGAGAATGCCATCTTTGGTTTCAAGTTTGAAGAACTTCACCAAAGGATATTTTTGATGCAGAGATGATTGAGTCATATCTATCAAATCCGTATAGGCGAGAAGAGTGATGTCAAAGAGTTAACCTCTTTATAATTTATTGCTGCCATGAAGCAATTGGTTCGGTGTTCGTCCGGAGAAAGTTGACTACATATGAGAAGATCAAAGGAACCAAATCTTGGACAGTGGTTGAGCATCACAGTAGTTCTGAGTTAGAGTTCTTGTACCTATTACTCTTGAGAGTTGCGCACTCTCTATATGGATAGGTGTCGGCTCAAGTGTTGAAGAGTTGTTGTCTTCACTGAGCAAGATCTTGAGTAACCAAGAGTAATTGTGGTTCATGAAGTCTGTCGAAGGTTTGTAGATCGCCGATAAGTATCTACCACGAGTGAAATCAAGTGAAGTCTGATCAGCTCCTAGTTGAAGGAGAATAGGACGGAGAGAGGTTTGCTCCTATGTTCAATCACATATCCCTCCAACCAGACGTAGTCCTTTGGCAGAAGGGCGAGCTGGTCTACCAAATCCACTTGTCGCCATCGAGCACCATTTGTTCACTTTACTTCTCTGCAATACTTTCTGTAGCTACTTTCCGTGCTTTCAGTGGATAGAACTTATCGATCATTTATCATTCACTCTTGATTTGTCTATCATTTATTGCTCTTTTAGCTATCATTCGGTATTAGTGTGAATTTTTTCAGGTAGCTCTTACTTTGCTTTTCATCTCTAGTTTTCCCTCATGCTGCTGCAACTAGTAGTGTATTGTTTTACTATCATTATTGTTAAGCCAGTTCTCTACTATGCCCGGATTATCATTGCATCCTATTTTCAAAGATTTGTTCCTCAATAAGATACTTGCTTAGTTACTTATCTACCAAGTCTTTACCATTGTTGTCTTTAGGCTCAATTCAAAACATTCTCAAGAATTTTTGAATCTCCCATTCACCCTCCTCTGGTCGATATACTCTCGATCCTAACAGTGCCTGGGGGTGACGAGGACGAGAACCGACCTCGGAGCGACTTGCACTCCAAGGGAAGAAGGGAGGCATCATATATCACATCTACACCCTTGTAAACCCTAGGCTTACAATGTCTATATAAGGGGAGGCTAGGGCCCTATTTGTTTGGGCTTTTCTTATGCTTTTGCAGCTTGTCCACTTTCGCCAAAAAGCCATAAAAGCTCCTAAATAGGTGCTTTCAGAGCTTTTATGGCTTTTGATGAATCAATATAATAGTATTTAGCTTCAAATTCCATAAAAGCACATGTTTAGGAGCTTTTATGACTTTTTGACCAAAGTGGAAAAGATGGAAAAGCAGGAGCAAAAGCCCAAACAAACATGGCCTAGGAAACCTTTAGAGACATCCAAATCTCAGTTAGAAACTCCCGACAACAAACCTTAAACTCTATTGTAATCCCTCACATGAGGTATCCCATCACCATGAATAACAAGAAGCAGGATGTAGGGTATTACTCTCCGGAGGCCCAACCTGGGTAACTTGTGCGTGCGAGCTCCATTTTGGTACTTCCGACCATGTCAGAAACCCTACCGACGGATCTGACGGTATTTTAAACCGTCAAATATATTTTTCTTGTTGCAATGCATGGGAATATTTGGTAGTAGAGGTCAAAGATATAATTACCCATTCAAACTTATGCTGTGCACCTAATAGTTTTGTATTGGTTGATTTCTAGGATGTCCCAGACATAGATGATTGAATCTCCTTCCCATATAATTAAGTTTCCTGAAGCCCTCCATTCCATCCTCCACCAAAGTGCTCAAGGTTGTCCCCTTCAAGTATGCACCACTCCTAGAGTACATCGAGGTTGTGTACAAATGGAGCGCCACCCATATCCTCCTCCAGCCATCTGTGTTCTCATGTGATGGTTGACGTGGAGGTGATATGCTTTTGTGTGGTGTATCTCCACTTCTTGTTACTCACATGATATTTGTGTGATGTCTCTCTGATGCTTGTTATTTCTCTGGCTAACTATAATTCCTCATATATTTTGTAACATCCCAAATTTTCAATTTGGAATGTTATACATAGGTCATCCATGCATATCATATTTTATTGCATTTCATTTTGCGATCCTCGAAATTCTAAGAAACTCAAGGACCCACAGAGAGAGTTGGGGATTTCACGTTTTTCATATTTGAATTTTATCAAATATCGAAACAAGGATCACTTTGGTTTTAATTATTTTTCTCTCCGAAAATATTTCATATTAAAATGTAAGAGAGGAAATAATATGACTTCTCCAAAATAAAAAGAATATTGGAGGAAAAATATTAAAATCAAATAAATAATTTTTTTTGACTTTTATTGCTATTTTGTTTGAATTAGGAAAAAATTGCGTTTTTCAAAATTGCATTAGAGGCCCAAATAAATGTTCACTTTGTCCGCAATATTATTGGAGGACCATGGAAATTTATTTTAGGATTTTTGGACTCTGTTTAGTATTTCTTTTATTTGTTTTTCCACGTCAGGATTTTTTCAAAGTGCACCGACCTAACCGGCCCGTGCCCGACCCGAACACCGCCCGGCCGACCTTTAAAGGGCGAGGTCCGAAGCCCGTAGCACCGCCCGCCCCGCCCCGAAGCCCGCAACGCCGCCGCCGCCGCTCGACGTCGCCGCCGCCCGCCCGCCCGCCGGAGCCATCGCCACCACCGACCCCGCCACCGCCACTCGCCGGAGGTAGAAACCTCCGCCGTCGCCGTCTCGACTTTTCTCAAAAAACCGATCGGTTTTTTAGCAAATCCTAGTTTTGTTTTTTTATTAGATGTGTTCGGTCTTTTTTGGTTGAGTTATTTAGCGGACGTTCGTTTTAACGAATGTTGTTCATCAATTAGCCACAGATAGCGAACGTTCGTATGTTAGCCTGTTCGTCTCGTTTTATTTTCCAGGGTTTTTCCGTGATTATTTTCGATCGCGATTTCTGCCCTAATCTTCGTTTTAGTTTATATTTTCGCTTGTTTATCCAAATCAGGTGAAACAAGCGCCTAGATCTTCGTCTCGAAGTCATCTTTCTGTTTAACCAACTTGAACAAGATTTTGGTAATGTAAAATTTGACTTTAGTCCAGATTGGTAAATGGGTCTTATTTCTGTCGTAATTTGAGTTTCGTTGCTCTGTTTTTTTATTCCTTTTGCAAACCAGAGTTCTTCAGTTGAACTTCCTGGTTAGATCTTGTTATTTGAGTTTTACCTGTGCATCTTTTCTTGAGTGCTTATGTATGCTATTGTTTGTTTGCGTTAGAATTCCCGGAGTGCGAAGCGTGCTACTACGAGTCTCTAGGTTTTGCGGATCATCAGCAAGGCAAGTAACACTTTGATCATACCCCTTTATTACCCAGTTTTATGCATTTGTTTCAACACTCACACATTGCATGAGTAGGATCTCTTAACATGTTGGTCTGGGAAGTAGATGATGAGGTAGAACCTATTACTAGTTTTATTATCAAACCCTTGGGAGTTACTTCTACGCTATGCTTATATTGCCATGCTATTCCCGTAGACGTGGTTTGGGTTTGAGTGTAATCATGATAGATGTGAGTTGTTAATTAATGGTTCAACTTATGGTGGAAACTTTAATACACATCTGGGTGGATTGCTTGTGGGCACCGGGAGAATACAGTGTTGTCCAAGGATATCCCGGAGTACCCGTGTGATCATCCTACGGTCCGCCACCCAGGCTCAAATGGATCATAAGATTATTCATGCTAGAAACTTCCATGTGCAGCCACAAGCCATTATGGGCTCTGGCATAGTTGAGTATGTTGCGTGACCTCTTCCAGTGGTGGGCTAGCAGATGTAAGGGAAAGTAGGTGTAACTGTCCACCCAGGGTAAAGAGTTAATGCTTCTGAAAGACTGTGTCTCGGTCATCCATTTCTCAAACACCTTGTAGTGCGAGAAATCCAACGGAGGAGATCGAGTCTTGTGGGGAAATGTGTGCAAACCTCTCCAAAGTATATAAACTAATCATGGTTAGCCGTGTCCCCGATTATGGACATCTTGAGTATCTGGTACTTGAATTATTGATTTGATCTCATCACTCTAAATTAATTTAACGGGTGTTAATGACTACTTTAATTGGGATTGAGTTGGAGGAACCTTCTCATTGATGTTTCAACTAACATGATAGTTAAATAAAACATATTTCTTTGTTGTACGGAAAATTAGCTTTTCACAAAACAATATAACCGTAGAGCCTCCACCAGCCATATATGCATGTACTGATAGCATTTATTCTGTTCATTGCTCTACTGTGTTATATTGCTAGCATATTCCATGTGTTGACCCGTTTCGGGCTGCAACATATCATGTTGCATACTTTTCAGACGACGAGTAAGGTGCCATAGGTCGTTTGTCGTGCACTCAGCTATGCCGTTGGAGTTGATGGATTAACTTTATCTTCCAAGCCTTCCGCTATTATCTTTCATAGATGGCCTTAAGCCATATTTATTTTAATAAGTTCTCTTTTGAGACATTCGTTGTAATAAGTGTGTGATTGCTACTCTGTTATAAATCCTTCGAGTATTGTGTGTGTCAACATTACCGATCCAGGGATGACACTAAACACAGAGATTTGACCGTCTGAGGTCAAATCGCTACAAGATGGTATAGGAGCACACACTGAGTGTAGGACACGACCACTAAGATGAGCCATAGGTCACTCTTCTCTACTCATTTCTGACTCCTCTCCATTTTCTACTCCTTAGGATGGCGGACTCAAGGAACAAGTTTACACAGCCGGATGAAGATACACCCTTTGGACGACACTTGAAGGAAGTCACTAGGTATCTGAACATCAGAATACCAAGCTTCACCCGGACCTACACCGCCACACTACCAGAAGAGGAACGTTGGATGATTCGAGTTCAAGTTCCAGGAAGGACATTCATGCCAGTCACTGAGCCCATAGAGTTTTCCTTTAATGCACCAACCTGGAGTCTAGGCAAGATCATGGCAGCCCATATTGCCATGGGACGCATTGGCGAAGTTTATCACAAGGAGCTTAAGGACACTATCTACCAGATATGTGGGCACCGAGATGAACAATGGGATATGATCAGCACCAGGAAGGACAGGTCCATTGCAACCTTCATCCAGGAGTTAAATCATCACATTCGTCGCCAGGAGAACCAGATGTGTGCAAGCATGATAGATTTGAAGAAGGCAATGACTAGGATCATGGAGATAGAAGAGGAACTCAAGTCTACACACGATGGATATGAGGAGGGAATGACGATACTTGTGGAGAAGAATGACGACCTGACAAGGAAGCTAGGAGTTTTCATGGGAGACCCCGCGCCAGGAGGAGAAGACGACGAACCCAAGGAGATTCATTCTGAAGACAAATCATCATCGACGACACTGACTCCGACCCTGATGGTAGTAATGATGATTATAAGGATGAAGCTGGAGCAGATATCATGGATTCTTCCACCGATCAAAATTTCTAGATGACCACCATATGATTAGTAGTATTTCCCCATGTATATATTAGTAGTCCGATCACTGTAATGATAGTTAGATTAAATGTATGCCCTTGCTTGATATTGTTTCGGTGTGATATTGATTGTGTTTTGTCTCATGTGCATATGGATAGTGCTTTCTCATTAGACCTCTTTCTATTCTAATCTCTCCCCTCTAAACCCATCAGATGCCTCCGAGATGTGACCCCGGATTTGCTTTTCCACCAGAGCTCACTCAGTTGATCCAGCAGCAGAATACACTGATGCAGTTACTAGTTCAGAATCAGGGTAACAACAACAATAATAACAACCCACCACCACCTCCTCTAGTTGACACTTAGCCCGTTTTCTAAGGTTACAACCACCGGTGTTTTCCAGTAGCACCGAGCCCATAGTTGTGGATGACTGGCTACGCAGGATTGGAAGGGAGTTAACCATTGCCGGTTGCACAGATGCTGAGAAGGTGCGTTTTGCCGCACACCAATTGGATGGACCCGCAGCCGCATGGTGGGAAAATTACATAGCCACTTTCCCCATAGCCAAAGTTACTTGGGAGCAGTTTCAGCAAGCATTCCACACTGCTCATGTCTCAACTGGAGCTATGAGTATGAAGAAGCGTGAGTTTCGCAACTTACGCTAGGGCAACCGTATTGTAGGGCAGTACGCGGAGGAGTTTAGCAAGCTGGCTCGTTATGCCCCAGGTGACGTGGCCACCGATGCCATGAAACAAGAGAAGTTTATGGAAGGGCTGAACGATGAGATGAGTATGAAGTTGATGGTGGCAACATTCAACAACTACCAGGAGTTGGTACATAAGGCTCTTATGATTGAAGGGAAGCAGCGGCAGATTGAGAGTCACAAGAGGAAGTATGGGCAAGGAAAGTACAATTCAAGAGCTCAACAGAAAACCCATTTCACCCCGAACCCGGGAGGATTTACCCATAACCATGGAGGCCATAACCACAATGGAGGAATTCCGCATAACCACCATGGCCCTAGGAATGGAAATGAGAGTGGAGCAGGCAGCAACCAGAACCGCTCTAACCCAAGCACGCCCGCCAAGAAGGATTTAAGTCACATCACTTGTTTCAAGTGTGGGAAGATTGGACACTACGCCATTGAGTGTTCTGAAGCAAATAATGGAAATGGCAATGGAAGCTCTAGGAAGAAGCCCAACCCTTTCAACAAGGGGCAAGTCAACCACGTGAACGTGGAGGAGGTTGAGGAGTAGCCAGATGCAGTTATCGGTAAGTTTTTCGTTAAGTCATTTACTACAGTAGTTCCTTTTGATACTGGTACATCACATTCATACATTTCAAGGGGATTAGTGGATAAATATAAGTTGCCCACTAAAGTACTTAGGACACCTATGTTGGTAAGCTCACCAGGAGCAGAGTATATGGCAAGTCAGGGATGTTTTCAGATGCCATTGACCATAGGTGGGCATGTTTTCCCCTCAGACTTGATAATTTCGGAATCCCAAGGATTGGATGTGATACTCAGTATGGATTGGCTATCGATGTATGGAGGAAACATCGATTGCACCAGTAAGTCAATGCTGCTCACCACACCGGAGGGAAAAAGGATTAAGTATGTATCCAGGTATACTCCTAAGAGTACTCAAGTAAATTCTCTTATGGGAGTTGTTCAGGAAGATGTGCCCGTAGTGAAGGATTACCCATATTTATTTCCAGAGGAGTTACCAGGTATGCCGCCAGATCGAGATATTGAGTTTTTGTTAGAGTTATTGCCAGGCACCGGACCAATATCAAAGAGACCATACCGGATGCCCGCAAATGATCTGGAGGAGATTAAGAAAGAGATTAAGGAGTTATTGGAGAAAGTTTACATTCGACGAAGTTCGTCACCATGGGGAGCCCCAGTGCTCTTGGTTGAGAAGAAGGATAAGTCTCTGAGAATGGTTGTTGATTATCAGGCATTGAATGAACTAACGATCAAGAACAAGTACTCACTGCCGATGATCAATGATCTATTTGACCAGCTGCAAGGAGCAAAAGTATTTTCCAAGATCAATCTTCGATCAGGATACCACCAGCGGAAGATTCGAGAACAGGATATACCTAAGACAACTTTCACCACTAGGTACGGGCTGTATGAGTATACGGTTATGTCATTAGGATTGACTAACGCCCCTGCCTACTTCATGAGTATGATGAATAAGGTGTTCATGGAGTTCTTGGATAAATTTGTCGTGGTGTTCATTGATTACATTTTTTGTACTCGAAGAATGAAGAGGAGCATAAGGAGCATTTGCGCTTAGTTCTTGAGAAGCTCAGGGAACACCACTTATACGCCAAGTTCAGCAAATGTGAGTTTTGGTTGAAGGAAGTTGGATTCCTTGGACATGTTATATCAAGAGAGGGTATAGCAGTAGACCATACAAAGGTTCAGTCAGTCACTGAGTGGTCGGCACCCACCTCAGTTGGAGAGATCCGTAGTTTTCTTGGACTCGCGGGATACTACCGGAGATTCATTGAGAATTTTTCTAAGATTGCGAAGCCCATGATGGCATTGTTGAAGAAGGACACTAAGTTCCGTTAGACTGAAGAATGTGAAGCAAGTTTCTAGGAGTTGAAGAAACATTTGACTACGGCCTCAGTGCTGATTCTGCCAGATATAAGCAAGGATTTCCAAGTGTATTGCGACGCCTCTCGCTTAGGACTTGGAGGAGTAGTTATGCAAGACGGAAGAGTTGTTTCATATGCCTCACGTCAACTTCGACCACATGAGTTGAATTATGCCAGCCATGATTTGGAGTTAGCAGCTGTAGTGCATGCGCTCAAGACCTGGAGACATTTCCTTATTGGAAACCATTGTGATGTGTACACAGATCACAAGAGTTTGAAGTACATTTTTACTCAGAAGGAGCTGAACCTCAGGTAGAGGAGATGGTTGGAGCTTATAAAAGATTATGATATGAAGTTGCACTATCATCCAAGAAAGGCCAATGTCGTAGCAGATGCTTTGAGCCGGAAGAGTTATGTCAATACCTTAGTAACAGGAGGTTTGCCAAAAGAGTTAGCCGACGATCTCAGGGAACTCTATTTGGAGATTGTTCCTAGAGGTTTTGTTGCAGCGATGGAAGTTCAATATACATTGTTGGGAAAGATTCATGAAGCTCAGACGGATGATAAGGAAATTGCCGAGATAAAGGAGAATATGAGTGAAGGAAAAGCCAAAGGTTTTCATGAGGATGAGCATGACACCTTGTGGTTCGAGTACCGTGTTTATGTGCCCAATAATGCAGAGATCATGAAGTTAATTGTAGCGACCCGACCTCAGACGGTCAAGTCTCTGTGCTTAAGTGTCATCCCTGGATCGGTATGCTGACACACACAATACTCGAGGATTTATAACAGAGGTAAATCACATGCATAAAGTAACATAAAATACTATTACCTCAATCCAAATAGCGGAAGTAACAAGGTTGTGGCTTCCCATCAACACCAACGGCAAAGTTGAGTGTAGAAATTGTAACCCTAACGTATCACTTACTCGTCGTAAGATATCCTGCAACATGAGACGTTGCAGCCACAAAGGGTCAGTACATTGAATGTACTGGCAAATTCACACCAGAGAATAATGATGAATAAAGGCTATCACTACATGCATATTTGGCTGGTGGAAAGGCTCTAGGGTTATAATGTTTTTGCGAAAAGCCAATTTTTTCCCTACTGCAAAGGAATAAATTTTATTTAACTATCATGGTGGTTGTTAAACATTGAGAATGGTTGACAGCATTCTCAAACCCAATTAAGTAACATCATTAAACCCAACAAAATTAATTTAAAGTAACGTGATGAGATTCACATGATAATCCAAGTACTAGATACTCAAGATGTCCATAATCGGGGACACGGCTAATCATGATTAGTTTATACACTCTGCAGAGGCTTGTGCACTTTTCCCCACAAGACTCGATCTCCTCCCTTGGGATTCTCGCACTACATGGTGTTTGAGAAACGGATGACCGAGACATAGTCTTTCAGAAACGCTAGCACCTTACGATCGGGTAGACCGTTACACCTACTTTCCCCTACATCTGCTAGTCTACCACTGTAAGAGTTCGCACGACTTAATCAACTATGCTAGAGCCCATAGTAGCTTGTGGCTGCACACGGAAGTTTCTAGTATGAATAATCTCATGATCCCTTTGAGCCTGGGTGGCGGTCCATAAAGAAAAACAAGCAATTGCTGGAATACCCAGGTGCCTAAACATGCAATCGCTGGAATACCCAGGTGCCTCAATCCACCCAGATGTGTGTTAAAGTTGCCACCTTAAGTAAACCATTAATTAACAATCTCACATCTGTCATGAATACTCTCAAACCCAATCCACATCTACGAGCATAGCATAGCAGTATAAGCATAACGTAATAGTAATTCCCAAGGTTTGAATGCAGGGTAATAGGTTCCTACCTCATCAACTACTTCCCAACCCACAATTTATTCAGATCCTAACCATGCAATGTTTGAGGATTGGAACTAATACATAAAAACTGGGTATTAAAGGAATATGATCAAAGTGTGAACTTGCCTGCAGTGTTGATGAAGAGGAATCCCACTCAAAACTCTTGATAGCTCTACTCATCACACTCCAGTCAATCTATCGTAATCAAGCAATAGTAAACACACATAAGCAATCACACAATAGATCAGGAAGAGCGAAGAAGACGATTCGGAGAACACCAAAACCAAGCAAATAACTCTTGCAACATAAAAAAAATTCTAACAGTACCAAAATTATGTATATTTGGCCTTATCAGAAAGTTTAGGTCAAGAGCTTCGATTTAAAAAAAAGAATCAACTCAAACGGAGCTACAAAACTCAAGTTATGGTCAAACGAAGTTTGAATCTAAATCTGATCTAATTCAAATTTTAAAATTTCAAAAACATGTTTGGGTTGGATTACTGGATAGAGGAGATCATAACGAAGACGTGAGCGTTGGTTTCGTTGCATTTGGATCGACGAGTAAAAAGATGTGGTCGTTTAAAGAACAGGGACTAAACTGTAAAGAAAATCATCACAGATAAGTCCCTGGCCAGAATTAAAACAGAAAAAGAAAAAGACTAAATTACGAATGTTCGTTACCGAATGCTAATGGATGAATTCGTTCGCTCCGAAGGGATAGACAGCGAACGTTCTCTGTATAAGACTAACCACAAAAAATGATCTAAAAGAAAAAACCCAAGAAAACCGGATAGGGTTTTGCGGGTCTTTACCGGTCGGAGCAAATAAACCGACGGCAACAGCGGTTTAGATCGGTGGAGCGGCGGCTCCGGCGAGGGCGGCGTGCTCCGGCACGGCTGCGGCAGCGCGGGCGGCGGGGTGCGGCGTAGGCGAGGGCAGTGGGCGGCGGCGCTAGCGGGCGGCGGTGCAGGGGAGCAGCGGCACGGATGGCGAAGCAAGGTGGCAGCGGCGGCGCGGATCGATCGCGGGATCTGCGGCGGCGGCGCAAGGCAAGGAGAGAAAGAGAGAGGGCGGCGGCTTTATAGGAGGTCGGGGAGACGCGAGGCGTGGAGGAGGGGCAAGGGCAAAGGCGGGGGAGCGCGGTGTCTGCGACGGACACGGCGGCGGCGGTCTCCGAGCGGAGCTCGGGGGCGAGCGCGGGCGTCGGGCTGGGCCTTGGCCTGGCCGGTTGGCTGGGCCGGCCCAGTTCGGCGTAAAAGGTTTTTTTTTGAAAACACAGACAATGGAAAAAAATAACAAAATAAAATAAAAAATTTATATAGGCATATAATATACCAAAATTTGCAGAAAAAGATTTTCTACAACATGGACATTTTTATAATGCCAAATAAAATCCACACAAATTCAGATAAATCAAAGAGTGCTACTGGTCAAATAGAATCATTTTAAAATACCAATATGACTTCAAATTAATTTTTCTCCAATTTTCTGTTGTAGGGAATCATGTTACCCTAATTTCCATATATTTTATTTTTGGAGAAAAATAATTTTGAAGAAAACTCAAATAACCCAAATTGAAAAATAATTTCAAATGGATTTTTAATTTGAGTTTCTTTGAAACTCCCAACTCATATTTCATATAATTTGAAGAAGTCATTTTATCTTCTCTCGTGAAAATCATTGAGTTTCATAAAGTTTCAGAATTGGAAATGTTCGTAAATGAAATTCAAATATTTTCAACACCCCTTGTCATTGAAATAAATGGAAGAAGTCATGTCATCTTCTCTCCAGGGTTTTGTGTTTAAAAAGAATTTGAATTCACGGAGATCAAAATGCAATATGGTGAAAGTTTGGGAAAGTCCTTTTATTCCCTCTCATTTAACTTTCAAAAAGGTTTCGAATTTCACTCAATCAATCACACAACAATCAAGCAACCAATCAAATCTATCTATTTATTATAACATTCGAAAATTTATAATTTTGGGATGTTACAAACCTACCATACTTAAAATGAATCTCGTCCTCGAGATTCGGAGAGGCTAGCAAGAAATAGGTTAGGGTTTGGGGTCTCCTCAAAATCCATCGATCATCACACAGGGTCTGGGGTGCTACCACCCTTAGAAGCAGGGTTACGGTTCCATCAAAACTCATATACTACATCCTTATTCCTGACAGTGCCGGTCTTCTTAGATTGTAAGGATAATTCCTTATCCGGGTTCTTCCGGTAGTGGCATAACCTTTTCCTCAATTCTTCTCTCATTTCCTCTTGGTAAGGTTATTCCGAGATTGAGTCTTCTTAGCTGACGGGTCTGGCGCCAATACTAACTAACTATCGATATCTCATGGTGGTTAACAATTTAGGGTTTCTCCTGCATGAAATGGGTCTGGTTGATCCTCACCGTATAACCTACGGTTGGCAAAAGATGCCTTGTACTAGGGAAAATTGCTATACCATTCTAAGGTTCAAACAAGGTGTAATACCGCCGTCTCTCTACTATAGGTAAGTCACTCAGATTTACCATCCCATATAGCAAGGAGAATAATAAGAGTAAGTCAGTATGGTGATCAATCCATCCCGCACCCGAATCATTACCCTGTATACGGTTTAGCGAATCTCGCATTCTAACACTCAGTCACCCTCACAAGCATTGCAGAATTTCTCTTGTCTATGAACCGCATTCGGAATAATCCATTGATTCTGCAAGCCAAACAAACATCTATTGTTCCTTCACAACTCTCAGGTTTTGTGTTACTCCTATAAAATCGTTTGCCGATAAACGTTGTATCTTCCTCCAGGGTTTTTCCTTCAGCAAGAATGTGCTTGCTTCTTAGCAGGCCCTGGGGCCTGTGGGTTATAGCCCATCTCATCACTTGTAGTCCTTGAACTTATCATCGGGCAACTGATCATTGTTCCAACTTCCAACTTCCTAGTATTCTTAAATCCATCCAATTGTACTGTCTTCCTTCCTTCTATTGGCACCAAACTAGGACATGCAAGATTACTCGGACTCATCATGGAATTTCCATCGATCCATATTTCTAACATCATACCTCCTTTATATCCAATAGTAATTCATCTCTTCATCCTCGTGGGATATCCCACATACCGAGACAAGAACTTATACTTATGAAGTCCATATTCCACTTCGTGGAACATCATTATCCTTTCCAGGGTCAAGCGTTCTCACAGGGCAATATTGGCCATCTCTGCATGACACTTCTTCCACTAGGAAACATGAAACACATCATGAACTCCTGACAGTCCTTCGGGTGACTCCAGCTTGTTGGCCACTTCTTCCATAAGCTCCAAAACTTAGTATGCTCCTACAAATCTCGGGGATAACTTTCCCTTAACTCCAAATCGTTTAACTCCTCGCAGAGGGGACACACGAAGACATGCTCTATCTCCAATTTCATAGACTACCTCCTTGCGTTTTTGAGTCTGCATAACTCTTCTGCCTGGACTGAGCTACCTCCAATCTATCTCGAATCAACTTAACATTCTCTTCCGACTCCTTGATCACATTTGGTCCAAACAACTGACGGTCTCCAACTTTATCCTACATACTCTTGGGGTATCACATATATCGAGACAAAACTCGTAATCATTTTGTTCGAAATCCACTCAGTGGAGTATCCTTATCTTTTCCAGGGGTCAACAGTTCTTGCAGGATACTCCGACCCTTAAAATGCACAAATCTTCCATAGACCATATTTCTCATATCCTCAAAATGGCCAAAAATCTTCTTCATAGAGTAGCAACTCATAAATCCATATTAGTACCAACGATGCTAACTTTATTCATTGTCAAATGATCACAATCTCTCGCTTTTCCATTACATGTCTCAACTCAACACCTCAATATAAAAGAAAATGTTCTCACTTCTACAACTCCCTTTTTTTTGCAAACTCAACTATCTAGCAAAAGTTTCCTTCTCCTTGGGGCATTCTCTGGCAAAGTGCCCTGCTCCATTACAACTAAAACATATTAGTTCTGAAAAGTCTCGGGGTTTCCTTTTTGGGAAACTGTTGAGGTAGTGCCCTTACTCCTTGCACCTGTAACAGGTGATATGACTCAGGTTCCTCCTGGGCTCCAAACGGTTTCTCTTCCTGGACTTTTCCATTCCAATCAGGGCTTCTATTTCTTGTGGGTCATATTCTACTTCCTCTGTCGGGAATACTACTAGATCCCCATTCAAACAATTTTGGGAGATGTGTCCTTCTTCTCCACATGAATAGCATGACTTGGTGCAGGGTTTAATTGGTTCTTCTTTGGGTGTGTCCCCAACATCTTCCTTCATCACGGGTTCTTCTAAAATTTCCATAAGGGCTCCTTTCTTTACTTCTTTCTTCTGCTGTACGGTTCTTCGTACCATGGGGTAAATGTGACACTGAGCAGGATAGTGGGTAGTCCCTTCACACAAGAAACAAGTAATCTTCCTAGTGGGGCATTCTTCAACTGGGTGACTTTCTTCACAATTAGGGCATTCATCCTTGTGTTCTTTATGGGTGTGTCCTATGTCTCCACAAATCTTGCATGCACAAGGTTTCTTCATATCCTTTCCATAAGGCTTCAACTTCTGGGACACAAGCTGAGACTTTGGTAGAGTCAACTTAAATTATTTCCAAGTGGTTACTCCTTGCCATTCATTGATGGTTTGGTACATCCTCCACCAAGTAGCAGCACCTCTTTCAAAACACTGAAGAGCATGTTGGGTCATATCATGTCCAACTATAGAGTTATTATCCATGTGATCCTCCATGTTCTGAATCCATCGGTCTGTCTCCAACTGACTCATCGGTCCAGAAAGTACAAGCTCATCTCCATTCATCCTCTATTGGGTCCAAGGGTTTGGGGTGAGATAAGAGAGATAAAGAGGGATACACACAATGCAAACAACAGTTTTGAAAAGATGGATTTTATTGTGGCCGTCGAAAAACATCAAACAAATGACAGCTCACAATCGTCGTATCTAAAGTAGGTATATAACAGGGGTTTGGTCTTCTAAGGTCAACGTCGCCAAACTCTTCAAGTCTTGTCCCTGTCTTCAATGGCTTCTTTCGATCATGCTTGTTTTCCCCGAATCCTTCTGCCAGATTCATCTTCGTTGTCGCAAAGTCTACCGTGACGTCCCTTAATATTTCTGGAGTTGCGTTCCAAACTTTGTGCTTTCAACACCCTTGGCATAAGCCATGGTCCTACTGTCTCCGGTATCTCGAGGTTTTGTTTCCTCCAATTTGGCTACTTCAGCTTCTGGTCCTGAATTCTTCACGAAATGCTTCCTTGTCTAATACGGCTTCCTGGAGCTCCACCTTAAACTTCTTGATGTACTACTCCAGATCCTGGTGATACACCGGCTAAGGTTAAAACTTCATCTTACTGATAGGTTCTCCATCAACCTTCTTCCATCAAATCCATTCTGAAGAAATGCATCCTTAACTCAGCACAGTGACAATAGCATCAACGGCGATGACATCACGAATAACCGTGTTTCTGCCCTTGTCATTGCCATGAGCTATCTTCCATAGTTGATATATCCTGCTTTAGGGTTTTCTTTGACAAAACTTCAAGTTCTCATGCTCCTTGTTTCAGTCTTTCTCCGATACACCTTGATCTCGGGTATTGACAACTTCCAAGTCTGCCAAGTTCCATAAGGGTAGCCTTCCTAGGTCATACAAATCTGGGAATTCTTCAGAGCCTCCAATTCTCCTAGTATCCAGAGTCTTCAACTGTTGTAGTTTCTAGTATCATAATGTACGGTAAAATCCTCTTCATTCTGAATGGTCTTAGTTGTCCGATATCTTGCACTTCTTGGAGTTGTCTCATTAGTCGAATCTTTGTGTGGTCAAAAAAAGGAAATGAGGGTACGGTCTCACTAAAAGGGGATATTTGAATATGCTCAGAAGAGAAGAGAGGTAAAAGATCTTTTTGAAAAGTAAAGTTTTAGAGAAAAATCTTCCTATGGGCTTGCCAATCTCTAGGGTCACGTTCTACAGTCAACATGTGCTCTGATACCATCTTGTAGTGACCTGACCTCAGACGGTCAAGTCTCTGTGCTTAAGTGTCATCCCTGGATCGGTATGCTGACACACATAGTACTAAGGATTTATAACTGAGGTAAATCACATGTATAAAGTAACATAAAATACTATTACCTCAATCCTAATAGCGGAAGTAACAAGGTTGTGGATTCCCATCAACACCAACGGCAAAGTTGAGTGTAGAAATCGTAACCCTAACGTATCACTTACTCGTCGTAAGATATCCTGCAACATGAGACGTTGCAGCCACAAAGGGTCAGTACATTGAATGTACTGGCAAATTCACACTAGAGAATAATGATGAATAAAGGCTATCACTACATGCATATTTGGCTGGTGGAAAGGCTCTAGGGTTATAACGTTTTTGCGAAAAGCCAATTTTTCCCTACTGCAAAGGAATAAATTTTATTTAACTATCATGGTGGTTGTTAAACATTGAGAATGGTTGACAGCATTCTCAAACCCAATTAAGTAACATCATTAAACCCAACAAAATTAATTTAAAGTAACATGATGAGATTCACATGATAATACAAGTACTAGATACTCAAAATGTCCATAACCAGGGACACGGCTAATCATGATTAGTTTATACACTCTGCAGAGGTTTGCGCACTTTTCCCCACAAGACTCGATCTCCTCCGTTGGGATTCTCGCACTACATGGTGTTTGAGAAACGGATGACCGAGACATAGTCTTTCAGAAGCGCTAGCACCTTACGATCGGGTAGACCGTTACACCTACTTTCCCCTACATCTGCTAGTCTACCATTGTAAGAGTTCGCACGACTTAATCAACTATGCTAGAGCCCATAGTAGCTTGTGGCTGCACATGGAAGTTTCTAGTATGAATAATCTCATGATCCCTTTGAGCCTAGGTGGCGGTCCATAAAGAAAAACAGGCAATCGCTGGAATAACCAGGTGCCTAAAGAGGCAATCGCTGGAATACCCAGGTGCCTCAATCCACCCAGATGTGTGTTAAAGTTGCCACCTTAAGTAAACCATTAATTAACAATCTCACATCTGTCATGAATACTCTCAAACCCAATCCACGTCTACGAGCATAGCATAGCAGTATAAGCATAACGTAATAGTAACTCCCAAGGTTTGAATGCAGGGCAATAGATTCCTACCTCATCAACTACTTCCCAACCTAGAATTTATTCAGATCCTAACCATGCAATGTTTGAGGATTGGAACTAATGCATAAAAACTGGGTATTACAGGAATATGATCGAAGTGCGAACTTGCTTGCAATGTTGATGAAGAGGAATCGCACTCAAAACTCTTGATAGCTCTACTCGTCACACTCCAGTCAATCTATCGTAAGCAAGCAATAGTAAACACACATAAGCAATCACTCAATAGATCAGGAAGAACGAAGAAGTCGATTCGGAGAACACCAAAACCAAGCAAATAACTCATGCAACATAAAACAATTTCTAATAGTACCAAAATTATGTATATTTGGCCTTATCAGAAAGTTTAGGTCAAGAGCTTCGATTTAAAAAAAGAATCAACTCAAACGGAGCTACGAAACACAAGTTATGATCAAACGAAGTTTGAATCTAAATCTGATCTAATTCAAATTTTAAAATTTCAAAAACATGTTTGGGATGGATTACTGGATAAAGGAGATCATAACAAAGACGTGAGCGTTGGTTTTGTTGGATTTGGATCAACGAGTAAAAAGATGTGGTCGTTTGAAGAACAAGGACTAAATTGTAAAGAAAATCATCAAAGATAAGTCCCTGACCGGAATTAAAATAGAAAAAGACTAAATTACGAATGTTTGTTACCGAATGCTAACGGATGAATTCGTTCGCTCCAAAGGGATAGACAGTGAACATTCTCTGTATAAGACTAACCACAAAAAACGATCTAAAAGGAAAAAACCGAAGAAAACCGGATCGGGTTTTGCGGGTCTTTACCGGTCGGGGCAAATAAACCGGCGGCGGCGGCGGTTTAGATTGGTGGAGCAGCGGCTCGGGCGGCGTGCTCCGGCGCGGCTGCGGCAGCGCGGGCGGCGGGGTGCGGCACAGGCGATGGCAGCGGGCGGCGGCGCAGGCGAGCAGCACGCGGACGACGAAGCAAGGCGGCGGTGGCACGAATCGGTCGCGGGATCTGCGGCGGCGGCGCAAGGCAAGGAGAGAAAGTGAGAGGGCGACAGCTTTATAGGAGGTCGGGGAGACGCGAGGCGAGGAGGAGGGGCAAGGCCAAAGGCGGCGGGGCGTGGTGTCCGTGACGGACACGGCGGCGGCGGCGCTGTCGTGGCGGCGGCGGTCTCCGAGCGGAGCTCGGGGACGGGCGCGGGCGTCGGGCTGGGCCTTGGCCTGGCGGGTTGGCTGGGCCGGCCCAGTTCGGCGGAAAAGTTTTTTTTTGAAAACACAGACAATGGAAAAAAATAACAAAATAAAAAAATTATATAGGCCTATAATATACCAAAGTTTGCAGAAAAAGATTTTCTACAACATGGACATTTTTATAGTGCCAAATAAAATCCACACAAATTCAGATAAATCAAAGAGTGCTACTGGTCAAATAAAATCCAATAAAATCATTTTAAAATACCAATATGACTTCAAATTAATTTTTCTCCAATTTTCTGTTGTAGGGAATCATGTTACCCTAATTTCCATATATTTTATTTTTGGAGAAAAATAATTTTGAAAAAAAACTCAAATAACCCAGATTGAAAAATAATTTCAAAAGGATTTTTAATTTGAGTTTCTTTGAAACTCCCAACTCATATTTCATATAATTTGAAGAAGTCATTTTATCTTCTCTCGTGAAAATTGTTGAGTTGCATAAAGTTTCAGAATTGGAAATGTTCGCAAATGAAATTCAAATATTTTCAACATCCCTTGTCATTTAAATAAATGGAAGAAGTCTTGTCATCTTCTCTCCAGGGTTTTGTGTTTGAAAAGAATTTGAATTCACGGAGATCAAAATGCAAGATGGTGAAAGTTTGGGAAAGTCATTTTATTCCCTCTCATTTAACTTTCAATAAGGTTTCGAATTTCAGTCAATCAATCACACAACAATCAAGCAACCAATCAAATCTATCTATTTATTATAACATTCCAAAATTTAGAATTTTGGGATGTTAAATTAATACTACAGGAGGCACATGACTCACCATACTCGATACACCCCGGAAACACCAAGATGTATTTGGATTTGAAGGAGCGTTTCTGGTGATTGGAATGAAGAAGGATATTGCTGAGTATGTAGCCGTATGTGATGTATGTCAGAGAGTGAAGTCAGAACATCATAAGCTAGCAGGATTACTGCAACCTATGCCGATACCCGAATGGAAGTGGGACAAGCTTGGCATGGATTTCATCACTGGATTACCCAGGACCCGATCGAGATATTATTCTATCTGGGTAGTAGTGGATCGCTTGACCAAAGTAGCTCACTGTATCCCCGTGAAGACCACTTATACCAGTGCAAAGCTGGCCAAGATATATATGACCAGGATCGTATGTCTGCATGGAGTTCCGAGGACCATCATATCAGATAGAGGAACGCAATTTACATCAAAGTTTTGGCACCACGACACCAGACTTTGGGTACCAGGCTAGAGTTCAGTACAGCTTTTCATCTGTAGACGGATGGACAGACCAAGAGAGTCAATCAGATTCTAGAAAACATGCTGAGAGCTTGTGCGCTAGATTATGGATCTAGTTGGGATGACAACTTTCCCTACGCGGAGTTCTCATACAACAACAGCTACCAGGCCAGTTTGAAGATGGCACCTTTCGAAGCCTTGTATGGAAGGAGGTGGAGAACACCATTGATGTGGGATGAAGTTGGAGACTGTCAGTTGTTTGGACCAGATTTGATTAAGGAGTCCAAAGAAAAGGTTAAGCTAATTCGATATAGACTGAAGGTAGCTCAGTCCAGGCAGAAGAGCTATGCAAACTCAAAACGCAAGGAGGTAGACTATGATATCGGAGACAGAGCATATCTCTGTGTGTCACCACTACGAGGAGTTAAACGTTTTGGAGTTAAGGGAAAGTTAGCCCCAAGATTTGTAGGACCGTACAATATTTTTGTAACATCCCAAATTTTCAATTTGGAATGTTATACACTAGATCATCATGCATATCATATTTTCTTGCATTTGTTGATCCTAGAAATTTCACGCAACTCAAGGACCCTCGGAGAGAGTTGGAGATTTCGAATTTTTCGTATTTGAGTTTTCTCAAAACTATGAAAAGAGGATCATTGGATTTATTTATTTTATCTTCAAATATTTTTCCAATATCAAAAATAAGAGAGGGAATAATATGACTTTCCCAAAATTTAGGAAAAATGAAGATTTAATAAATAAATCAAATTTTGGATTTTTTTTCTCGGAGTTTATTGCCTTAGGGAAAAATGCGTGTTTTCAAAAATTGCATTTTAGGCCCCGAGTAAAGTTCATTTTGTTCGACTCATTTTTAGGAGTCGGGGAAAGTTTACTTTATTAATTTTGGAGTCCGGTAGATTTTCTTTTCTGTATTTTCTGCGCGCGAAACCGATTTAAAAAAAACTGTAGCGCCTTGGGCCAAAGGCCCAAGCCGCCAAGCCAGCCGCCGGCCAGGAGTCCAAGGCCATCGCTAGCGCCGCCGCGCCAGGGAGCCAGGGAGCCAGCGCCCCGGTTTCCTTTTCTTTTACAAATCCTAGTAGGATTTGGACCCGTTTCGTTATTCCGTTTTTTGTTCCTAGGATTCCTAATCCTAGTCTAATTCTTGTCCCCTACTCCAAGCAAAACCCTCCCCTCCCCAATATAAATACCCAAGCACCCCCCCCCCCCTCAAACACATC